>NC_090440.1:113701132-114004163 GCF_031143425.1 Pleurodeles waltl | reverse complement strand
GAATACCCAGTTCCAGCAAATACACTGTCTATTGATCAATATCAAGGAGGTATGTACATCAATGGCTCAGCACAACCTGCAATTGGCACAAAACATCAATACGCCGCTGCTTGCGTAGTCGTAAATGGCTATATGGAGGATGACACATTTTGACCCCAACATACATTCACGCAAACCCTAGGGGATTGCACAGCACAATTGGCAGAGCTAAAGCCTCTGGTGATGGCACTGGAACATACGCATCCTGCACAGTTAACACTGATTGTGATTCATACTACTGTGTCCAGTCCTTCAATGAATACCTGCACTATTGGAGCCAGAATGGGTTCAGAGATTCCAAAGGCAACATCATTAAACACAGACTTCTGTGGAGAAAAGTAGCAGATCTAAAGGAAATGCTAACAAACGTCCATGTTGTACATACACTTGGACACCAGCGATTTGGATTACATGTTGCTGAAAATACATAGGCTGATGAAGCCGCCAAATCAGCAGTAGCTACGGCTGCTGTTGCTGCAGTAACACATTCAGGAACGAAACCAGATGATGACATATGGGCTGCCTTGAAAGCCACTGCTGAAGGCATGCTCAATTCAAAACAATTTCCTGCTAAATATTCCTACCAAATGCCTAGAAGCCGAAGTAAAGATACCAGGTGTAGGGGTTCGAGTAATTCCCAACAAAGACATAAGATCAGAGTTTATTAAAGGAGCACATGAGGGTGTAGCATCTGCCCATGCTGGTGTGCCAGCTACAATATCATTGTGCAAGCACGTTATTGGTGGTCAGGTCTATACGAACAGGCCAAGCACTAGGTCCTTTGTTGTGACATCTACCAACAAATTAAGGGTTCCACCGTCAAACGCCCACTGCAGACACCCCTCCTTATTTCTAACAAACCATTGCAATGTGTGTTCATTGAGGTCCCTTAACACCGGATAGTGCATACAAATACATTTTAGTCACTGTCGACTCGTGCTCCAGATTTCTATGGGTGTGCCCATATTGCTTGGCTGATGCTCGGACTGTTATTAAAGATTTGTGAGTCTTTATCAGTATGCAGTTGCAGCTTTTCACTCGGAACAGGGCCCTGCTTTCACCTCAAGGGCATTTAGGGACGCCATGGCTTTGTTAGGGGTCCAACTCCATTACTTGTCTCTATTTCATCCCGAGGGAAATAATGTCATGGAGCAACGAAACCTTGATTTAAAGCATTCCTTAACAGCCAGAGTCTTAAGTACGGGTCGTAGTTGGCTTAACCACCTGTTTGGAGTCTAGAGAGCACTTAACAATCTGCCTAGAAGGTCCCTGGGAGGGGTCGTACTTCCTACAAGTGCCTGTTCGGAACTCAAATGTTTGTTCCAGATCTTGATGGCCCTGGCGTGGAGGCAGCAGAAACACCCTTTGACATAAATGAACGTGTCACTGTCTTGCAGGAATTACAACAGTTCTGTGAATGCAACACTTCTGCCAGTGCTGCCTCCACATGAATTAAGGATGTACCAATAACACCCACCAGCTGGATTCCTAAGGTCGGGGATCTAGCATGTGAAAAGGTTGCTGTGAAAAAGGAGTTAGGTCCTTCTTATCGTGCACCGGTCCCAGTCTTGGGAATACATGGTCCCAGAACTGTCATTCTACCACTGTTGGTTGGTGTTAAAGAAAATCGCTTTGTATCTATTGACAATGTGAAGTTACACCATGTGGCCGATCCTGCACAGCAGACCAAGAGGAACAACCAGTAGTTTCCGAATCTCTCTCACCACTGGTCAAGAAGTCCCTCTACAAGTTTTAAACAGCAACGCTGACACCTCTCCAAGCTTGGGGAGGGTGGAAAATGATCTTGCATTAGTTCCACTACCATCCGTTACAACAACAAATATTGAAAGTACTGATCTATTTGGCACTACTTCAACACAGATGGATGGTGTAATTTGCTATGAACCACCACAGGAGACCCCTATCAGTTCTCCTCCTACAAATATGGCTCCAGCTTTTGCTCAAACTGCTTCTGGATACTTGGCCAATGTCAACCACACTTTTTCCGGACTCATTTGCCTCTTCTACATCTGAACTGTCAAAAACGCGAAAGCTCGAAAACTGGCTTAAATGAAATTACTTTATTTTCCCATTAAAGTTTCTATGGCTTTCTTTGACTGCATTAGCTTTCCTTCTATGAATTGACTTTTCTTATAACATTCTTTCTTTTAATACCTGGTCATTTTCTTCCTGAAAGATCAACAGTTGAACTGGTGGGTGAGGTCCTAAAACCACATTTTTATTCTCACAAGGTCTGCAGAGACTTGTATTTTGTGAACATCTCCCCTATACCAATTCCTGACGGGATTGTTTGGGATAAAGTAACATTTGATATATACGGCACAACAGAGGTCATTCAAATACTATATGTGTTTAAACATTCAATAATACGCAGAGTTGATTCTGATGACTTGGATGTGAAAACTGATGATTTTATGATGACTGAATTGCAGTATTATACTGTATTTCAAAGTGAAGATGTTTATCAATCTAAAGAGAATTATGGTGATATGTTTTGCTATAATTATTATGGGCACCATTTCATTCACAGAGCAAGTACCCTAACTAATCACACACAATGGGAACATTGTCCAACTCCACCACAAGGGAGTTCTAAAACGTATTCTGAAAGTTTGCATATTTCTCTGGGCACAATGATAAAAATGCTGAGTCATATTATTTTAAATTGCCATCAATGGATAATGTACACATATTATTGTCAGATACAAAATTTGTTTATTCTCATTCCTTTGTTTCCCGGTTGGCCATAGAAGGCTATGAATATTGGCTGAAGTAAAATGTCTTAAAAAGTGTGTAGGGAACTAGAAATTGGGAAATAAGGAGGAAGGAAGCTTTGTTTAGAGTATGCCTGATACCTTTTCAAATGATATTTTTACATGAAACAGTACAACAAACAAGCTGTTTAGGCTTAGCAAAGATTGAGGAATTGAATGCGCCCAGTATTCCTGCCCCTGCAAAAGTTTACAAATGGTACAAGTATATAAATGTAACAGAAGATCGGCTCGATAAATGGGTCCAGAATGGCATGGTTAATGCTTCACTGTCACATCCTGGTGGGTGGTTCTTGTGGCCAATATATACCAATGGGTGTCATAAACGTTTTATAAACTCCACAGGGGGTTTTAGAACAAGTAGGCCGCACCCTTGCTATGTGTCATCCGCACATAAGGTTATAGTAAGAACATACGGTGTAGGGAAACTATGACAGCAATGGATGAAGAGTTCCTCACTAGATGCTGTTAGAGAACACCTCTGTCTCCTATCTAATAACACTGACTGACTGTTAGGCCCTAGAAAACAACACAGAAAGCATTTCTTATATGCAGTATATAATGAAATTTGGAAGGTTTCCAAACAAGAAGCTGCTGCCCAGTTAAGGCCAATAGTCCAGGAAAACTTACAGAAGGCATTAGCTGTTGTAGATAATGGGAAACATCGCCTGTCCGACTGGATATACACCTTAAATAGCATTGTTTCCCCTGTAATAGACACAATACAAAGTGATATGTCTTCTTCACACCATGGACAGAGTTAACTAAGGTCCATTATGCAGTTGGGTTGGACAATTCAAACATTGAAGGCAGGTCGCTTTCCCTGGCAACACGTTAGCACAAGGGACATATTTTCTACTATTAATTTAATGTGAAAACAACAACTAATGGCTTAGAAAGAAGCAACTGATCTTATGTTAAACATCGAAAAATTAGAAAAGTTGCCTTTTACTGTGGCTGAAATACCATCCGCTGAGTGGTTAATACACGGGTCATTAATCTCCCTATTTCAACACTCCAATTCATGTCCTGTTTGAAACACATTCCAGTAGGTATCCATGAGGTGTGGAAGCTGCCCTTCTTGTACAAATGTCTCAGTGACATGAAAAACATCTTTCTAGCGGTAGTGAATGCAAGACTTCTGTCAGCCATTCGATGGTTTGTAAAACGTGGTCCTTGCATGGGGCGTGTAATGCTTCAGCAGCAAACTTGGCTTGTTATCTGAAGGGAGTTCCAGTCCCTTTAATTAGACCTGCATTCCAGGTGCTTTCAAATGGCAGCTATGTTCTCCTCAATAGTAAAAACTGTTGTGGGATGCGAGCCATAATAGCTTATTCTGGGTGTTGTCTGTGTAATGTTTAGTATGCTGGCTTACCTGCTTCACTACAGCTGCTTATGCTGACTTCAAGCTTTTGCTCAGGTATGGGGGATGATGTCTTCCCAGGGGAACCTGAAGGGCAGAACTAGAGCTAAACATGCTGTGCTCTAATATAGCCTAGGTAGGGATTAGTCTATTGACTCTATTGACAATATGTTAGCGTTATTTCTCTGCTTTACTCTCCTTGTCACAATTTTAGTCCTGTCAAGCTTTATCATCCTGGTTATTGCGGTACATGCTTTATTATCTATGATGCAGTTGCTTCATTAAAACCTTATTGAAAGTTATACTGCATCTGCTTGCCCTTGTATATGTAAGATTAATGTAACTGACTGTCTTCTGAGGAAGCACAACTGGAAAAATGCTATTTTGCATTCTAATTTAAACTGTTATGCTACTGAAAATAGAATTGCACTTTAACCACTCTATTATTATATGGCTGGCTAATATATATATTTTTTTTTAAAAGACTGAATAAAGCTATGGAGGAGTGACAAGAGAAATAAACTAGAAAAGTAGTTCCAAACTTTTTGACTTCTGTGGACCCCAAGTTTATCATTACTGGAACCCGGGGACCCCCACTGGATCATTATAGGAATCTGGGGACCCCCTCCACTGAGTCACTACTGAAAGCTGGGGACCTAATATGTTAATATTTTGCAATTTTCCAAGTAGTCGCTGACCCCCTGGGGAGGCTTCTTGGACCCCCAGGGGTTCCTGGACCACAGGTTGGGAGCACTGAACTAGACGGTTTCCTAAATTAATAAGAGTTTTTTCTCTTGATGTCTTGAATTATGGTTATGATTGTAATAAGAATAGATTATTAAAATATATACAATTATGTAAGCTGTTTAAAAACCTATTTGTAAGCTGAAAATAGCCCTGAAAGATCAACATACAAATACTTGTTTTTTGGAAAAAATAGTCAAGTAACCTGTCAATTTGTCCCGAGAGGGCATTAGTAAATGAAATGATAATGGCAGAAAGTGATGCAGTGTAATTATAAATGTATTCCCTATAGTGCATTGTTCCAAGGCAGAGTAAGATAAACAGAGGAGAGAGATTGACAGAGAGAGAGAGAAAAATAGAAAGATAGAAGAGAAAGAGAGCCATAGAAAAAGAGTAAGACAAGAGATAGAAATATAGAAAGAGAAAAAAAAGAAATAGAGAGAGTGAGAGAGGTAGAGAAAGTGGAAAAGAGAGAGAAAAGATAGAGAGATAGAGCAAGTAAGAAATAGAGAGAGTGCTAGAGGAAGAGATAGAGAAAGAAAGAGAGATAAATAGAAAAAGATAAAGTAAGAGAGAGAAAGAAAGGAAAAAAGAAAGAAAGAAAGAAAAACCAAAGAAAGAAAGAAAGAAAGAAAGAGGCTATAAGAGAGAGGGGAAGAAAAGAAGATAGAGCAGAGAGAGAGAAAGAGTTAGAGGAGGGTGAGAGATAGAGAGAGAGGAGGAAAAGAGAGAGAGAAAGAAAGATAGAGGAATAGAGAAAAGTGAGAGAAATAAAGAGATAGAAATAAAGAGAGAAATGAGAAGGAGAGAGGAAGAGAGAGAAAGATAGAGAGAGCAAAGACAGAGAGAAAAAGATTGAGAGAGTGATATAGAAATATAGGTAAATGAAGAGAAAGAAAGAAAGAAAGAAAGAAAGAAAGAAAGAAAGAAAGAAAGAATTAGGGAAATAGAGAGAAGTGAGAAAGAGAAAGAGTGAGAGAGATAGTAGATTACAAGAGATAGAGAGGAGTAACAGAGATAAGAGGGAGAGAGATAGAGAAAGAGAGACAGAAAGAGAGCAAGAAAGAAATGGAGCCAGAGATAGAAAGAGAAATAGAGAGAGAAACAGGGCAATATAGAGTGGGAGAGAGAGAAGCTAGAGCAAGACGAGAAAGAGAGGAGAGAAAGTGATATGGGGAGAGATAAATAGATGAAGAGAGAGGAAAGAGAAAGAGAGAGTTAGAGGAGGGTTTGAGATGGGAGAGAAAAACAGAAAGAGAAAGAAAGAGAGTGGAAGAGAGAGAAAAAAGAAGATTAGAGAAAAATATACAAAGAAAGATAAAGAGAGAAAGAATGAGAATGAGAAAGAAAGAAAAAGAGTAATAGATAGGTGGGCAATAGAGACAGCTCGAACAGCAAACATAGCATAACAGTAGTAGAAGCTTTCTTTATACATGTAGAAAGAGAAATTAGAAAGATAAACAGAGGGTAGAGATAAAAACAAAGCGAGGAAGAGAAAGCTAGGAGAGAAACAGAAAAAGAGAGAGATAGGAGAGAGAAAGATACAAAAAGAAATAGAGTGAGTGAGAGAGGCAGATACAAAGAAAGAGAGAGATAGCAAAAGAGAAAGAAAAAATTGAGAGAGTGAAAGAGATAGAAAAAGAGAAAGACAGAAATTGAGAGTGAGAGATATAGAAAAAGAGAAAGAAAGAAATTAAGAGAGTGAGAGGGGTAGAAATAGAGAAATAAAGAGAGGAACAAACAGAGAAAGAGAATGTGAGAAAGTGAAAGAGAGAGAGAAAGAAAGGAGGATAGAGAGAAAGAAAGAATAAGAGAAAGAAAGAGTGATAAAGAAAGAGAGAAATGAGGGAGAGGGGGAGCAGGTAGAGAATATAAGAGATAGGAAGAGAAGAAGATAGATCATAGAGATAGAGAAAGAGTTAAGAGAGGGAGAGAGATAGTGAGAGAGGAGAGAGAGAGGGAGAAAGAGAGAGAGAAAAAGAGAGAAATAAAGAGATAGAAAGAAAAAGAGAGAGGGAGAAAGAACGAGAAAGTGAGAAAGAAAGAAAGAAAGAAAGAAAGAAAGAAAGAAAGAGAGAAAGAAAGAAAGAAAAAAGCAGAAGAGAGAGAGAAAGAGATTGAGATAGTGATATAGGTAAATAGGTAAAGAGAGAGAGAAAGAAAGAAAGAATGAAAGACAAATAAAGAAAGAGAAACAGAGTGAAATAGAGAGCGAAATAGAGAGAAGGCATAAAGAGAGAGTAAAAGAGAGAGAGTAGAGTAAAAGAGATAGAGAGTAGTAAAATAGAGAGAGAAGAGGGAGAGAAGTACAGAACTAGAGAGAAAGATAGAGAAAGAGAGAAAGAAACATTAAAAAATGTAAAAGAGAGATACATAGAGAGGGTTTGAAAGATAGAGAAAGAAAGAAAGACACAGAAAGGGAATGAAACAGAAATACAGAGAGAAAGATAGCAATATATAGAGAAAATAGAGCTAGAGGAGTAAGGAGAGAGAGGAAAGAGATATTGAGAAAGAGAAATAGAAGAAGAAAGGAGAGAGATAGAGGAGGGAGAGAGACAGAGGGAAAGGAGAAAGATGGAAAGAGAAAGAAAGAGATAGAGGAAGAGAGTGAGAAAAGAGAGACAAATAGAGAAAGCGATAGAAAGAAAGAGATAATGAGAGAAACAATATGGGCGAGAAAGTGATAGGAGGGAGATAGAGGGTCAGTGAAAGAAATAGAGAGAGACAGAGATAAAGAGAGAGAGAGATGGAGAACAATAGATAAAGAGAGAGAGAAAGAAAAAGCATTAGCGAGAGAGAGGGTTATAGCGATGGAGCAGCAGAGAGAGAGAATGTAGTAGAGAGAGAATTAGATGTGTGAGAAATATAAAGAGAGAGGAGGAAGCAATTGAAATAGAGAGAGCTAGAAAAAGAAAGATTAAAAAAGTGCAATTTTAAAAGATTTAGAAAGTGGCAGAAAGAAAGTGAAAGAATGAGATAGAGATAGAGAGAGGAGTAAGAGAGAGAGGAGTAAGAGAGAGAGAAAGTAGGGAGGGATAGTGATAAAGAGAGTGGAAGGAGAGAGTTAGAGAGAGAGCAAGAGAAGGAGATAAATAGAAAGCTAAAGATACAGGAAGAACAATATAAAGAAAGAGAGATTAAGAAAAAGAGAGATAGAGTAAGGGAATGAAAGAGAGATAAACAGCGAGAGAGAGTACGAAGATTTGGAGGAAGTAAAAAAAAGAAACAAAGAGAAAGAAATTGAGGAAGAGACAGAGTAAAGAGAATAAGAATGTTATTATTGTATTTTATGGTGACAACAACTTTATAAATTAGAGTCCGGCTTGGCTCTGAGAACATGTTCACAACTTACATTCTATTGAAAACATCATTGATAAAGTTGAAACATCAATGTTAAAAAAAAGTGTTGGATCAACATCATCCAATTAAACAATTTTATAATGTTGTGACGACCACCTCAGTCCCTGGTTATTATAAACCTGCTGCATAAAACTGTTCTAATGCATGAATATTATTAGAATTTAAACTCCTGCTGTATAAGTAATAAAAAAGGAGTGCCCAATAGCAAGTCACCGTAAAGGGTATTAGCACCCTGAAGTAGTAAAAATGCCCCCCAAAAATAAGTAGCTTATATTGCAACAAAGTAAAAATATGAAATATACTTCTAATTTGTATCGCAGAATATTACATGTAGCGCTACTGTAGGCAATTCCTTGTTTACTTACATTTTTGTGTCATGTCGCTATTTGTCCGTGGCACTGTTTATTGAGGAGGAAGTAGTTCGAGGAGGCAGGAGCGTGAGGCAAAATGATGGAGTCACCGAATACTGATCGAGGCTGGGTGTCCAGTAGATGTGGGTGCCGTGGAAGGTTGATTTGGGGTTGGCGTGTACCAGGAAATAGATGTACTCCATGAGAGTTCTTCCACATTGGTTGTCAGGCAGAGAGTGGATTTGTGCACGATGGCCAGGCCTCCACCTGGGCAAGAAGGCCAGTCTTTGCGGAGCAGTTTGTAGTCACTGGGGATTGCAATGGGTTTGTACATTTTTCGTTGAGAAAGGCGATGTCCGGACGGGTGGAGACCAGTAGGTCACAGAGTTCTATAGCGTGTTTGTGGAGGGAGTGGATGTTAAGGAGGATGCAGCTGAGGTGTTCTGGGTTGGTGTTTGATGGCTCTCTGGTGGGAGGGTCTGGTGCTTGATATAGGGTGAGGGTGCGATGGCAGTAGAGGCTGGAGAACAGTCCTTGGTGTATCTGGGTGATGTGAAAGCATCTTGTGGTCAGAGCGTGGAGGGTCTTCACGTTGTAGCGATGGATGGTCATAGGACCATGGTTTGTGGCACTGGGTTCAGTCCAGGCACAGACGGGCTTGCCTTTGGCGTACCTTCGTCGCACCGGTGGCACACCCACTGTGCAGCCACATAGCAGCTGCCATCAAGAAGGGGAGGAAGGCAGGGAGTTTGATCAGCTAGGAGGAAGGGGGTGGAAAAGGAGGGGGCAGGGCTACAGGAGCAGCAGCGTCAGGGAATGGAACAGTGGAAAAGCGGGGAGAGTGAAAGGCTGAAAGAGAGAGAAAGAGACAAGAAAGAAAGAAAAGAAAAAAATAAAAATGACAGAAAAATAAGCAAAAGAAAAAAGTGACAGCATGATACTTACATACAGATGGCCACTATGCCACCAGGGATGAGGCACGGGTGGGAGTCTCTGGGTGAAGGTGGGCCTTGAACTGAGAGTAAAGTAGGCTCTCATTTCAAACTTGGCAGAGGCAGCAGCACCAGGAGGCCCGGAGGTCAGAGATAACTTTGGGGATTCCTTATTACATTTAATAAGCGGTAGTTTGTAAATCAGATGAGGTAGGTATGTCATGTTTGGTATCTATAAACTTGTAATTATAAACCCTCTTTATTAGTGATCGGCCTATTGTTATTAGGCCGATCTACCCCCAGGGGGGCAGAAACCTCTAGGCGCCAAAGATCTTTTTTTTTTTTTTTTTTTTTTGACGTGGGGAGTGACCCTTTTAGAAGGGTCGCTCCCCTGGGGGGCAAATTGTATTTAGACAATTTCTGCCCCCGCTTGGGGGCAGATCTGCCAATTTTTGTTACGCCAATATGCCTTCAAGAGGGCAAGAAACCACTAGGCAATTTCAAGCAAGGGGAGCCACCCCTTAGGCAAGGGTCGCTCCCTGGGGGGTAAAATTTATTTTAGGCCATTTCTGCCCCCCCGGGGGCAGATCGGATGATTTTTGTTAGGCCAATAACCACTAGGTACCAGGGATTTTATTTTTGTGCCAATATCACGCAAGGGGAGTGACCCCTTAGGCAAGGGCTGGTCCCCTGGGGGGAAAATTTTATTTTAGGTCAATCCTGCTCCCCTTGGGGGCAGATCAGTGTATTTCTATTAGAAACCACTTAGGCACCAGGGATTGGTATGTGTGTGTGTTTTCTCTAGGGGGCAGCCCCTTGGGTAAGGATCGCTCCCCATGGAAGCACATTACTGTTGGCCATATCTGCCCCCCTTGGACACCCAGGAAGCTTTGGATAGCTGTACATGGGTTTAGGCAGTCCACCACAGGTAAGGAGGATGTCCAACTAGGATACACCCAAACCTTTGACAATCCCATCCACATTTATGTTTGGAAATGCTGACAATTGTCAACATCATTTCCTACCAGTAACACATGACTTACAACAAGCAGATAGATGCAAGCCCACATCTGGCCATGAGCTGCATGAACACCTAGGCCATTATACTCAAGTGCCTCATACATGTAGCACAACATGTGAAGCTACATGCTGCTAGGAAGTCAAACATACAGTCAAACATGTTCATTAGTGAATAGGGAAGCTGAAGTCTGTGGGTAAGACTTTGGCATCCCTATTCTGTGAGAATCAGGGTCTGACTTGCTGACTAAATCACAAATATGGTCCTCTGCTACATTTTCTGAATTTAAGTTTTATCCACAAAAGTCACCCTATTCACATGGCCGTGCTTGCAGGGCTTCGCTACAATCCCAAAATATGACTATACGCTAATGATTGCCCAACTCAAAGATAGGAAAAAAATGATACTCCACTCAAAGAACATATCCGATCATTGACCAGCGCATCACAGCTTGCTATGTGTCCAACACACAGGAGTCAATCACACAACAGCAGCAAACAACACAGAACAGAAATATCAACACTTACTGGAGATGTCTGGGTCTGCAAATCAAACTACCTCTCCGATAGTGTAGGGGGCAGGTCCACCTGTAAAGCATGGAAGGGAGAAATGTGCTCAAAGTCTGTGCACTGTACAACACTTCCAAATACAATTACTCTGTGTAAGATTAAATCAGAAAGTTAAGCCTCTCAGACATGATGATACTGCATCCGACATACTACTGCAAACATGTACAGACCCGGGCACTCCAGTGAGTGATACACACATATCTGCACACATACAGTGGCCCTAACTATCATGTGGTGGCAAACATGCTCCATCATTTGTTCGCAGACTCATTCATGGAGTGTATCCATGAGAGACATGCAAAGCCACTTTCCTGGAGGACTGCAATATCAGTCACCCAGCTATTGTGACTAAGATCAATGTAAAACACACTGGTACAATGTACAGAGGGCCAGGGATAGTTGTTAGCCATCAATTTGTATCATTTGCTTCATCGTATGCACCACAGCTATGGTAAATTGCACCAAACATTTAAATATGAACCCGTGTGCATTACTTTTGGCATCTATCCCTAATTTAATTGTGGCACAATAAAGTCCAAATATCAGTCTAAGATGTTACCTGAGGTCAGCTATAACGTGTTACGTATGTGTCAGAATCCAGTTCAGACATGGATCAGAAATAATTGAGGTACACATTATTTCTTGAAAAAATCTGGATTAAAAACATGTCTTTCATGGTACACTCACAGACCATGCATACAGCATATGTTATAGCCACATTTTCATAATCTATTGACGTGAAGGCAGCACTAATTTACAGGCTCCAGTTGTGTTTTGTAAATTAGAGCAGCTCTTGCGTCAACAAATTATGATAATCTGTAGGAATTATTGTAGAACTCACGGCAACTGTATGTTTAACTTGCATTCCACATGTCCAAAAACATTGCCTGCAGCATATGAACAAATCTGCTACTGTCACTACAGAGCATTTAAATGTGCACATTACTCCAATCCCCAGGTGGTCCAGCAGGTCTTGCTCCCTGACAACCAGGTCAGCCCAACAGTGTTTCAGCTGGTGGTCGTTGCACGGTGTGTTGTTGATTCTCTTGAGATGGTACAGGTCCTTTCCCCACCGGAGCGTCCTTGCCTCTGTGTGATACCCCTGTATCACACGCCCACCTGCTTCTATCATTAAAGGTAGGAAGTGGCACACCAGCCAAATAAATCCCTGCAGCTCCTCCTCTCCCATCCTGCCAAAACGAGGCATATCCAACATGCTTGCAACAAAAAAGGGAATAAAGGGGTACAGAGGAGAATGACGGGAAAGTAGGAAAGGGAAATGAAAAAAAAATAACAGAAAACAGCCCAACTATCCCCAAACTAACACTACCCACAACAAACTCCCAACAGTACAAAGACAAATTTATATACCAGAAATGACAAAAAATACACTTACACAGGATACCACAGGCACTTAGGAAACACCAAAAGACAATTTAAAGACCACACAGGAGACAAAATCACAAATGCACAAAGAGACAAGTCAAAACACAGCCACACAGTCAGGAAATATCAGACTGTAAAGTGAAAGTGAAAGTACACCCCCTGTACCAATTCTGTAAACAGGATATCCTATTACATTACTTCCTGCCTCAAATGCAGGGCATTTTTTTTTTAATGCGTCAAAATATTATAACGCTTACAGTCTGTGCGTATTTTTTTTTTTACGCACATACTTAGAAATTACACCTCATCCATATTTTTAAATATTTTTCATACTTTACCAATTTCATGGGGTACAGTGTGGGAATTACCGCTCAGGGCCAATGGATGTATCATGGAAATGAGCGTCATTTTTCAATGCATATGCGTCATTTTTTGGCGCATGTGCGTCTTTTTTGACGTGTATGCGTCAACATTTCTATCTTTGACTGGGTTTGGTTCATTTCTCATTTGTAATAGTACATGACAGGTGTGACAATACAGAGATACGCTGTTGTCAACTACATTGTCCATTCTGGTGCATGGGCACATGTGACAGATCATACTACTGCGGACCATGATCCTCTAGTTGTTGTACCGGATTTGCACTCTTCACTGACACAATAGTGTATTCCAAACGTGTGGAATACAAATAGGTATTACCCAGTTTGGGCATGTTTTGCATCAATAGAGGATAGCAAGGCTACGTAACTCAATACAGTAACTCAATGCCTATGTGTCAATGTGTGTGAATTGGTTCTTACTAATGTAGTTGTCCCACTGTGTGAACATCACAAGATGCGTTTTCTGAAATCTGCTTGTATGCATGTGGAGTCAATGTGTCCAACCATCAGATGCTATTCAGTGTAGAAATGAGAAAGGAAATGTGTTTGTCATACATGTAGCACCAAATGCTGTGTGAACTTCTTAGGTTTTTTGGGACATAAGCATCACTAATGACAAACCATGAACAGGATAGATAGAAGACAGTTGATCATGGCAATATCCCAAGACTAAGCCATCACATGTCCTGGAATGTTGGATACTACTTCCTAGGCACTTGTTTGTATACTACCCATGAGTCAGGCATTGGATAATGCTATGTGGGTCCCAAAAACAATCCACAAATGTCATGTCACGCCACAGTTTGAGTCATAGAAAGGGTCATATAAAGGAGCCATGTTTCTCCTGTGGTAGTGGAGGACCAGCAGACCAAGCATCATCTGTGAGCATATTTCTAGTGGTTTATTGCACAAAGGTGTCCGGTTCAAGTGTGTGGGGCCATGTGTAGCCTGAGTCATTATTGGGGTCCATGTTGTCACAGTTAAGTGCAGGTCTAGTCATGAGTCTGTGGAGCCATTTCCTACATTTACAAAGTATACTTCACAGCTGAATTGAAGGAAAGCCGAAGAGGCATTGAGAACACACATGGGGATAGTCCAGCTATGGCACTGCAGACGCGTTATGAGACTGACAACAGGGCAACCTTGGTGTGCTGACAAAGTTAATGGATCAGGAAGTTTAAACCAGCATGTTTCCTCACAACATTTGTACACAGGGTGGCCTCTAAAATTCCCACTGCAGCCTGGAACATCAGTGCCTCTGTAATGATTAATCTCTCAGCTATTCACCACGCAAGCCCCATCAATATGTTGGGGGCAATGTGAATCAGCGTGTGGACTGTCAGGGTACTAACATGTGTTGACATTTCATGCACATTATCTGACGTTGTTTGTTGTGCTGGAGGCAACATACCCAATCCATGCATACAGCCATGGTACACTGTCACTATTTGTCACTCATGCATACACGAATCCCAGACAAGGAATGGACCTTGATTTGGCTATTTGAAAACAAGTTCCACCCCATGATACGATAAGTAAACTGATTACACTATACAATGTATTTGAGTATTCATTGTAGACCTACCTGACACAATACCCAAGGAGAAAAGTGAGGGCTTGGAAAGCAACTATGAGACAAATGTAGCCACGGGGAACCTTTATGGTAACACAAAGACAGGAACCAGTCAGGCTAACAGGATGCAGGGTCTGTCAGGAACAAGAAATTAACAAGGCAAATACACAGTGAGCAGACTGAGACTGGTCAAAGCTGGAACAACACTGTGGAAAATGAAAACTGTGTTTGTCCTGTGTGTTGGAATGTAACACAATAACCCAAGGCCTGTGTTACACAAGTAATTTATACGGCAATGCAGTACAGTGTTCTACTTATAATGGCAGTTTCTATGTCGTTCCAGGCAGCTGCAAGGGCAGTGCATGGTCAAATGGCTGGTCTACATGGAGGTGCTCACAGGTGTGTGCAGCTTTAGTCTCTCACAAGTCCTATAGGTGAGAATCAAGTTCAAAGGGCCAACAGTACCTTTTACATGGGAAGCAACATACAGGTGATTACAGGTCCTACAGACTACAAGGCAGTGCATTATTCAACCAGAAGTCCATGCAGACAGAAAAACAATGACTATGGCATACCATACTAAAGTGGGAAGCACACTGGATTCAGAATGTAAGTCTCGGTGTGTGTAGATGAGCAATTATCTGGGTACACATATTCCATTTCCAGGGCATTCTGAAGAAGGGTAGGGTGAAACAGTGAACATGGCAGTGGCAGGACTTATGACTTGGGATGGCATGTGCAGGGGATGTCTTGTGAGCAATGCTAGTCATACCTGAGGCACTTGTGCTATCCATTTGCTGCTTCTATGGAATTCTTGTCACACATACTCCTTGCAAAGATAGCTGATGTAACACTTACTGATGTCAAGGGTCTGGTCATACCTTCTTGTTACCAATGCAATAGCACATCCACTGCCTCATGTATGAGGCATTTATTTGCCTTATTGAATGATGGTGTCTTAGTTGTGTGCCATATGCTGCAATGAACCATATTGCCAACATGTATGTGTTAAATAGCTGTGCTCCTCTGATATTGCCCTTCAAATGTGAAATGGACAGGATATATGTCATTTATAGTGTGCGTGAAATTGGGTGTACATTCATACCCATCAAATATGATGTGGATTTTTCTGTATCCTATTCTATATTTCTGCAATGCTCCATAAGGCTACACTCTGATTCTGATTGTTATGGATAATGTTATTCAAAAATGATTACCCAGACCATGATATAGTGAATAGAATAGGTGTTTATTGACATATGGTAGGACAGTGGTGATGGATGAGTAGAATGAAAATAAATTTTGGACAATATAGTGTCTCCGACGCAATCCTGCAGCTGTGTTTGGATGGTCCCCTTCATGTTGATGGACACCCTCCTCCTTTTCCTCCTCTTCAGGCATTTGTGGGTCAGGATCATATAGGGGAATGTTCCTTCTTACACATATGTTGTGCAGGATGGCACAGGTCAAAATGATTTTGCACACCATTTCAGGTGAGTATAGGAGGCTGCCTCCAGTGATGTCGAGGCACCTGAATCTTGACTTCAGGATGCCAAAGGTCCTCTCGACTATGGTGCGTGTCCTCCGATGTGCCTCATTATATGCACGCTCTGAAGCTGTGCTAGGGTTTGCAAACGGGTTCATGATCCATGGCTGGATCCCATACCCCTGATCAGCTGAAAGAGTAAATGAGTTAGAAAATGTTGATGTTGCTTGCACCATGATTGTCACTTTGCATGGCAGTTGTTCTCTTGTGTTGTTTGTGACTCATCTGTGTTTGTGTTATTGTGTGGAATCCTAGGCTTCTAGGATGTCCCATCAGCATTGGGTTGTTTCCTTATCTGAACTGGTGTTTGGCTGATTGATCGGATGTCAGCAGTATTTTTGTAGAGTTGCAGTACATTGGCCCTCATTACAACCCTGGCGGTAAATGCCGCTCACCGCCATGCATAAGACCGCCAGCATACCGCTGCGGCCACGGAATTCCGCTCCAGCTATTACGACCTACAGCTCGAAATCCACCATAATCCAGACACCCACACAAGTCCGCCACACCAAAGGTCAGTGATAAACTGGCAATGACAAAACCTCCACTCTCACGCCAACAGGAATACGCCCACACTATCACGACCCACGAATCCACACAGCGGTCTTTCAACCGCGGTATTCCATTGGCAGAACACACCACCGCGCACAAAATACACACACATTTACACAATACAACCACATTGGACTATTCAAAATACACACACCTAACACACATACACACACCACACCCACACACCCAATCCAATATAAAGCACACACCCACATCACCCACAAACCCTTAATACCATAATTCTGAAACCACACCAGAGAGAGACACCACCATAAACAACACCAGCATCCACAGACACACAACACCATCACTTACACCACATCCACGTACCTCAAACAACACACACCAACACATCCCCTCACACATCACAACACACACCACCTCACACATCACCCACACCACATCAGGGCACCTCAATGACACCCCAGGTTCTCTGAGGAGGAGCTCCGGGTCATGGTGGAGGAAATCGTCCGGGTAGAGCCACAGCTATACGGATCACAGGTGCAGCACACCTCCATTGCAAGGAAGATGGAGCTATTGTGGTGCAGAATTGTCGACAGGGTCAATGCAGTGGGACAACATCCATAAATTAGGGATGACATCAGGAAGAGGTGGAACGACTCACGGAGGAAGGTGCGTTCCGTGGTCTCCAGACACCAGATTGCTGTACAGAGGACTGGCGGTGGACCCCCACCTCCTCCCCCACAACTAACAACATAGGAGGAGCAGGTCTTGGCAATACTGCATCCTGAGGGCCTCGCAGGAGTAGCAGGAGGACTGGACTCTGGTAAGTCAAATCTTTACTACCTCATCCCCCCGCCCTACCTGCATGCCATCACATATTCCCACCCTCACCCCCATCACTCCAATACCTCACATATGCCCCTCTATCACAACCCACCCATCCCAATACCAAGCCCTGCATGCAACACCAAAGCATGGACACACATGACCAAAGCATGTTCACTACAGATACCCACACAGACTCCAAACCAAATATCACACAAGGATCAAGACAAGAATGCAAGCACTGGAGTAGAGGGTCACTCACCCATTGCAGACGATGGCACACACAGATGCAATAATCATGCCTTTACACCCCTGCAGGACCCCAACCCAACGTCACTGGACAGGAGGTACCAGACATATCCAGTCCCCCCACAGAAGAGACCCACAGTGATGAAGCAGCTCTGCACAACTGGAGCAAGATGACCAACCTGGCCCATCAGGGACCTCGAGACAGTCGGTTCCCCTGACACTGGCACAAGCCACACAGAGCCTCCTCCCTCAGGAAACACCAGCACAGCACCCACCCAGCGGTCCCATCCCTCTGTCCCCAGGACACCTCAATCAGCAGTGTGTCCACAACTACAGGGAACCCAGGCAAACCCACCAACCCAAGAAAATCAGGGACCTTGGGGCAGTGGCAGTGGGCACACAGTTCAGGGGACAGAGGCTCAGGATAACAGGGAAGCTAGAAGGACTGCTGTGCGACAGGGGAAATACAGGCCCAGGGAACCCACTCTCCACAAGGCCCTCTCCAACATTACGGGAGCTTACCATCATTGCCAGCAGAAGATGGCAACTGTACTGGCCAAGTTTCAGGAGACCCAGCGGCTGCAGGAGGAACACTATCTGGGGATCAGGGAGGACCTGAAGTCCATAAACAACACCCTGGTCGCCATTTCAGGGGTGCTGCAAGACCTTATCAACACCAGGAGGGACACTGTGGCACAACAAGGGGCCCCTGACAATAGCCTGGACGATGAACAGCCCTCCACCTCCGCTGGCGCTAGTGGACAGGAGGCACTGCCACAGGAACACAACACCAGCACCCCGGTCCCTGAGATCCAGGAACAAGACAGAGAACATTGCCAAGACCCCCACCAGGAAATGAGACCCCCCTGAATGTCACCCTTCTGTCCCACTTTGTCACCCTGTCCATTCTTCAACTGCCATTGCTCCACTTCCTATGCCCCTTTGGACAATGCACCTGTGAAACAAATAGACTGGACTCTGCCATGGAAATTCCTCCACCATCCCCCCTGCCCATTTTACAACCCCTCCACTTATTTGCATAGAAACAAACACACTTCAATCACAAAACAATCTGGAGTCAGTCTGTGCTTTCAGAAACGTGTAGTTTCAATAACCATGGAATATAGCATATATATGTCAATTTACTTGTGCACATACCGATGTAACACAGCTGTAGGCCAGGAGGAAATATATCAGAGGGCACAAAGTGGGACCCACATCTGTGAAATGGAAAGGCAAAGTGACAAGTCAGGGTCCATACACTGAGTGAAAATGACAGAATTATGCTAGCTCCAATAATAGTATGAGATATGGGAGGCAGTGACATATTCTTACCTGTGTCTCACTGGAAGTATTGCATGATTATGTTGTTCCTGTTGTCGATATCCTCTTCTTCTGCCTCCTCTTCTTCACTGTCCACAGGCTCCACAGCTGCCGCAAGACCACCATCAGGCTCATCCTCCTGCAGAAAAGGCACCTGGTGTCGCAAGCCAGGTTGTGCAGCATACAGCAAGCCACGATGATCTGGCACACCTTCTTTGGTGAGTAGTAGAGAGAACCACCTGTCATATGGAGGCACCGGAATCTGGCCATCAGGAGGCCAAAGGTGCATTCAATCACACTCCTAGATCGCCCATGTGCCTCATTGTATCGTTCATATGCCCTTGTCCTGCGATTTCTCACTGGGGTCAGTAGCCATGACAGGTTGGGGTAACCAGAGTCACCTGCAAATATGGAAGGACAACCGTTAGACACACTCTAACTCGTAGGCACAACCCCATACCCAGACACCTATTCACACTGTATAGGGTCCTTGTCCTCACCTATTAGCCACACACAGTGCCTCTGGAGTTGCCCCATCACATAAGAGATGCTGCTATCCCTCAAAATGTAAGTGTCATGCACTGAGCCAGGAAATTTGGCATTCACATGGGAGATGTACTGGTCTGCCAAACACACCATCTGCACATTCATAGAATATTAGCTCTTCCAGTTTCTGTACACCTCTTCATTCCTGCTGGGGGGTACCAAGGCCCCCCCAAGTACCAAGGCCACATTTGTCCCATCAATGGCACCAATGAAGTTGGGGATATGTCCCAGGGCATAGAAGTCCACCTGAGGGAACACAGTGTAGCTGTGCATGTGTTTCAGCAGGGCAGACAGCACTGGACAACACATTAGAGAACATTGGTTGGGACATCCCTGATGCAATGGCACTGTTGCTTGAAAGGAACCACTTGCCAGGAAGTGGAGTACTGACAGGACCTGCACTTGAGGGGGGATTCCTTTGGGATGGCGGATAACTGACATCAGGTCTGGCTCCAACTGGGCACACAGCTCATGGATTGTTGTAGGATGAAGTCTGTAGGTGACTAATATGTGTCTCTCTTCTATTGTCGACAGGTCCACCAGCGGTCTGTACACCGGAGGATGCTGCCATCTCATCACCTGCCCCAGCAGACGTGCCCTATGGACGAGAACAGCGAGCAGAGAGTCAGCCAACACTGAGGTATCACAAAATGTCATTAGCACACATTTATTAATCTGCAATGTGCCTGTAACTGTGTGTATTCAAGGCCTACATTGGGGTGATGTAGTTAATATAACTGCCATGTGGTCCCCTAAAATGGCGGCTGCCTGACCTGATATGAGGTAACTGGGCTGGCGTTGTACACCGTCACGGTGGGCGGTTGAGGACCGCGGTGCAACCCAGCATTGGTTAACATGGGACTGCATGGGTCGAGGAGCCAATGACGATGTATGACATTTTCTGTCTGTTCACTCACTTGATACCTGACCTTCAAAAGGAGAGGACCTACACTGCAACTGCTGCTGTGACCTGTGTCTGGAAGTGACGATGGCTCATGTGTCTGGGGAAAGGGCCCCTGCCTTCACTTCGGAGGAGTTGGAGAAACTAGTTGATGGGGTCCTCCCCCAGTACACACAACTGTACGGTCCTCCAGACAAACAGGTGAGTACACTGTGAGCATGCTGCATGGGCAATGGCTGTTTGGAGTGGTGTGGATGGAAGATAAATGGTGGGGGGCTGAGGCATGCATGTGCAGACGGTGAGTGTATGTGCGTCAGGGCAAGGGTGGGAACGTGGGTTAATGAGTATGATGGTCCGGACGGGTAATGATTTTCCTTTCCCCCTCCGCTATTCCTCTAGGTCAGCGCCCACCAGAAGAAGGCTATTTGGCGTGCCATCGCCAAGAACGTGCGGACCCTGGGGGTCCACCACAGACGGAGCACCCACTGCTGTAAAAGATGGGAGGACCTGTGCCGAGGGAGCAAGAAGATGGCGAAGGCCCAGCTAGGGATGGCCTCCCAATGTGGGAGGGGTTCCCGTCGCACCATAACCCCCCTGATGTTCCGGATCCTGGCGGTGGTGTATCCGGAGTTGGATGGGCGCTTGAGGGCCTCACAGCAGCCAAAAGGGGGTGAGTACACTCTCATTCAGCTGACTCTGCGTGCATTACGAGGTGTCTGGGTGGGGGAGGTGGGCAGTGGGTTCCCCTAGGCCAGGGGGATCTTGGTAGGCAAGGTCTTTGTGAGGCAGGCTCTGTGGCACCCCAACCCCACTAGTGGTTAGTGCCATCTACACCTAGTCAGGCTGCTGTGACTTCCAGGTGTGCAGCAATCGGGCTAAGGCCTTGTACCCCATGGGCATGTGATTAATCATGGAACTATAAGTGCATGGCGTAGTACAGAGTGCTGCTGACGTGTTGACAATTGAATATGCACAAATATCCCATGTGTGACAAATTCTCTGCAGACCTATTTCTCTGCCCTTGCCAAGTCGACTCCGGTTCTAATGTGTACCTATACTACTGAACATGTTCTATTTCAGCTGGCTAACTTGGTTGTGAGGTTGTCATTTTGAGTGTCAGAAGGTCCGTATGCCTGTACATCTGTTGTGTGTGTGTGAAATTGTCTCAATCCGTACGTGTAGGAATGTGCACTTTCAATGTTGTCACATCAATATGTGTTCTTAGCACAGTCCACTTGCTTATTGGTAGTGGGCAATGTGAGAGCAGGTGTGGTGTGAGATATTGGTACAGCCTCAATGATTCCATGTCACCTTCATAGTAGTCATTATGTTATGTGCAAGAGGTGTCCATGTGTCTTAACTGGGGGTGACATGATACTTCCATACATAGAATCAATTCTACAGTGGTGGTAACACGGATGCATCTATATACCCTGGACATCCCATCCAATTTAACATATGCAATAGAATTAGTTAAACATCAGTGGAGCCCTTAGATTTGGCTAGGTGACAATGTACAACACATCTCCATATGTTGTCAGCACTGACGTGTTGACAATTGACTATGCACAAATATCCCATTTGTGACAAATTCTCTGCAGACCTATTTCTCTGCCCTTGCCAAGTCGACTCCGGTTCTAATGTGTACCTATACTACTGTATAAATCAAAAAAGTAAACTGTTCCAAATAAGAGTGATCATTTAGAGCGAACCAAATTCTACAGGAGCAGGAACCCTCATGCATCACATTGGATGACTAGCTTCATCATTGGGAAAGCTCCTCGTTAGGCCGGTACTGCAATTCCTAACGGGCGCCCCCAGAGGGGGTGCTCTTAGCCGTAGTGCTCAGACGGTAGCACATACAAAACAATTTGTTTCGATCGGGTGCCCAATTGTAAGTACCCAAGCATAGATGGAGAGAATAGGATATTAAAATTGGTTCACCATCAGCAAATGTCAATCATAATTTAATCAGTTTTTGTGTGATGGGGACCAAGGTTAAAAACAGAGAGGAGAGTAACGAGTGATAAATAATGATCACCTACTCTCACTAAAAAGAGGAGGATAGAACAAAATATGGTACCTCTCTATAGCTGGTCTACATGTTTCGCGTCCAAGTGGTCCAGACGGATCCAATGACGCTTCTTCAGGACCAAAGAAAAATCTACTCCAAAATCTCAAATCAAATAATCATCAATGTGTAAAGGTAAGTAGTCACTTACTTAGTTCTACTCGTTAGATAAAGTCGCCCTAAGTGAATAAAACACAAACCATGATCAATATACATGATTAAAATTCCAAAATTAGTGCACGTATGAGATTGATGTGATATACTACTGAACATGTTCTATTTCAGCTGGCTAACTTGGTTGTGAGGTTGTCATTTTGAGTGTCAGAAGGTCCGTATGCCTGTACATTTGTTGTGTGTGTGTGAAATTGTCTCAATCCGTACGTGTAGGAATGTGCACTTTCAATATTGTCACATCAATATGTGTTCTTAGCACAGACCACTTGCTTATTGATAGTGGGCAATGTGAGAGCAGGTGTAGTGTGAGATATTGGTAAAGCCTCAATGATTCCATGTCACCTTCATAGTAGTCATCATCATGCTATGTGTGTCATGGTGTTTGACCTGCAGCAAAACACATTACACACCCCTTACACAGTACTTATTGGTTAGAAGGGTGTTTGATTGAGTGTTATTGATGTGATATTGAAAGATTAATCTTCCAAGTTGTACTGCCAGTTGAGGCCATGTCATTGTGTTGTTTTAAATTGTTCCAGTGTGTCTGTGGGGTGGCATCTGTTGTTATTTGGTTCTGTCATTTGCCCATAGGTGTGTATCCAAATGGGTGAGGATATCAAACATGCCTAGGGGTGTCACAAACTCAGTGTGTTCCTGGCCACGTGTCAATGCAGTGGTGTATGTGTTGTTTGTCCTAGAGGGTTGTTGTGCAGTGTGTATATAAGTAGGTTTCTGTACTTACCAACAAGTAGGCCATTTCCATATCGTCCATCCTGGAAGTGTTGATTGATGGTGCAGTGGCCGAAGATGAATGAATCATGTACACTCCCAGGATACTTTGCCACGATGTTGGTGATCAATCCCCGGTGATCGACAATGGCCTGCACATTGATGGAGTCTGTGTGCTTCCTGTTGCGGTATAGATGTTCGGTTGCAGTAGGTGGCATAAGGCGTACATGTGTGCAGTCAATGGAACCAAGCACGAGTGGGAAGCTGTTGATTTGGTAAAAGCCCTGTTTGGTCTCCTGCTGCTTCTGCCGTGTGTTGGGGAAGCTGATGTGGCGGGGTGTGAGGGAGATGATGGCATCCAGTACCTTAGGTAGGAAGGCAGAGAATGAGGGCTGTGAGATCCCGGCAACCAGGGCACCAGTGGTTTGAAAGGAGACACTTGCCAACATGTGGACTACAGCTAGTAGCTTGGTTTGGGGTGGGGTGTCTGCAAGCTGGGTGCCAACTGTGGCTCAATGTTGCGCAGCAGCTGCTGAATGGCTTGCCAGTTGAGCCTGTACCTCTGGATGATGTTTTGTTGCTGGAGTTCCAGAAGGGTTGTCCTGGTGCGGAATATCCTCTCATGCCTTCTCTGTTGCCTTTGGGGTCCCTGCTGGTTTTGTAGAAGCTGCTGGTCCTGTGCTCTGCATCTGCGTGCATGCTGGATGAATAGCACATCCATGTCTTCCTTTTGGAGCTCTGCTGTTGCTTCTTTGTGTTTTCCTTAAGTACTGGTGTGTTTGCCCCATTTGAATGCCTGCCCTGACCCAGGCGTTATTTTTTTTACGCAAATCGGGCTGTGCGTCGGTTTTCGGCCTCCGCCTCCCAGCCATGCAGGATTTTTGAGCGGTTGGATAAATATGGCGCATGGGTGTTTAAGTCATTTTTTGGACAGGAACGCCTACCTTGCTTGCCATTAATCAAAGGCGGTTTCCTGCATCAAGAAAATGATGCACACGGCGGACTTTTGGAGTTCGCGGGCATCAAAGTTTAAATATGGGGCTAGGTTTGCGCCAAATGTGCATCAAAATTTTTGATGTACATTCGGCACAAACAGAGTATAAATATGCCCCTAAATCTGCTCACCTCAAAAGTCTGTTTCTCTGGTAAAGCTTTTATATTTAGGATTAGCAAGTGCTAATCATGCCAAGCTGAAAAACGACAAAAGCTTTTTACCCTTTCCAAGTACAGTATTAGAAGCTTAGGGCCTGATGTAGGTCCTGGCATAGAGAATTTTCCATCACAAACATGATAGATATCATGTCCGCCTTTTTACGATCTCCGTAGGATATTATGGGATCATAACAAAGTGGACGGGATATTTGTAATGTTTGTGACAGAATATTCCCCTCTGCCAAGACCTAATTCAGTAAAGCAATGAGGTAAATACCCTCTAACCCTTATGACCAGGCTAATGAAAGTGGTTAGGTTTAAAGGTCAATGCAAGGGGGAAGTAACCTAGACTTCCACGATGATTAAATGACTAAAGAAAATCTTTGTGCATAACTAATGTAACATTAATCAAAATGTATTACGTCATATATTTCTTTGAACATGTTATTCCAGACATTTGCATATAAATTCCGTTTGTGCTTGTTATTCTGAACATAAAGTTTGCATTCGTCTAGATAGGTGCTCCTAGTAAAAACAGTGAAGGCGATAAAAAGTGCAGATAAGTGAAAGTGATATATACAGTATGTACAAAGGGTGGTTAAGAACTTCTAGTGGCTCCTTCAGTCCTGGAAGCCCTGAAGTCTCACAAGATTTCTTTATATTTATATAATCTACTCTTAGAGATATGTCGACGTTTCAACCCTGTGGTACAGATGAATCAAAAGGGGGTCATCATCAGGACAAAGGAATTCCATTTGGTAGCACCTATGGGTAGTGTAAATTACTGGATTACTAAAGGTCTGGGTTAACAGTTTGTAACATAAATGGTTCAGGGGATACAACACTCACCTAAACTCCAGTGTGAGAAGACAATCTGGTGGTCACGGGCATCTTCCTGATAGGAAAATGACATTGCTTGTGATAATCAATTTGCATGGTAATAGTATAGATAGTGATCATAACTGGATCTATAAAGACTTACGGGTAATGGAATAGTCACAAGGTCTGGGGGTCTGTAATTGTCCAGTAGATGGTATGCAGTCCAAAAAACCCAGAGAGCGCTGATAATATATGATATCTGGGGCTCGGGTTATCTAAAACACACAATAGTGGTGTATACTAAATGTGATGAGTGTTAATCAAAGAATAAAGATGGAATAAAATATTTTAAAAAAAGGGAAAGTGGGAACACTTACTTATATTATAAGACTGATGATGTGGCATTCAGCAAGCCAGGGTAAGTCATGACCAATTATTTGGCATTGCCAGGGAAATTCATGACTAAAGAAAATCTTTGTGCATAACTAATGTAACATTAATCAAAATGTATTACGTCATATATTTCTTTGAACATGTTATTCCAGACATTTGCATATAAATTCCGTTTGTGCTTGTTATTCTGAACATAAAGTTTGCATTCGTCTAGATAGGTGCTCCTAGTAAAAACAGTGAAGGTGATAAAAAGTGCAGATAAGTGAAAGTGATGTATACAGTATGTACAAAGGGTGGTTAAGAACTTCTAGTGGCTCCTTCAGTCCTGGAAGCCCTGAAGTCTCACAAGATTTCTTTATATTTATATAATCCACTCTTAGAGATATGTCGACGTTTCAACCCTGTGGTACAGATGAATCAAAAGGGGGTCATCATCAGGACAAAGGAATTCCATTTGGTAGCACCTATGGGTAGTGTAAATTACTGGATTACTAAAGGTCTGGGTTAACAGTTTGTAACATAAATGGTTCAGGGGATACGACACTCACCTAAACTCCAGTGTGAGAAGACAATCTGGTGGTCACGGGCATCTTCCTGATAGGAAAATGACATTGCTTGTGATAATCAATTTGCATGGTAATAGTATAGATAGTGATCATAACTGGATCTATAAAGACTTACGGGTAATGGAATAGTCACAAGGTCTGGGGGTCTGTAATTGTCCAGTAGATGGTATGCAGTCCAAAAAACCCAGAGAGCGCTGATAATATATGATATCTGGGGCTCGGGTTATCTAAAACACACAATAGTGGTGTATACTAAATGTGATGAGTGTTAATCAAAGAATAAAGATGGAATAAAATATTTAAAAAAAAGGGAAAGTGGGAACACTTACTTATATTATAAGACTGATGATGTGGCATTCAGCAAGCCAGGGTAAGTCATGACCAATTATTTGGCATTGCCAGGGAAATTCATGACTAAAGAAAATCTTTGTGCATAACTAATGTAACATTAATCAAAATGTATTACGTCATATATTTCTTTGAACATGTTATTCCAGACATTTGCATATAAATTCCGTTTGTGCTTGTTATTCTGAACATAAAGTTTGCATTCGTCTAGATAGGTGCTCCTAGTAAAAACAGTGAAGGTGATAAAAAGTGCAGATAGGTGAAAGTGATACATACAGTATGTACAAAGGGTGGTTAAGAACTTCTAGTGGCTCCTTCAGTCCTGGAAGCCCTGAAGTCTCACAAGATTTCTTTATATTTATATAATCCACTCTTAGAGATATGTCGACGTTTCAACCCTGTGGTACAGATGAATCAAAAGGGGGTCATCATCAGGACAAAGGAATTCCAGTTGGTAGCACCTATGGGTAGTGTAAATTACTTGATTACTAAAGGTCTGGGTTAACAGTTTGTAACATAAATGGTTCAGGGGATACAACACTCACCTAAACTCCAGTGTGAGAAGACAATCTGGTGGTCATGGGCATCTTCCTGATAGGAAAATGACATTGCTTGTGATAATCAATTTGCATGGTAATAGTATAGATAGTGATCATAACTGGATCTATAAAGACTTACGGGTAATGGAATAGTCCCAAGGTCTGGGGGTCTGTAATTGTCCAGTAGATGGTATGCAGTCCAAAAAACCCAGAGAGCGCTGATAATATATGATATCTGTGGCTCGGGTTATCTAAAACACACAATAGTGGTGTATACTAATTGTGATGAGTGTTAATCAAAGAATAAAGATGGAATAAAATATTTAAAAAAGTGAAAATGGGAACACTTACTTATAATATAAGACTGATGATGTGGCATTCAGCAAGCCAGGGTAAGTCATGACCAATTATTTGGCATTGACAGGGAAATTCAAGGACTGCTGGATGTGTACACAATGTGTTGTGTATTTACAAGTAAAGCCGCATGTATTGTGGACAATTCGACTTAAAAATGCAACGAGTCCATTTTGGAGCGAGCATTCAGTCGAGTGATTGGTCCATTGAACAACCAATCACAGAGCAGGATCTAGGATGGCAGAACGGTGGTCAGAATACACTGTCGGGGGACCGTGAGGAGAAGGTTCTCCTTCTGGTCCGCACCACTAGAATGTGTGCGCGAATCGGCCGCGGGGTCTGTGAGTGTCTGTCTAGCCGATGTAGAAACACCGCGGTGGATAATGAGTCTATCGGGGACTCAGACGGCCTAGGTACAGATTGCACATACCCCTCAGGACATTGAGGGGTGTGATTCGATCGGGCTAGTGTTAATGCTGATCAGTGAAACATACAAATTGAAATTGAATACACTGGATTAACGTTTTATGCGATGTGAGTACAACTGTATAGGAGGGCCGCAACGGGTGATATGTGTTAATAACAATATGTGTTATTGTTTATTAGGTAAAGAAACATGTTAGCTCATATACATGGAATGTCGAGCAGTATAGCTATTATTTATACATTATCGGGAAACACATCAATGAGTGCAGTCACATAGTTTGAAAGCATCAATTATTGGTTATGCAGAGAAACATGGAAGGTCATCTGTACAATGCTGTGGCACCTGAATTATCCGGCGGAACGAGTAATGTTTGTACAGTGTGGAAAAACAAACAAGGAGTGCTGTAGCATATTTATTAATTTGCATGGTAATGTGTGTACAATATGTTTCACTCTATAGAAAGGTTTAGCTAGAACTGTGCTAATCCAATGCTTAAATGCTCTGCTTAACAAAACATGTAGACTTCAGTATCATTGTACAAGTTGTGGCTGCCTCTTGACCTGTGAAGGACCGTGAACAAAAAACAAAACATGGGAATTTAACCTGTTTATTTTTTGCTCCCATGCAGCGGTATTTGACCTGATCCATTGCTTTGTTGGTGCAAACAAAAATACTAAAAAAGCTGCACTTTTTGAAGTACTGTGAGATGTTGAACTATGTATTAAAGTTATTGCTAACAGGATTGAGGTAAACTTCCACAATCTCATAACAAGGGAGCTAGAGTGTGGCTCCTTCCAGAAGAGTCCTCCTGGCAGGCTAGTGTCTCCCATCCTATGAAAGTTTAATTGACAAACCTTGTCTGGCAATTGTAATTAAATTAGGACACATACTATTAGCTCATTAGCTGCTCAGGCTTTTCAATTCCAGTCCTGTTCTCTATTTCAACATAAGGTATCCATGCCAAATATGTGCACTTTTTCTAACATCCTGATTAGAAGGAACCCAGAACACTGTTAAAATATTGGCTTATTGTTGTAAAAAAAAAAATGTATCTTTGAAACAAATTGTTCTGTGCATGAAAGTTCCTGTTTTGTTTTCAACAAATGGGATCAACAAAAGGTTTACTGTGCTAAGATTACTACCTTTCCAGCCTTCAGGGCAAGCACAGCTGGCTCAAAAAACACATTTTCCCTATTTTTTTGTCATTGTAACCTTCGGTTTGTGGTAGAAATAGATGTGAAACTCATCTGTGATCCTGGGAAGCTGTACATTTCCGAGAAGAAAACAAAATTATTTGTGAAGATCCCTTAAGGTTTTTCCTAAGAAACTAAGGCACAGATTTACTAAAGACTTACATTGCCATCGCGTCACACAAGGTGACGCCACTCCTTAAGTCAGATTTACTTTGCCACACAGAGCCACGTTTTATGGCTCTGCGTGGCATAGTATATTTAAGTAACACAAGGCAGCACAAGTTATTTGCAGCACTCTGTGCTTGGATGTTATTTCATGGGTGCAGTGCGGGTGTTCCCACTCATCAACCCATAGTTTTTCGCATATTCCCAGATGTCCTAACAACAGAGCCTGAGAATGCATCAAAAATGCTATGCTTTCCCAGGTGAGGGGTAACAGGGAAAAATATGTTTCTTTCTCCTTGTTTTTTCCTCTTTCTAAGTACAAAGCTTCACATTGTTTTGGGCCAGGAAGGTGCCCCTTCCTGCACAAACAAAATCCTGCTGTCAAGCCTATTATGACCGTTGGCAGCTCTCCGTCCTTTTTCGGACGGAGAGCCGCCAACAGCCATACTGGCGGGAGGCGGGGAAGTGGAGGTTGCTCCACCTCCACCGCCACGCCAACAGAACACCACCCAGCGAATCACGTCCTGTGATTCGCCATGGCGGTGTTCTGTTGGCGGTGTGGTGTCAGCAGAGCTGCCCCAATGGCTCCCGTCCCCTCCCGGAGGATCGACGGACCAGGTAAGTTGATCAACCGTAAGGGGGGGGGGTGGAGGGTGTTGGGTGTTGTGTGCGTGCATGGGGGTGTGCGTGTGTGTATGTAGAGGGGGTGTGTGAGTGCGTGTATGCTTGCGGGGGTGTTGTGTGTATGGGAATGAGTGCGTGTATGTCTGTGGGTATGTCTGTATGGATGTGGGCGTGTATGTTTGAATGTGGGTGTGCATGTCTGACTGTGTGTGTGGATGTTGCCATGTATGTCGGGGTGTGTGCATGTGTGTGTTGGTGGTGCCTGCATGCGTGTCGGGTGTGTGTGAGTTATGTGATGTTGGGGGTCGGGGTGGGGAGGGGTGCCCTGCCATGTTTGGGGGGTGGCAGGGGTGGTGGGGGTGTAGGGGAGGGAGTCGGGGTGGGGGTGGGGGTACACCCCTATCAGTGCCAGGGAAGGAATTCCCTGGCACTGATAGTGCTTACCGCCATGGATTTCATGGCGGTTCAAACCGCTGGAAATCCACGGCGGTAAGCCGGGTCCAAATACTGCCGGCGGTATAGTGGCGGCCGCTGGGCTGGAGACCCAGGTCTCCAGCCCGGCGGGCGGAACGGAGAACCGGCGGATGACCATGGCGGTAACCGCCATGGTCATAATTCCTCAAGGGAAGACCGCCAGCCTGTTGGCGGTCTTACCGCCAGTTCTCCGCCATCCGCCAGGGTCGTAATGACCCCCATAGTTTTTTCCGAGTCTCTCAAGTGCCTTGAAAGAATTTTATCATCCATCCTGGAACTTTTGGAGAAATCAGTAAAAAACTCAGACCATACTCAAGATATTTTGGTTTCTATTTTAAAAGCTTTACTAGTAAATCAAAATATGAGCCATTCCCTGACAGAATGGATTACGTCTTCTAAAAAATGAAGCAACTAAAAGCTTGGATCTGAATGCAAATGATATTAACCTGCAGTATACAAGTACTGAGGATCTGAAGATTGAAGGTGAGAAACCTGCTCTCCTCGATAGAGGAACTCAAACTGGGAAATCACAGGTGGACAAAGGAGACTCTAAGCTAGTAATTCATGCCTTGGATGAGAATGAGATATTTTCTTTGGACAATCGGTTTACTAATTCTCTTTCAATTCAGAATACTACTCCACTGGACCACATCGCACAGTTCAAGGAAACGGTCCCTACCCCCAGTACAGTACCATTCCTAATCTTTCTTCCCAAAGATCACCTACTTATAAAGCAGGTGGAGCGAGTAGAGCAAAGTGATTAAATAGAAAGCGATGTGGGGCAGGCCAGTAGAATATCCAAAATAAGAGGGAAAAAGCGGGAAAGTTAAGTTTGAAGAGAGAGAACAGTTGGAATATACGGACACTATGAAACTGTGCCTCCCTTTGAAGAATTCTCTGAACAAGACTGAGGGTGCGTTTGTAGTTGGACAAGCACAAGTACTGGCTCAGATGGATGACCCATGACTCTAATGATCTCACGTGTAAGGCCCGACTCTTCCATCATGTTCCCGACTGAATTGACCCATAATGTGGATAAGGGGCCTTATCCGGGAGCCAGTTTTCAGAGTATGGGAAGAAAACTCAAAGGGGATATGGCCCCTGGTGGGCAGACCGACTTGCCTGACTATTTGGAATTCTTGGCTATATTTGATTCAAATGTATGCATAAATCGATCGTTCATATTATTACGTTTTTCGAAAATAGATGAGCTTAATCTAATTGAAAGTTCTGATATTGTGAAGGTCTTTCCTGACCAAAGTAACGGTTTGGTTCTATTCCAAAACTACAGTGAAATTAATATTGGCTAATAGTGCCCAGTTACAACGCAGAAGAATAGATGTGATCCCAGTTAGAGAGAAGTCATTGTTTTTGGGTGGGCCGTCCAAGACTCAAGGATCTGATCTTATAAATTCAACCATGAACGGAGGGGGTGGGGGGAATCTTTTTCCTCCTTAGGAGAAAGTGTCCACGTTTCTTTACACCGAGGTATAAGGGTAGTGAACGTGGTGGAAGGGCCCAAATCGCAGGGCTATGGTGCCATTCAAGAAAATTAGAATTGGCTAGCGGGGATATTGAACAGACCTAAGCCACAATAGAAGTTGAATCAGTCTTCTTTTTAGCTTTGGCCCTACCCTGGCTTCCTGGAATATTTCAGGTCTAGGGAAAGATCAATGCAAAGTACAAGTTTTGTGTTCCATGAGGTTTGATTTCATTTGAATTCAAGAAACTATGGGGGTCATTCCAGCCAAGCGGGAACCGCCAGAAGACCGTACCGCGGTCAAAAGACCGCGGCGGTCATTCTGGGTTTCCCACTGAGCTGGCGGGCGACCGCCAAAAGGCCGCCCGCCAGCCCAGTGGGAAACACCCTTCCACGATGAAGCCGGCTCCGAATGGAGCCGGTGGAGTGGAAGGAGTGCGACGGGTGCAGTAGCACCCATTGCGAATTTCAGTGACTGCTAAGCAGACACTGAAATTCAAAGTGGGGCCCTCTTACGGGGGCCCCTGCAGTGCCCATGCCATTTGCATTGGGCACTGCAGGGGCCCCCAGGGGCCCCACGACACCCCTCACCGCCATCCTGTTCCTGGCGGGCAAACCCGCCAGGAACAGGATGGCGGTGACGGGGTCGGAATCCCCATGGCGGCGCAGCAAGCTGCGCCGCCATGGAGGATTCCCATGGGCAGCGGAAAACCGGCGGGAGACCGCCGGTTTTCCGCTTCTGACCGCGGCCAAACCGCCGCAGTCAGAATGCCCATGGGAGCACCGCCAGCCTGTTGGCGGTGCTCACGCGGTCGTTGACCCTGGCGGTCAATGACCGCCAGGGTCAGAATGACCCCCTTGGTGTATAACTGATTTTATCTGTCCAGGTTATACGGTTTTAAGCAGAAAAGCACTCCCCTCAAAGAAGGAGCATGCTAAAGGGGGAATAGCGGTGCTTTTAAGTAACTATACAACTGGGAACATGTCAGTCTCCCCGATTCTACAAATCTTTGACAAATAGTACAAGTACATCTTAGAGGGGAGAAGAGTGAGAAAATACCCGTAACTATTATAAATGTGTATATCCCTCCTGAAAAAGAATGGGACGTTTTACTTCAACAACTCTTTGTACAAATTGGCACTATAAGAAACCCCGTCAATTTAATTGTGATGGGGGACTTAAATTGCAAGGTTTCTAACACTACGCTTAACGCCTTTAGTAACCGAGATAGAGAAAAATTGCTTAATATCCCAGCTATTAAGTTCCATCCTAAAATTAGGACAGATAAAAGAGGGATATCCTTGTTGAAAGGCCTAAGAGCTTGTGGCTGTATCATTCTTAATGGGCGCTACAGTATGTATTCTCCCGCAGTTCACACCCATAAGTCATTTAAGAATAACTCTATAATAGGCTACATCAGTGCTTCATATAACCTGGCTAAAAAATGTGGGGATATGGAGGTATTTGACATTCCATATAGTGACCATAAAATCTTAAGGCTTTCCTAATGCCTGAAGTTAGGGGAAACAGATTTGTGGTCTTTAAAAGGTGTAAACATAAGTAGTATGGGAAAAAATAGGAGAATGTCTTGGTCGACAGTAAAAATGCTATCAATTAAGCCTCTGCTGGAGAATATCACAGGAAATTTAGAGGTGTGGGGGGAAGATGCATTAATACAATTTCCCAAGTTGATAAGGAATATTACAGCGCATAAGAAGCCTGAGCGTAATTTAACAAGAGTGGATGACCAGCTCCCTATTTTGAATTTGAATAGAGTAATTAATAAGGTAATATGTCAACATCTGGAGTACAAGTCTAAGGAGATGAGTAGAGAAATAACAAAATTAAAAAGAAGATCGAGGCTGAAATTGAAAATTTGAAAAAAAAGAGGACCAGAATTGGGTGGCATTGAGGGAAGCGACCATAAAGAGAAACACCAGATTATTCTGGTCTCTCATATCGGAGGGGTGCGGATATTGTAAAAACTTAGCGGCCGCCCTATAGCAGCAGAAGTTTGGAAATCGGATATCCAAGAACTATATGCTGAAAATCAGGGTGCTGATATGGGGATAGAGGAGATAGTATTAAATAGAGATGGAAAAAGGGGTTATACAGGGACACCAACAGTGAAAGAACTAGAAGGGATCATAACATCAATGCGTTCTTCAGGCGCCATGGGCCCTGATGAGATCCCAATGACCCTAATTAAAAGGAAGCCTTTGCTCTGGGCAAAATTACTTCAACCAGTTTTTGGACTAAGCTATGCCTATGGCACCATCCCAGAATCATGGACAGGGAGTATAATAATCCCCTTACATAAAAAGGAAGATAGATCAATCCTGTCAAACTATAGACAAATTGCTTTAGTAGATGCTACAGGAAAGATATTTGCAAAAAGTATCCTCATACAATTGGCGGATTGGGTGGAGGAAAAGGGTATTTTACCAGTGGAACAGGCAGGCTTCAGAAAAGCCCATAATACCCTAGACTATATCTTGATTATGCAAAATATAATTGATAAGTATGTCCAGACTAGGGGAGGTATATTGTATGCAGCACTTATCGATTATTCCACAGCATTTGACAGAGTTGATAGGAGAATACTGTGGAAAAAACTCCAAGATCTAGGAGTACCATCTGGCCTCCTGCGATTGGGGATTGCCCTATACTCACCAACTGTTGGAAAATGGGTTATTGATAGGGCAGGTAGGTACCTACACCTAGCAACAAGCCACAAACCTCCACAAAAGTACAGTTAGGTCTCAGTAAATTAATCCCAGCTCTACCCTTGGTAGCTTAGCATCGAGCGTCAAGGCTTAACTTAGGAGACAAAGTGTAAAGCATTCAAATATCACACAACAGTAATTAAATAAAACACAGGAAACAGTTTAAAAATCCAAAACAAATTTATAAAAATAGCTTATATTTTTATCTTTAAAATGACACAAAAATGATTAAAATCGGTTCAGGGGAACCGGAGATATGAATTTTTAAAGTATTATTATTTTCTAGCGCTCAGAAACGAAAAGCGCCAATCGGGTCATCTGGTTGCACCAGGACCGGGGCAAAGTCAAACTTTCAGGCCGACCGCGATGGAGCCCTGCTCGGCTACAAGTCGCGGGAGGCCTCGGTCAAAAAGTTACCTTCTGACTTAGTCTCTTTTTCGATGTTTTTCTTCCCCGGGACGAACCTGCCAGTTGGATCCGACCTCCTGGAGCCCTTGTCCGGATACGCGAAGTCGGTTTCCTCGGTGGTGATTTTTACCTTCGGACTTAGTCGTTTTTTCGAGACGAAAATCCTTCGACCGGGGTAAACCTGGATCTTGATCCGACGTCCGTGGAGCCCTTCTCGGATACGATGGCTGGAAGGTCCCGGTCAACTTTTTACGTTCGGACTTAGTCTTTTTTTCGGATGTTTTTCTTGACCGGGACGAACCACGAAGTCAGGCCGGGTCGCGGTTGAGGCAAGCCGGCTAGAATTTCCGCGTCGAGTCGGTCACTTTATGGAGCTTTTTTCTAAAATTTCTCCAATCTTTTCCAAACTTCTGGGGCTTCACCCAGATGTTCTTTTAAGGTTCTTTTGGGGTCCACAGCTCACCCCAAGGGTCCAGAAGTTCTGTGATGGTCCTTGGGAAGTGCGGACTTCAACTCCCAGAGTGCACCTGGCGCAGACTCCTTTTTGGCCACTGGACAGTGGTCAGCTGGTCACTTTTTCAGGAGTTGGTGCAGGGGACTCTGGTTAGCAATTTTTCACCTGTAGCAAACAGGGAGTCCCTCCTTGAACCAGTGGAAGCCAGGCAAAGTCCTTCTTGTGGTGAAGCTCAAGTGTGCAGCTGGTGCAGTCTTTCTGAGTGCAGGGTCCAGGTGCAGGCCAGGGGTCCAGCAGGGCAGTCCTTCTTCTCCTTGTAGTTCTTTCTTCTTGAAATTTGGTGGGGATCTGAGGCGTGGGTGCAGGTCTGCCAGTTTTATCCTTGCTCCTGGGTGAAAAGCAGGGGGGCCCTGGTTCTCCAATCAGGGACAGGGTCGTCCCCCTGTGATGACCACTTCCTGGGAAGTGTGGCAAAAATCCATCCCAGAAGGCAACAGTCTCTAAAAATCCAAAATGGATGAATCTGATTTTTGGAGGAGAGATCTGGCTGAGCCCACCCACTGGTGTGGCTAAAAATCATAAACACACCCCTCTCCTGCCCTCTCCTAATCTAATCAAGGGGGCACCTAATTGTCTGGGGTTGCAGGATGTGGGGGTGTTGCTGGGTGCTGCAAATGTCCTTCTCTGCCTTTGAAGACCAGTTTGGCAGCCCTCCCCCTTCCTGCCTCACCATCTGCTGAGGGGAGATTCTCTCCCCCAAGCACATTCCTTTGTGTGAAGTCAGGCCACTTCACACCTCATTAAAGTAGCCTGGCAGAAGCTGCTGCAGGCTGGCCAATCAGAGCACAGCAGCAAAAACAATGCAGAGCTGAAATTGGCAACTTTTTAGGTAAAGTCTAAACTTTTTACCTGCACTAGTTATATTAAATCCAACAACTGGAAGTTGTGGGATTTATTATAAGAATCAATTTGATACCAAATTCTTGGTATGTAACATTTAAGGAGACTTTAAAATTTAAAATAAAGTCTGCCCATTCTAGCCTATGAAGGCCATTTACTTCAATGAGGGAAAAACAAATTTGGCTGTTTTTACCTCACCAGGGCTTATAAATCTATTTTTATAAAGTCCCTGCTTATAGTTACATGGCACCCAGCCCTAGGGGCACATAGGGCACACCTTAGGGGTGACTTATATGTAAAAATAAGGTAGTTTAAGACTTTGGAAGTACCTTTAATTCCAAAGTCGAATTTGCATATAACTTTAATTTAAAAGCAGCCAGCAAGGCAGGCTTGCTTTTAAAATGACACTGGGCACCTCAGCAATGCACCTAGGTGTGCACCACCTATGCTGTGGTCCCTAAACCTACATGCCCTACCATATACTAGGGACTTATAGGTAGGTTAACTTAGCCAATTATAATTAGCCTAATTTGCATATCCATTTTACACAGAGCACAGGCCCTGGGACTGGTTAGCAGTACCCAGGGCACCATCAGAGTCAGGAAAACACCAGCATAAAGTGGAAAATGGGGGCAAAAAGTTATGGGGCCTCTGCAATCAGCCCTAGTTTCTCACACAACCCCCCCCCCAGCCCACACGCCCAGGAGACTCAGCCCAACCCTGGGAGAGTCTTCCTGGCTTGTTAGGCGAGGAAGACAGTGAAGAAAACTGGCTGTCCCTTTGCAGGGCCTACTCTGCCTTATATCCTCCTGTCAGGGTCACTCCCTCTGGGTAGTGAAGCCATCCCAACAGTAAAAGGACCCAACTCAAACTGAAACTTCCCTCTAGGGGGTTCTTCCTCCTCTCTCTCTGCCAACTTGGGTAGTGAGGTGCCCACCTCCCCTACTCCTAACTTTGCTAGGGCAACACCTAGCTTACCCAAAGAGGTCACCCAACACTTGAGCAACCCCACCATGACCAATAGGGTCAGGGGGCCTACTTTGCTATTGGCCTTGGGGTCTGCCTCCCAGGCCAAGTACAGTGCTGCCAGGAAGGCTAGCACCCAGCAGAGGCTACTGACAGCTGTCAGTACCCAGAACCACACCCTAAGCTCTCCACTGACAGGTGGCTGAGCTGCTTTAGGGGCATCTTTGGGGTCCTGGCACCCCTCTTGCTGTCTAGAGTGGGGGGCTACCACCTCCTGTGGCAGACACCCTCCTTCCACTCTCCCTTCTGTCAGTGCAGGGGCAACACCCTGCATCTGGACAGCTGCCTGACTACTCAGGACTTCCTTGGGGTCAGGTGAGGCCTCACCAGTGCCAACTCTGGGCTCCCCCCCTACTGGGGCAGAAGGCCTTTGGCTCCCTGGAACTCTCTTTAAGAGTGGCCTACCCTTCCTTTTCTTCTTTCCTTTTCTTGGGGACCCCTGTCTCCTAACTGTAGGGACTGACTCCCCAGGACTTTGGGTTGGGGGGGCGCCCTGGGCGACCACCCCATCTGTGACCAGACTCACCTCTGGGAGGTCATTGCCCAGGATACAATCTAGGGGAAGGTCAGCACTGACTACCACCCTAATCCAGTCAAGGATACCCTCCCTCTCTAGGGGCACTATGGCTACAGGTTTGGAGGTGACCTCCCCTGTGGCTATCCTGACTTTCTTTGTCTTTCCTGGGACATACATGTCTGGGGTCACTAACCGGTCACTCACTACAGTGTGACTGGCACAGGTGTCTCTCAGGCCAGTGGTAGGGATCCCATTCACTTGAATGTGGTGGAAGTGCCTACTCCCACCCTCAGGGATCACCAGCTTACCATCTGGTCCTGTCTCCCAGCACAATGCTAGGAGGACTTCATCATCTGAGGAATCCTCCTCTATGGCTACACTGGACAGCCCAGTGCTAACCACCTTCCTTGGACAGGCTGCATCTCCTCTGAAGTGACCTGTCTGCTGACAGTCAAAGCAAGCCCTACTGTCCAAGAGCTTTTTTAACCCTGGGTCTCCCTGTCTCTGCTTGTCAGAGTGGGAGTGGGATTTACTCTCCTCCTTCTTAGGGTTCTGGGGTACAGAGGGAGTCTCTGTGGTGGGCTTACCACCTCCCTCCTTAGGTTTTTGGGGACCTGTCCCCCCCTTCTTGGAGTCTCCCCCCTGGGACTTGACAACCACCCTGGTTCTCAACCACTCATCAGCTGCCTCCCCTAGCTCTCTAGGGTTGGTCTGCTTAGAGTCCACTAGATGCTGGCGTAACCTTTCTTGGATACAATTGGTCAAGATGTGCTCTCTCATGATCAGATTGTATAACCCCTCATAAGTATTTACTTTGTTGCCAATAATCCAGCCCTCTAGTGCCTTTAGTGAGGTGTCCACAAAGTCAACCCAAGACTGGGTACTGACCTTCTGGGTGTCCCTGAACTTCATTCTATATTGCTCTGGGGTCAGACCAAACTTCTTGACTAAGCACCTCTTCATACTAGGGTATGAATCTGCCTCCTCCCCCCTTAAGGTCAGAAGCCTATCCCTCCCTGAGTTGGGGACCAACTCCCACAAAAGGGAACCCCAGTATTGAGGCCTAACCCTTCTCATTTGGAGTGCCCTCTCAAAGGCCCCTAGCCACTTATCTATGTCATCCCCCTCTACATAAGCAGGAACCACCCCCTTGGGTAATCTGGGGCAAACTCCCCCACCCATGGACACCTCAGCTTCTTTATCGCTGCTTCCATCTCTTTTTTCTTTGTATGCCCACTTTTTCTTCTCTAGGGCCAGCTTCTCTGCTTCCAAAGCTATGTAGGCTAGCTGGGCTTCCAGCTCTCTTTCCCTGATGGATGGGTTCTCTTCTCCTGAAAGGACCCTCTTCCTACCACTAGCTTTGGGTCTGCGCCTAGTGACTGTATCCAGTGAGGACCGTTCCTCCTCTTCCTCACTTGGGGTCTGATGCCTTCCCTCCCCTGAGTGGTTAGAGTTAGCATCTTGCTCTTTTTCTTCCTCCTCTGGAGCTTCCTCTGTCTCTACCTCTTGGGCCTCAGCCCATGCTGTCAGGGATTTAATCATGATTTGCTTCCTGAGATCAGGGGTTGCAGGCAACCCCCTCTCAATACACAACCCCCTAAGCTGGACTACTGTCAGTGTGGGTAGGCTAGCCAGATCAAGCTCCATGGTTCCCTAGTTTTGTGTCAACAAAAACTTTTTGCAAAAATTGGAAACAAGAATTTAGAAAAATTACAAAAATTCAATAATTGAAATTCATCCAAATTAATTAAAAAAAGAAATTAAAATTAAAAATTAAAAACAATTTTTGCACTAGGACAATTTAAAGGATTTTTAATTTGTTTTATCTAAAACTGTAACGTGATATTGAACACAAGTACAGGATCCCGTCGCTGCTTCCAATTATGTTGGAAAATGGGTTATTGATAGGGCAGGTAGGTACCTACACCTAGCAACAAGCCACAAACCTCCACAAAAGTACAGTTAGGTCTCAGTAAATTAATCCCAGCTCTACCCTTGGTAGCTTAGCATCGAGCGTCAAGGCTTAACTTAGGAGACAAAGTGTAAAGCATTCAAATATCACACAACAGTAATTAAATAAAACACAGGAAACAGTTTAAAAATCCAAAACCAATTTATAAAAATAGCTTATATTTTTATCTTTAAAATGACACAAAAACGATTAAAATCGGTTCAGGGGAACCGGAGATATGAATTTTTAAAGTATTATTATTTTCTAGCGCTCAGAAACGAAAAGCGCCAATCGGGTCATCTGGTTGCACCAGGACCGGGGCAAAGTCAAACTTTCAGGCCGACCGCGATGGAGCCCTGCTCGGCTACAAGTCGCGGGAGGCCTCGGTCAAAAAGTTACCTTCTGACTTAGTCTCTTTTTCGATGTTTTTCTTCCCCGGGACGAACCTGCCAGTTGGATCCGACCTCCTGGAGCCCTTGTCCGGATACGCGAAGTCGGTTTCCTCGGTGGTGATTTTTACCTTCGGACTTAGTCGTTTTTTCGAGACGAAAATCCTTCGACCGGGGTAAACCTGGATCTTGATCCGACGTCCGTGGAGCCCTTCTCGGATACGATGGCTGGAAGGTCCCGGTCAACTTTTTACGTTCGGACTTAGTCATTTTTTCGGATGTTTTTCTTGACCGGGACGAACCACGAAGTCAGGCCGGGTCGCGGTTGAGGCAAGCCGGCTAGAATTTCCGCGTCGAGTCGGTCACTTTATGGAGCTTTTTTCTAAAATTTCTCCAATCTTTTCCAAACTTCTGGGGCTTCACCCAGATGTTCTTTTAAGGTTCTTTTGGGGTCCACAGCTCACCCCAAGGGTCCAGAAGTTCTGTGATGGTCCTTGGGAAGTGCGGACTTCAACTCCCAGAGTGCACCTGGCGCAGACTCCTTTTTGGCCACTGGACAGTGGTCAGCTGGTCACTTTTTCAGGAGTTGGTGCAGGGGACTCTGGTTAGCAATTTTTCACCTGTAGCAAACAGGGAGTCCCTCCTTGAACCAGTGGAAGCCAGGCAAAGTCCTTCTTGTGGTGAAGCTCAAGTGTGCAGCTGGTGCAGTCTTTCTGAGTGCAGGGTCCAGGTGCAGGCCAGGGGTCCAGCAGGGCAGTCCTTCTTCTCCTTGTAGTTCTTTCTTCTTGAAATTTGGTGGGGATCTGAGGCGTGGGTGCAGGTCTGCCAGTTTTATCCTTGCTCCTGGGTGAAAAGCAGGGGGGCCCTGGTTCTCCAATCAGGGACAGGGTCGTCCCCCTGTGATGACCACTTCCTGGGAAGTGTGGCAAAAATCCATCCCAGAAGGCAACAGTCTCTAAAAATCCAAAATGGATGAATCTGATTTTTGGAGGAGAGATCTGGCTGAGCCCACCCAATGGTGTGGCTAAAAATCATAAACACACCCCTCTCCTGCCCTCTCCTAATCTAATCAAGGGGGCACCTAATTGTCTGGGGTTGCAGGATGTGGGGGTGTTGCTGGGTGCTGCAAATGTCCTTCTCTGCCTTTGAAGACCAGTTTGGCAGCCCTCCCCCTTCCTGCCTCACCATCTGCTGAGGGGAGATTCTCTCCCCCAAGCACATTCCTTTGTGTGAAGTCAGGCCACTTCACACCTCATTAAAGTAGCCTGGCAGAAGCTGCTGCAGGCTGGCCAATCAGAGCACAGCAGCAAAAACAATGCAGAGCTGAAATTGGCAACTTTTTAGGTAAAGTCTAAACTTTTTACCTGCACTAGTTATATTAAATCCAACAACTGGAAGTTGTGGGATTTATTATAAGAATCAATTTGATATCAAATTCTTGGTATGTAACATTTAAGGAGACTTTAAAATTTAAAATAAAGTCTGCCCATTCTAGCCTATGAAGGCCATTTACTTCAATGAGGGAAAAACAAATTTGGCTGTTTTTACCTCACCAGGGCTTATAAATCTATTTTTATAAAGTCCCTGCTTATAGTTACATGGCACCCAGCCCTAGGGGCACATAGGGCACACCTTAGGGGTGACTTATATGTAAAAATAAGGTAGTTTAAGACTTTGGAAGTACCTTTAATTCCAAAGTCGAATTTGCATATAACTTTAATTTAAAAGCAGCCAGCAAGGCAGGCTTGCTTTTAAAATGACACTGGGCACCTCAGCAATGCACCTAGGTGTGCACCACCTATGCTGTGGTCCCTAAACCTACATGCCCTACCATATACTAGGGACTTATAGGTAGGTTAACTTAGCCAATTATAATTAGCCTAATTTGCATATCCATTTTACACAGAGCACAGGCCCTGGGACTGGTTAGCAGTACCCAGGGCACCATCAGAGTCAGGAAAACACCAGCATAAAGTGGAAAATGGGGGCAAAAAGTTATGGGGCCTCTGCAATCAGCCCTAGCTACTCACACCAACCAGGTGTAAAATCTTAATGGGCGGCGAACAGGGACTATCTATTACGGTATTAACAAAAAATGGTTTAAAACAAGGTTGCATACTGGCCCCATTACTTTTCTCCCTTTCTATCCATGACCTACCTCTAAGCCTCAGGAACTCCTCCGGTGATGCCCCTATGGTGGGGGGGGGGGGCGGCCGATTGTATGTCGGATGTATGCCGATGATATAGTAGTGTGTGACCTTACCCCAAAAGGCCTAAACCATCGTATGGCGGCTTTGAAAGTTACTCAGAGATGCACTACCTGAAAATTAATGCAGCCAAGTCACAGGTGGTCTGCTTCTCCGGGAAGATTCGTAGAAGAAAAGTCTTGTTTCCTTGGGTAATAGGTCAACATAAACTGGAACAGCAAACAGCATACCAGTTTTTAGGTAAGATCTTTTCGGCTTCTATAATAGATGCTGATCACATACGTCAGAATACCAATAAGGCCCTGTCATTAGCCCAAGGCCTCTCGGCCTTTTATAAAGCAAATGGTAAGCACCATTTTGCCCACTTACTATCAGCCTACCAGGTTAAGATCCCAGCGACTCTATTATATGCAATAGAGTGTATTGATACAACTAAATGGGATTTTTTGGACAAGACGGAAGGCCCCATTCTGAAACGCATGGTCTCTTCTAATCATGCAGTCTCAGGGGCTGCATTACGCCTTAAATTTGGCATTAGGAACATCTTTGTGCAAGGCCTTGTGGCAGTAATAAGAAGGGTGCACAACCTCATGCACAGTGAAGATTGTACATTGAGAAACCTGGCATATAGAGATATTTTTAGCAGTCTGAGGGAAAAATCAGTTTTTTTTAGAAATTACATCAAAGCTACTCAACTCCTAGAGTTAGACCTGGAGCTCTGTCCTTCAATTCCCTCTGTATCATTAAAAAATATTCTGAAGGAAGCGTCATGGTCTAAAGGCTTTCTTATGGACACGGAGGCGTGCCGCAAAAGAAGAGGTTTAGACAAATTAATTTCCTCTGTAACTATGAAAATGGTGCAACCCTACATGACCTGGAATTTAAACCATGGGGTGAGGCGATTATGTATGTTACTTAGACTAAATAGATTGTCATTGAAAGATCTCACCTCACGGTGGGATGGCTCTAGTAGCATATGTGATCTATGTCAAGGAGGGGTACAGTCTCTTACACATGTCTTATTTGTTTGCCCGGTTCTCGCCGTTCCAAGGAAATTTTGGTTGAAACCCCTATTCTTGCAGCTTAATATTAGATCTCATAGAGAGGCATTGGATTTATGTTACTCCCTCTACAATGAAAGATTTTGTTATAAGATTTTTCAATTCTTTCAATCATTCTTGCAGATATTCTGAACTTGGTGTTTTAATTAATGAACTATTGTATTATGTATTTTTTTTTTTTTTTATCGTTCCTTTAGGAAATATGTATTTTATTATGGGAAATTTTTAGGGTTTTGTATTTGTATTTGTATTCATGTGGATCTGTTAGGAGCTCAGTAACATGATAATAAAATAAACATTTGGAAAATTTGGACAATGATATGCAAGGTAGGCGTTCCCTTCCAAAAAATGAAGCTAGCCCTCCAGCACCATATTTACTTCCCAATGCAAAAATTATGTACATTAAGGAACACATCCCAGAAAATGAAGCATAGTCTGATTGGCACAACTTTTATTGCCTGGTCAGACCAAGTGTTAAAATGAGGCCTACACACTACCACATAAGGAAAATACAAAGAAGGAGCATTGGCAACCCCCTAGACAACATGGAGCTGTTAATGCTCCAGCTTGGCACACGCCGCAGATGACAGTAACAACAACAGGTCCTACCAGCACCACTGCAGCAAATCCAAACACCACCATAGCAGCAACAAAGGCAGCACAGAAGGCAGGAGAGGATATTTCGACAGCTCACAACCATTCTTGAGCTCACAGAAGAAGATGTCATCAGAACCTACCACCTTAAGAGGGGAACCATTGTACGCCTGCTGCACCACATTGCGCTAGACAGCACTGCAAGGGTGGAAACTCCAGCAACTATTCAACCTATGACCAAACTCTTGGCTGTCCTCCTTATGCTGGCATCAGAATCATTCCAGATGACTGGCACACAAGTGGGTGGTATCTCCCAGCCTTCATTCTCAACCTTCCTTCCAAAGTTTCTGGATGCAATCATCTGCCTCTGATCAAACAGGGTTTCTAACCAATTGATGGGTTCCCGCATGTGCTGGGTGCAATGGACTGCACCTATGTCCAACTTGTGCCACCTGCAGCAACGGAACACCTCTACAGGAACCACAAACAGACCCATTCAATAAATGTGTGGGCCATTGCTCTTCACAGACATCCTAGCCAAATATCCCAGCAGCATCCATAATGCTTACATATTCCGGCACTCCACGATCAACGAGCGGTTCCAGGATGTACAATATGTCAATGTCCTACTCATAGGTAAGCCACCAAACCAATCATTACACAGACAACACACCAACCTTGTAGGACAAATAATACATATACCACACTAAACACACATGGATAGGGGAACACAGATGAACAAACAACAACACATATGCCACATGCCACATGCCACACTACACCGCATTCATTGCACTTCACACACATATAAACCCATATTTACATAATACAGGCACAACCTGACTGGCAAACCACGTGAAGGACAGGTGGAGCTATGTCTTCTTTGCATACATAAGCTGGGCCCAAACCACTACAAGTGTCCACTGGTTGACAACTAAAAACAGATCCCACACACATAACACCTAACAAGGAATAGCTCAGAGATGTGCATGGCATTGGCCATGTCAATGTAAAGAAAGTCACATATAGGCACAGCCCCACATTTGTCATGGTGTAGAAGCCTCTGGTGGCACCAATATCACATGCCATGCATGTGTTGCCATCACCAACTACATATCAGCTAAACATACCAGACATATATAATGTGTCCACCTTCAGCTGTCTGGTGCATTGTGCCGCACACATAGGAATACAACATCACAAGCCATGAAAGAACATGTGTAGGGATGGACACCTCACAGCACTCCTACAATCATACCTGGTATTTCCACAACTCTCTAACATGATACCAGGGTACCAACAGGGCACTATGGAGCTGGACTACTGACAATGTACTGGAAGAGGCCAGAGATGCATGTGAATGAGGAGACATGGGACTTAGCAGGACTGGTCATGCGAAGCAGGGCACTGCAGAAAAACACATCATTACCTCTCCTGTCACACAGGTGTCTGAAAACGCATGCAAACATCACTGAACATACCATATAACGTTGCCACACTGTGCCCATGATCCACATGCAGATATGTATGACAGCCAGCAATTGCCAACAACAAACCTTTGTGCAAGGGAGCTTTTCAAGGGAAAAGGGGTGGGAATCACGTGCTACACACAGGGCACAATACCTGTGTCATGGCACACAATACACAAAATAGGTTCAAAGTCCCAAAACACCACTCATCTGCTGGTCTAAAGTGAGGGGATTGAGGGCCACATGTCAGGCAAGTGGCGCAGCATCAACAACAGTTCCACTATAATTGTGCCCCTTTGCCGTATCCTACCGCCACCATGTGGGCCCCATATACAATAAATGGCACACCATGGTGCAGAGTAAGTGCAATAGTGTCAAGATAATGGATGCCATAGTTGGACTCTGTAGAAGTATTGAGAACATAGCTGAACATTTCATGCACACTACATAGGGACCCAATCAAAACTATGGTGTGCCCCCTCTTAATGCCTGCTCTGTGCAGGTCTAGAAAGTGTCTGTGATAATTCAAAACTATGAACTTTGAAGAATCCTCTGCACCAATTTTGCTATTCCTCCTATTGTGTGAATTTTACCTTTCTACACATGATGGCTGGCACAGGCATAATCTGCCACAGAGGGTCAAGAAGTGTTGCACTGCATGCGTAGTGCCACATGGCAACATGGTAGCCTGAGTTTGGCATTGTAGAGCTACCATAGTGTCAATACAAATTATGTTATTGTGGTGCAAGGAGGTGGTAGGTTCCACTAAAATTACACCACAGTCTCAAATATGCACAACACAGCACATAATTTGTACGGTAAAACTGTCAGTCCAGATTTAATTTTACAATCACCAGGTTCCTGGGCCACAACCCACGATAGTAATGTCCGCCACCACACACCAATGCAACCATTCAACAATACAGGAACACACACAATACCAAATGCAAGTGTGAGTCACCATTCCACCTAAAATTAACATCTGCTATGGCACATATGACACCACAAATATGCATGACAGACACATGTTCTCACATTCCTTTGCAGCCGACCAAAGGTTACGGCATCCAGTCATGGTTGATGACTCCTTTTGGCAATCCAGCAATGGAGGAAAAGCGGACATACAGCGAAGGGCACAGAAGGACATGAAATGTGGTGGAAAGGACATTTGTGCAGGTCTAGGTGCCTGGCCCTGACAGAAAAAGCGTGTTGTATGCACCACCTCTGGTATGCAAGAAGATCCTTGTACGTGCAATCTTGCATAACATATGTATTTGGACTAATGTCCCCTGGGTTGAACTGATAGATGTCCCCAAAGAGGAGGAGGATGACAATGGTGAAACACAGGTAGAGGAGGAACCACAAAACACTGCTGCAGGGGTTTGCAGGAGACAACAAAGTGTACTGAACTTCTACACGTAGACACTGTACAACAAAAATCACCATGTAAATATCACCATTAAATCAGTTGCACCAGATTGTTCATGGTGTACTCATTTTGTGCTACATATACTATTGGAAAGTTGTTCATACCTCAGAGAGCAGGAAAAAAACACAACAGTTAGAAAGAATGTTGGAACATAGATTGTGATGTAACAGGGTCTAGCGCTTCCATGCCCCACATCAGTTTCACATAACCCACGCTCATGTGACTCTAGAAGGTCTAGATCCATGCACCAGAAATAATAAGTGATGTAATGCAGGTATTGCACAAATTCTGACCCCTGTCACCACATCATGACTATACAAGGCAAGATAAATTCAAGGGGGGCATACATGTGGTAGGGGTTGTTACCAAATGCTGTACTTGAAAATAAGGAACTAAACTGTGTCACATCTCAGGCGAGTAGCTGTAACACCAGCACTGAGCACGTGTGACAAGGGGGAACACCATCGGTATCAAAAATCCATTGTGGACTGGTCAAGGTTAGGGACAAAAGTTTGATCCTAACTATGCACCATATATCAATGGCGCTACTGGCCCCAGCCCTGCCACATGGTGTCCTGTCTCTCAAATATAGCACACACATGTTGGCTGTGGAGTGCGCTAAATGTCGCAACACAAGTGGAGCAGAAATGGGTGTTGATCCACTCTCCACACATATGCCCCATAGCCAGGAATGATCACTCATATGGGAGAATGCACCATCACATGAATGTGTGGGTGGAACGTAGGCAGATTCTGTAGCATTTCCAATATACATTCTTAGACATGTTACACAGTTGTGTTGTCTTGACATATGTCTGCAGCTAATCTGGAAATACATGTGAAGACTGATGTACTGGTGTATGGCCTAGGTAGGGAAGGGTTAGCAATTACCTACAATGGTTGATATGTGTCTGCAAGGTAACCTAAATATTTTGCATGATACCATCACACACCACATATGAAAACACACCTCTCTGACACCCACATGTCTGACCAAGAGAAAGTGACCCACTGGGACCAATACCCTAAAATGACTAGGTCTCCCACATGCCAATCCAGTTTGGGATATGCAGGTAAGTCTCCCAATATCCAAACATGTCACAGATCCATAAAAAATGGTATGGGTGAAAAAGGATACAGAAATGTTGCATGGGGCAAATCACATATTCATAGCTGAGATTATTTCACACACAAACAAGGTACACTCATGGTGAAAGTGACATCGTTTGCGGAATGCAGATGTGAGTGCATGCTCATGTACATCAAAGGATGTCGAGGAACAGCTGAGAGACCTGCTCAGACACTTGGAGATATAACATGGGGAGGTTACTTGGACACCACACAAGTGCTGTGGCTGGTGTATTGTCATGTTGGTGACATGAACCATACAGCATACAACAGTGTGGACACACATGCACTCACATTGCCATGGATTACATGAAATTAACCCAGCCGTAGTCCACTGCAGCCTCTGAGTAGGATTTGTCAAGGGTATCACACGCATGAACATGTATTGTCATAGCACATCAATTCCAAAGTGGTGTTGTCAAATGCACATTTGGAAATCAGATATGAAAATGTGGTTGACCCACAATTATGTATTACATCACATGTGTACACTCCCAGTATACATGTAGTAACATGTATGTGGAAAAAGTCTACCAACACATGCACAGTATTAGTCATTACATGCATCACACACACAAACACATACAAACATATGGTAAGACATTCTGATGTTACCATTACATTTATGAATGCACATGCCCACACACATTGTCATACCATACTGTCTACATACATGCAGATCCCCTGTAACAAGGAATGTGAATCTGGGTGCACTGTCAGCCTTTGCAACAAAATCCACGCATTCCATTATGAGTCAAAAAATGTTAAGCAAATTGCAATATTCCATACTTTGCTAATCAAAAAAATTATGCCTTGCCCCTGGGCGTCAAGTGCATGTCAACAGGCCTTGTCAGCCTTAATGGGGAAAAATACGACACATGATCGTCATGTGTCAAATTTTTTCACGCAAATGCCAATACTCCATACTTCACTAATCAACAAAATGACGCCTGGCCCCTGCCCGTGAATCACAAGTCAACAGGCCTTGTCAGTCTTTATGGGAAAAATACCACGCATGACCGTCATGTGTAAAAAAAAACACGCATATCAGAAAACAGGAGTTGTTGCTGCAAACGCGGTACAATGACTTCACTTTCATTTTTACTTTACGGTCTTTTTGTCTGTGGTTGTGAGAGGGTTTCTGGAGCTGGTTCTGGCCAAGAATTGGTGGTTTTTGAGTGTTTTGTGCTGTGTCTTATTGCTGTCCTGTCAATTTTATCATTTTGGTGAGTCTTGTGTATTATTTTTGTCCTGTCACAGTAATTGTTTTGTCTGGTGTTTTTTTCTTGGGGTAGCATAGTCTGTTGGGGTATTTGGGGTTAGGTTGGGTAGTGTTTTACTTATTTTTGGGGCTATTTTATTTGAAGTGGAGGGAAACTGCAATATGTCGGGGAAGAGGAGAGCACAAAGCATGAGTGGAGATGAGGTGGTATGGTTCATCTGGCTGGTCAAACACTATCTCCTTGTGATGTTGAGTATAGGTGGCCGGGTCATCCAGGGCAACCCAATGGGGGCACGGGAGCTGCGGTGGGGCATGGTGCTCTACCAGCTACTGCTGATTTTTGGTGTTGGGTGTACCGACCACCAAATCAAACACCGTTGGGCAGACTTCATTGCACGAGAGCAAGATCTATAGGATCTTGGTGATTCATATTGGTGTAGCAGTTGGTAAGTACCGCTTTTGCACTGCAACATCCTCATCTGCATGTGCATGATAAGGGGGACATAAGGTTTACTGCAGCATGTTTTGTCAAAGGTCATGGCAGGAAGTTTTGTGTCTTAAGCAAACAGCATTTAAGATATCTTAATTATGCACTGGGTGCAGACACATTGCACATTCCTCTTTGTGTACTTTGTGTATTACTCCATAAAGTGCAAATATCAGACACACATGTGCAATGGTGCAAGGGTATGTGCTTCATAATCGCAAACGTACATGTTCCTCCTGGTCATTACAACTGTGTAAATGGGGTAAGTAAAGTTAAAGTGATGGGAAACATGATGCAGGAGCATTGTCAGTCATGGGTGTGTGTGTGCCGAGAGTCATGTATGGGCAGTGTGACATGACAGCTACACAAATGTAAGCAGGAGTAATTGTCTCATGACTTTACACCTGGGTCTAATTTTTTTTAACGATAATACTGCCAGTGGAAGCAACTAGTACCTAAACAGATGTCAAAAATTTGACAAGTGCAAGCATTGTGGCAGTGTGAAAGGCTGGTGCCAAATTACGGCAGAACCAGACCTGAGGGATGGAAGCTGTTTCAATCTGTATTCCTGCTGTATCCATAAAATATAGCCTTAACATCAACTTGGTTACATCGATCCTTTATTAGAGTCAACTTACATATCTGCCTAAGGCTGGTTGCTTACATTACTGTTCCCTTGTCATCAAGAAGCCAATTTCCACTTTGCAGGCGTAGCATATTCATGCATGGTGCGAAACATGCCAAGTGCAACCATACTGACAGGGTTCCCAACAGCACTGTCCTGACATACACCATGGGGTGCCATATGTTACACATGACACGCACATGATAGAAGCATGTGTTGGTGCTTTATGATTGAAAACAGGCATGCATCTGATAGGCTGGCTGCTTCTTCACACAGATCAACAACGAGAGTCAAAGCTTTAGCCAATGGCCTGTATCCTGTCTCCCTCTATTGTTATATATATGTATCTGAAACATGTACATATGTCTGCCACCCAAATCTGTTCACGTTCGTGTGTGATAACTTTGGGGCACGTAAGTGTGAAACAGGTGCAGCACAGTGCCGTGCAAACATCAGCAGCACTGGGCTACACTGAATTTGATACAAAGGCCTGCCCCATATTACTGAGAGTAAGGGGCAGGCCTGCGTCTGTGCCTGCACAAGGCTCAGCAGTCTGCACCAACGCAGGAATACTTGAACCACAGTGCAAGTGTGTCTTTGTTGAGGGGAGTGTCTATGTGCAGATAGGTATCTCTTCCACTGGTGCCTCACTACTCTTCAGAAATTAAGTGAGGCAGCAGCCGTGCAAGGAGACTTTTTGTACTGGGCAACAGTCAGTTGAGTATACAATGAGAATACAACTCTATTCCAGATGAATGTGGGACATGTCTACGGATTGTAGGAAACTAGATGTGTGCATATTAACCAACAGGATCTACCCATCATGATAATTGTGAGTGAGCTTCATCACATCATGTGTGTATATAATGTGGATGCTGATTGTATACCTGGTACTTAGGAGATGTTAAACATGCATTTGCACAGGTAGTTCAATAAGAAGGAATTGTGTTGCTGCACCCAGTGCAGTGCCGCTCTTCCTGTGCCGCTTAGGGCACCCATACAGCCACCATGTGTGTGCTGCATAAGAAATTTTGCACACCATACCACATGTTATGGGGCAATAGGTACAAAATCTGTAGACAATAGAGACTCCTCAGGCTTAGGGTAAACTATATGGGCACTGACCCTGACCCTGATCTGTACATAGGGCCCATTCTAAGCATCAGTGTGCACTCTTGTAACGCCTGCTCTGACCAGGTGTTAACCCCAGAACACATGAATGATGCATTGGCATTCCTTTGAATTTCCGGTGCCATTTGTCCTGTCCCCCTACTGGGTGAACCCCACCTTGCATCAATGATGCCTGGCCAAAGCTTAATGTAATGCATGGGGTGTCAAAGTAGTGGAGTACATGCATTGCACCACTTTGTGACTATGGGACGGGCATTTGGGACTTCTTTGGCCACTTGCTCCTCATTAGTATGATGACACAAATCATGTTGCTCAAGGAGGCAGTAGTCCACTTACCTCTGGGCCCTAATGGTCAACAATGGATAGCCGTTAACCCAGTGACATGGACTTCATACAGTAGATGGCTGGTCGGAAATTTAGTCTTGAATTGACAGTTGACATTGTTGTGGAATGTCTGGTGGACAGCATGTGTCATCTGAGAATGCTTTGTACATTGCAGGTTTGCTCTACCTCTACCCAGTGCAGTATTTGATGCTATGTTCTCCTCATGTTTTAGCTGTCACTATGACCACAGCACAGAAGTGTGATTTTGATAAGAGGGCAGAGTGTTTCTGCCATATCATGGAGGTACAGGCAGGGTAATGGAAGATAGCCAGGAGATATTGCTGGAAAAATGTTCGGGAGCTTGGCTTGCCTTTCCACATGGGAGACCTACGAAAGAGGCCACAACTGTGCAGGGCACATCAGGCACAACATCAGGGGTCAGGGTGCCTCAGCTGGTCCAATCCCCTCCACATCAACAGCACCTATGCCTACTCTGCCACAGCAACAGACATATCCTCAAACTTTGAGGCAGACATGAGGAGGGACATGGCAGCCATTATGGTGAGGTTGGACAAGCCTGTGCACAGCAATGCTTGAAATTTCAAGTTGCTGCAGTTTTCCAAAAAAAAGCTGAATAAGCTTTAATCATGTTAATGTACAGTGTCCCAGTTCCTTCCCTTCTCCTGTTGTATATTGTTATCAATTTTAGTGGGTTTTAGGTGGGTAGTGATAGGTTAGTTAAATAGATTAAGTTTGTTGTGGATAGGGTAAGTATATTTGGGGGGTGGGTTTTAGTATTTTTTTTTTGTTTTGGGTTTATGTATGTTTATAAAAAAAATAAAAAAATAAAAAATCCACTACAAAAATTACAAAATATATATATATTTGTTTAGGATATAGGTTAAGTTAGTATATGTGTAGCTTTAGTTAATGTTGTCCTACTCATATCTTGTCCCTTAAGCGGGGTGGGGGGACAATGTGTGTGGTGTTAGATGTTTAAGAAAAGTTTAGATTAGGATAGATAGCTGTTGGGGTAAATTTAGATAAGTTAATAGGGGTTAGTTTAGAGTAGGATAGTGTCTAGGCTAGGTTTTACTAAGGTATTGTTTCAAGGTTTCAGTAAATCCTGTTAGTTTTGGACAATTCGGTGTCCATGTTGATTGAGTATGTGGGTGTTCTCATGCGTGCACTGGCCAAGATAGAGGAATGCCTTAGGTTATGCTTTCTGTATTGATTTACATGCATGACTATGTGCATCCCCTGTGTCCAAGGAGCTATCAAATTGGATGCATTATGAAATTAGCTACTCAAAACATTTGTCATCCCCAGTTTCTGACAATCACATTGTGTATGTATATGTATTCTTTGACAGGTAAGTGTGGAACTTCAGCTGTCATCACTGAGGTCTGTTAGAAATAATCTTGTAAAGTGTGGAGCACATTACTTAAACTTATTTCAGGTATGTATCCTGGCACACTGACAGCTGCCCGTCAATTGTCAAGTTTGCCTCTTCTGTTCCACACATATGAGTTGCACTGGTGCTCTCATCAGGGAAAATTCCAGACACTTGTTTCTGACTCATAGATGCCATGTGACAACTTGCAAGGATATCTGTTCAATACATGCATTTAAGGCTCTGTAAGTTGGTTGAAGCTCACAACACCATTAGTCACATTTTTCACGTTAGTGTTCTAGTGTGTGACTTTGTGTCTGACAGTAAGCCACACACGTAATTAGGTTCTGTCCTCATTGACATAACTTCACACCATGCATATATTTAGATGAGTTGAGAGATCCTCAGCCATTTGTTGTACATTCAGGGTCCAAGGGTGAGGGACATGTCATGAGACAGGGTAGGGGAAGTGTGCATTAGTGAGGAAGTGTCCTAATTGACAATAGGTAGGAAATTAGTCTATAGCAGATAAGTCAACAGTGTTTGAGTAAAGAGGGTACATTGCCAGCTGTCACAACACTGAACTAAAGAAGATACTCTCCATGTGGCACAGACTGCTGCTACTGGGTAGTTTTCCGGGTGAATGTTGTTCCTTCCACATCTTCATCATCTGATGTGTGTGGTGCATCCTGTGCCATAGGTGGTGCTATTATTGAAGTTTAGGGGGCCACAGACACATCAGGGGATAGAGATTTGGAATCAAAGGTCCTGGCAGCTGTCATTTGTGGGAACACATAAGGCATCACTGCAGCAAGGAGGAACTGCTGATTTTTCAACACCTCAGCTACATCACAGTAGTAGGCAGCCATGTTTTCCCTGAGGGAGCCCAGTTCCTGCTATTTGGTCTCCAGGGTATTCTGTATGGCCCCCAGACTGTTATCTATCATGCTGCTGTCACTTGGAAGGGGGGGAACTACCTCATGACAGCAGCTATGTAGGCCAGGGACTGCTCGAGTCCACGTGGCGGGGAGTGGGTGGCTCTGATGGCAGCTGAGTTGTCTTTATTTGGACTGAGGCACCTCTACACTTCCTCTAGGCTGTCTGCTATGGTCTTCACCCCGACCCACACCTACTTGTCCAGCATCTGCTGGACTCCTACCACTGTCCTCTGAAAGGTGAATATGGGTTCTCGGAGTCCAGGGCTGTGACAGGACTGGTGATGCTGTGTGTTGGTAGTTGGGTGGTTCATGTGAAAGCCCTGCAACACTGTGTGTCCTCCAAGTGACTGGAGGTGGAGTCTGGAGGGATCCTAGGACATCCTGGAGAGTTTGTTCATTGATGGTGGGCAGCTGGTCATCCATGTGATCTATAAAATCCAGGACAGGCAGGAGGTAAGGCATCATGCTCTGCAATGAGATAGTGAAATGTCAATCTTTGACTGTAGTGGCTGTTCACATTGCTCATCTTTTACTTGCTGCTTGAGACTCAGTGACATTTTACAGACCGCAGGTTGTAGTTGGTAATCATGTGTTGCATTGTGCATCACACACGGGGCAACCTTTCAAGGTATTTTGTGCATTGGTCCCACACCACCATATTCCTTTCAGGCCCCTTGCCCCAGCCATTGACAACATCATAGCATGTCATTTACCTTCCTGTTTGCCATGGTGGACATTCCCACAGTAGTGTAATGAGTGTTGTCACTCTTTTGGTGCTTTACTGCATTGGCACCATGAATAATGGGACTAGTGCAGCAAAGCACAGGAAGGTCCATTGCTTACAATGCTTGTGTTACTTTGTGATCTGCCTTTAGCAGGCCCCATACATGCACTAGTTGAATGGTACAGTGCAACCATTATGGATTTTCAGCCCCATTAGTTTGCCCCTCCCTACATTAGGGACTTTTCTTGCATACATTATATCTCCCACCTGCATTGTTGGTGTAAGGATGTATAATGTGCATCAATGCATGCATGTTGACACTTTGTTAAAATGGCTCAAGGGGAATGAGCAACTATTTGTATGATGGTACAGTTGCATTGCAGGCTAGTGACATTGTGTCCGTAGTGCAACATTGATGCCACTTGTGCCTGTTCCTAAGCATGAAGGTGTCCCTTTATGCACAACACCAACCATTCATACAACACAGACAATCTTGTTACATGGTGAAATTGAAGTTACTTGTACAGCAGCACAAATGATGATCACATACATGCCCAATATGTTGAATGAGTTCCCTTTTATGCCTATTCCCAAATGACGCATGGAGGTGTGTGAGAGTGTCACATGTTGCACACTGAGGCCCTGATTTTTTCTTAAGTAGTGCAGCGCCAATAATAGTTGTACCGCGCTGCACCACTTTTGAAACGCAGGGATGCACAGTGTTTTCTGGAACATGGCATACCCCTGCGTTTCCTCCAGCGCCTGCACAGATTTGTTCTCCCTGCACCAAGTCAGGCATTCTTGCATCATAGTCCAATGGTGCCTGCATTGAGGGGATAAATTGTTTATATGCAGGAAGGTGTCCCTTCCTACACAAAAACAATCTATTATGGAGAGGTGGCATTTCTATGTGCAGCACACATGAGAAGGGCAATGCCACGAGTAGGATGGAAAGCATTTTGCCTTGTTTCACCATCCTGACACCAACTCCAGGGTGATGTTGACTTTAGTCGCGGTCTCTGGTGAACATGTTGTCTTGGATCCAGGGCAACACCAATATACAATGGGTGTAGCTGTTGCACAGCCACATTGATTGCACGCCCCTTCCAGGCAAAGTGCAGTCTGTGTAGGGGCCATATTTACAAGGTGGTGTTAAGCCACAGAAGGTGACTTAAGATCACGTTGAGTATTTGTCAGAGTGCATAGCATCACCAGAGCTGCACTAAAAGTGAGGCTCAGGTGGCAATGGGGCCTTTTGATTTAGGCCCTATATGTTTTTATGCAACCCTTTTACATGCATTCAGTGTGTCCTATGTGCCTCCCCCTTCTGCCATTTGTGAGATTCCAGACAGTCCCCCCTTGCAACTTACTCTGCATTTTGTGGTAGTTCTTAGTAGTCTGCGCTGTCATGTCCTGCGATTCCAATGCCCAGCTCCTCTGGGATGACTGCTGCTATCTCCTCCAGCTCATCCATGTCCTCCTGGGGTGCAGGACTCCCACCTCCAGTCTGCAGTGCTGCCTTTCAGGTCCTGGCCAGTTTCACCTTAGTTCTGCGCTTGCAATAGTGCCAGCGTGTCTTGCAATCAGTGACAGTCCTCTTTATCTCTGCCAAATTGCTGACTTTATCTACTTTTGCCTGCTATATAGCCTCTCTCCTACCTATTGGCAATTTGGAGGTGACAAAGATCTGGTGTTAATGCTCCATCACCTATCTGACCAACATGTCATTCTCCTCCTCACTATAGCGACACTTCTGTTTCCTCTTCTCCTTCTCCTGGGACTTTGCTGGAACCTCTTGATGGTACTTGGCTGATTGTAATCCCCCTGGGGTCTCTCCTGGCCTTCATTCTCCATCTTGTCTTCTCATATGTTTTTTTTTACTTGCAGGCTTATTTTTACACTAATGCTGTTAGATATGGCGCTAACCCGTTTTGTGTCATAAAATGTGCCTCTAAACATTCTAACGCTACTTTTGCAGTATTGATGTCATTTTTACTCATGGCATGTGGCAGAGGTAAGCATAATTTTATTTCTTTACGCTAACTATTCCTTAACGCCATAGTGCGTTATTTTATAAATATGGTGCACAGATGGTGCTAGGGAAGGGCGTTAGCTCGCAGGATTTTTTTTGACACACAACTGGGCTACCACAGTTGTGGGTCATTTTTCTTAAATATGGGCCTAAGTTGTCTTGACCATCCCTTCAAGGAGGCATGGGGGTAAGTGGGCTCTGTAGCTTTTCAGGAAAATGTGCAACAGCCATGGATCACCCATTGATCCCGGCTACTTGCATCTAATGAATTTCAATTGCTCTCTTAAAAGGTAATTTTGTTTGCCCTGACACAGCCTGGGATATTGCTGATGGAGTTTGACCAATGCATTAGTAGATTGCAGCTTCCCTTATTGCTTCGGAACAAGCCAGCCAACGATCTGGCAACTTATTTCTCGAAATCCACAGGGAAAAATACACATCCTGTTTCCTCTTCCAAGTCAGAGCCCTGCAGAGTGCTCCCAAATTAGCGACGGAGACAGGCACAACCAAATAGGCATGGGCAGAGAGTAGACACTGCGTTATAGTCACCCTCCGCCCCCCTTGGAGGCAGCTCATGGAGCCTTGGGTATGAGGTGTGCAGTAACCAGGGAATATTGCCATAAGAGGAGTATCATTTTACTGCGGATATTGACTATTAAGAGATGTGGTGAATTAATGCATTACCGTGTTCGGGGGCAGTTATTTAACATCAGAACCAATATTTGCCCACGTAACTGAGCATTTCACCTCCATCATATATTAAGATTTTCTGATTTGTTGATAAAATAGGACTATGGAGACTTTTTTAAATGCCATACTGAATCGTTAATCTCAGAATTTACAACAAAATGTGACTGGAACATTAACAATTGTTGCCACTGCCTTCCTGCTCTCTGAGCGAAAGAGGTTTCACAAGGTTCTAATGGTAGCAGCCTCCAAAGAAACCAAAGATAAAAGATGAATGCACCATCTTAACTTCTGTGTACTTAAACCTGGATGCTTCTTGCCTTCCACAAAACAGAGGTGGGGGCAGAGAATGAAAGAGGCGGGTACGCTTTGCTGCAGGAATTTGACAATCCATTGGTTGCTCATCCCTCTGCCTTTTTATGTTTTCATACATGATTCAGGTAATCTGGCAGGATTACTTTACTGCAGGGATGGAAACATTCATTAATATAAATGCTGAATACTCATTGAAAAAATGCTGCTGGTAGGTAGAACTGGAATATGGTTATCATAGTTAAATATACTTCTCTTTGCACAAAACTTTAGCGCTTCAAGTCTGACGTAATGAGCACTAATTTTCTGATTGTAATATGGTCTCTTTGAACAGAGAGGTGCAATGGTAGGGTGACAGAAATGAGATGATCAAGACTTATAGCTAATACTTCTGTGATTACAAAAAAAGCAGTGTGTGCTGTGATGAAAAGTGAGAATGTATGTATCAGCCTCCTCCAAACATAAATAAATACATTAATCCTTACCAAATTCAACTGTTACTTATCTGCAAGTGAGAAAGTTTTTTTGAGAAAATGAGAGAATAATGGGCCAGATTTAGAAGGCCTCTTTGTGCCACACTAGCTTCACTTTTTTTACGCTTATGTGGCTCAAAGAGGCACTTTTCACCATGTCATACTTACAAAGTGGCACAGTACATGCATTGTGTCACTTTGCTACCCCTTGCACCACATTATGTGTGCATCAGGCATAGTGAGGCATATTTACAAGAAACTGGTGCATCAGTGCTGATGTGCCATTTTTCTTGTGTCCACCCTGCTTCACCTAACTACACCATGGGTGTGGGATGTGCCACGCACCATGGTGCACGTTAGGCCAAGAGCGTGAACATTTTTGATGCTACTGTGGCGCTTTGCTGCACTAGTGTCTAAAATGTTTACGGTAGTGCAGCAAAGTGCAAGGAGGCCCATCGATTAAAATGGGTGCATCACTTTAATGCCTGCTTCAAGCCGGGGAGAAAAATGACAGCAAAAGTGGTGTTTGCTCAAAGCATGCATTAAAGTGATGCACCCATTTTAATCAATGAGCCTCCTTGCACTTTGCTGCACTAGCATCAACATTTTTCATGCTAGTGCAGCAAAGTGGCACAATAGCATCAAAAATGTTGATGCTATTGGCTTAACGTACGCCATGGTGCGCGGTATTTACAATACCCATGGTGTCGTTTGTTGGGGCGGGGGCGACGCAAGAAAACTGGCCCATCAGCAACAGTTTCTTGTAAAAATGCCCCAATATTTGAAATAGTAAAATACATTTCAAGATGGCATATTGTGACCATTCAAATACATAATTTGATAGCAATCAAAGAATTAACTGCCAGTGCACTTTACATTTAATATTTTCAGAACGGTGAATGCGCTTTCTACTCTCACTAAAAGGCAAGTTAGATCCCAGGGTATGAACATTTTATAGAACTTTCAGTCTATAAATCCCGGTGCAGGAAAAATGTTCAGTGAGTCGCAATGACATCCTTTTGAATTCTGAAGTTCTGAACATCTTTTCAACAGTGGAAGAATGTGACCTTGGAAAAAGAGTATAATGCAGCAGTAATTACATTTCCCAAACTCAGCTTGCTGCCATTTAAAAAGTATTTCATTTTACTCTGATTATTCTTACGTCTAAAAAGTTATAATTTTAGCTGGTAAAATGTATCCTGGTATAATAATAATAATGATTGCCATAAAATATATAAATTCACCTCGTATGCAACATTCAATGTCTAACAGGTAGGCTACCTTAGCAATGCCATTTATGTATTTAAAAATAAAGAATCATGGGGCATATTTAAAAGTGCTTGTGCCACAAAAGAGTTATTTTTTTACTCTAATGTGGCCCAAGGAAGCCAAAATCGCTGCACCATGTTTACAAACTGGCACAAACAGGAAAAAGGAAAAATGCCATCTTGTAGTGGGAACATACCACAGAGAAAACTGGAATGGATGCCATCATGGAAAAGGACAAGGAAAAATACCAATGCATTCTGGGATGTAAATGGCATTATGGGAAGAAGGAACATGGCCCCAAATGCCCAGAAAAAGAATAAAAAGAAGAAAGAAGAAAAAGAAAACAAGGACAGGGATCCACCGACTGTAGAAAAAAGGCAAGCATTATATGAGCATCACGGGCACCTGCCACTCCAACACCATGTCACATGTTAACAACTGTGGCTAGATCCGTGGCCCTATCCCATCCACCCAACCTCGCCGCAGGCCAAAAAGGGGATGCTACAACTGGGCGAACAGCCCACAGTCATTCCGACAGCCCGAGAAATGGACTCCGGACCTCCACTGGTCGAAAATGCAACACCGTGGGTCTAGAAGCTGCCTACGGCATGACATTGCCTTTTAATAAATATAAGTCACTTTTAAAGTAAGTAGGATATGTGGGTTTACGTTTTACATGTCATGATAGTGTCTATTGTAACACCTATCTCTCTCATTGGATAATATATTACATTTGATAAGTGCTAACCAGGGATTAGAAGCAGATAGGATTCCATGGTTAGACTCAAATATGACATAATTTAAAATCCACTTTAATGGTAAAGTCTTATTTAAAATCACAAGTCTGAAAATGCCACTTTTTGAAAGTTGGCATTTACTTGTCAAGAGATACAGAAGGAAAAACCCAAGTAGGTCCTCCTAGTTATGTACATGAATCCCAAAAGGTGCTTGAATAAAGTTTTACGAATAATGAACCCCACAAGCAGGTACCAGAACGTGTTCTACGAAAGGATCAACCAAGGTAATTAAGGGTTGTCTTCATCCAAAACTTCTCATGCATGCTTCATCATTGGCGTTCCCCCACACCAAAGTATGCCACTTTGGGGGCTCAACTACACAGGGAGTTCTTACATATTATATTAGAAAGGACAAAACAATGGGTCCCAAATATAAGGGTTAAAAATATCTAAGGGTATACCCAAAAGGTTTCTTCTATTCAAGGGTACACTTGATATATTTAAAAGAGTAATATTTTGTGTGTGGTTCAATAGTGACGATAATGGATCACCTAACTACCCTTAACTGTCAACATGGTTCAACCAATACCTAAGCCTGTACAGGTCAACAGTCTTCTTCAGGATGCAGGAACTCCCTACCTGACTGGTACATACATTTCATGCAATAAATATGAGGCATAAGGCTCTCATAACTGTCTACTGCAGCACAACGCAAACCTCATACAATGGACAAATGCATGCAAAGTAGATTAATTGAAAGCTAAACCGTCTTGGCTAAATGCATTCCATCTATTACTACTAGTGTTAGAACATACACTGAAGATGACATGTACCCCAAAAAAAATCTTGTTACAATATACTCATCCAACTCATGGCCACTGCAATCTCTATAAAAGAGCTTGTGCTGCTTGTGATGAGTGTGAACTGTAAAACACAAAATACAGTGTCTTTACATGCAGGTGTCGGAAATATAGTCTTATTAGTAAATACTCAGAAGTTACCCTATTTAAGAAAGCTTGGTGCTTCATGGTCAGAATAGGGGGCACCTCCCCTGTAGTCACACATTGGAAACAGGTAATGGAATACATTAAGAGACCTTTTTTTATCCATAGTGTATAACCCAAACTGAACACAATAGAGGGTTTTATGTCATTTTTATCCCAACCCAAGAGGAGCAATCTCTGAGCTGGTACTGCTTAATGATGTGTCTTACTATATAATGCACTCAATATGTAGTCTAATCCCCCCATATCGAAAAACTGGTTGTTCCACATCAAGCATATGAACAAGTGCCTTAACAGTGTTTTCATAGCTCCTGAAAGTATTGTTCAGAATGATCAGGAAAAGATTCCATGCAAACGGATGAAGACACACAAAATATTGTCAGATAGGTTTCTCATCAATTATAGTGAATTTATAGGGTAGATGGTATCAAGGTTTATAGCGGATATAGTCATAAAATTTAATATTCTACCAAACCATATGCTCTTGTGTTATAACTCCCAACCCCCACCCCCCGTGGGGGCACGACTTGTACCGGGGCACCTGAATTTCCAAGGTATCAAGGGAGGGTCCTCCTCTGTCTATACCACTCACCAGCAAAGGCAGAAGGAAATCACAAAATATAGAACACTTACTTTGTCAAGGGGTAGTTGCAAGCTGGTCTACCTAAATTGCCCCTTTCCACCACACAGTAGACGCTGGCCTACATGCTGAAGCAGTACTTGAGTTTCAGCTTTCATGCTTGACTCATATGTGTATATGTTTGAGGATGTCTCCCTTGGAATCACAGGAGTTACTGTTTGCCTACTCAAGGGTACGCAAACTGTGATTAGTGATGGAGTTGTTTCTTGCCTTAATTCCTTTGACTATTAAATGTGGATGTTTCTGGGATGTATTTTTTAAAACTAAAAGCTCCAAAGTTAGAGACTTGTTACATGGAAAACCAAATGAAAAGGAAAACTAAGTGTAATCCTATGTGCTATTCTGACTCGTTACGGAGTGTAAAAGAGAGCATAGTGCAATCCAGCCAGTGTGCAAAGGTAATATTATGTGGTATGTTTGTGATCTTACCAGGCAGCTGTGATTGGATGCCTTCTGCAAAAGCCATGTGGTAAAAATGGGATTGTGTACATGTCTATGGAGACAGTGGGTCTCTGTTGCATATTGGTACTACATAATTGTCTACATTTTTTAATCCATTTGTGTCCATTGCAGTTCATTGTTAAGGCCCCTGGTTGGTGTCCCTAAGCAATATATCCACTGCAGTGTATAGAAGTGTATAGAAGTTTCTTACAACACATGACAACATCTGTTCAATAACTGCCCATAGTAAAGTGTCTGTGGAATCGTTCCTCTCCAGGAACTGATGCATCAGTCTTGTAGACATCTTTTTGCATCGTATAGTACTCCTGTGTTCATTCATTCTGAGCTTTACTTTGCAAGTCATCATCCCTATGTACTTTAAGCCACATAGGCATGCGATAATGTACAGTATATTAGCAGAGTCACAGTTTGTAAATTGCTTCTGTATGCAAAGGGTAGACATTCCTAAATCAAGTTGTTTTGTTATTTCTGTGTACCTGCACAAATTGTGTTGGCCACATGGAGCATGACCTACGACCAGTGGGAGATTCCATGCAACTGTTACTAAATTCTAGATACTGCATATGTTGGACCAATTTATATTTAAGGGATCTACCCTGTTTAAAGAAAACATTGGTTTGTAAAAAATTGAGTGATACAGAGGTTAAAATGTACAAATGTTTTTGTATGTTAGTTGTCCATACACTGCCCAAAAGATCCAGTATTATGACGAAGGGAATAGGTTTTAAATGTATTTTGTACATGTTTGTTATTTTCCTATGGTATATCTGATGGTTACCTTTTGGGAAAGACTTGATTCAACACAGAGGGTCTGAGTTGATTATGGTGGCAGGCAAATTATAGGACTTTACAATGTTTTTTGCAACTATATATTAAACATAGTTGGCATTTTATTATGGAATATTAGATGATGGCCTTTTGTGAAGGCATATGAACCAAAATAGTTAGTCTGTATTGATTACAGTGGCAAGCCAATGATAACAGTTATATTCCTGATTGTTCGTAATAAAGTTACACTAACAGTAGTAAGCTTGACATATTGATTGTGATTGTGAAAAACATATGAAAGGATTTAAGGGAAGATTGTCAGTATTCTACATAAAAGCCTAAAGATAGGTATTTTATTACATTAAATTTTACAGATTACCATAGTGGGCAAAGCTTTTGGTGCTGACTACTCCCTCAGACACAATGCGGGTGTATAAGATTTGCACAGTCAGAATCCTTGTAAGGCTCTCTTAGGAGATATAGGAGCATGTTTGAGATCTCCTAGCGCCTCTTTGCACCACATTAGTGTCATTTTTTTACGCTACTATGGTCCAACAAGGCCAAAATCCCCGTGCCATATTTACAAAGTAGCGCAATGCATGCATTGTGCTACTTTGTAACCCTTTGCACTACATCATGCCTGCGCCAGGCATAATGTAAGCAAGTGGGCTGTTCACTTGTTAGGGGGCCAAAAGAATGGTGCAAAGAAATCTAAGAGATTCCTTTGCGTCATTTTTTTGGCCCTTTTAACGCTTGCTCGTAGCAGGCGTTAAAAGGATCCACACCATTGATTACAATAGGCCTCAATGAGCTTTACAGGATTAGCGTCAAAATGTTGACACTAGTCCCCTAACTACCGCCATGATGCGCTGTATTTTCTTAAATATGTCTCATAGTATTTTACTTTCCCAACTGTAATTTTGTATAGTTTATAATTTTGTGCCTGTGTAGCTAATGGTTACCTTGCGGGAAGCTTACGCTTAGTACAAAAGGCCTCAGTTGGCTATTACGATAAGCCGTGGATAACAGTTACAGGCCCAATCCGTTGACTAGGAAAAATATTTCTGCTGCCATCAATCTAATCTATTTATAATGAAAGTTGTGAAAAACGCATAAAGCCTGACACATTGATTATGAAAAGCAGATGTTAAAATCAGCAGGCACCTAAAGGTGGATGTCACTTCTCTATATTCAAACATTAGGATATTGAGAGATCCATTGAAGACATAGAAGTAGCTCTTGGCATATAATGGCCGGTATAAGCCCCGAGCTCCAAAATTCCAATGTTCATCTTCATGTTTCTCCCTTTTTATTTTAAAACATTCTACCATTAGTGTGTGGAATGTTCTAATAGCCTTATAGCCTTTCTGCCTCAGGAGACTGGTTGTTAAAGGCCCTGTCCCTCGTTATAACTCAGGTTCAGGGCCTTTGACAACCGGAATACCCCTCAGCAGTGTATATTAGGGTATATTAAAGTCTACAGATAATTATTTTGTTACATGAAATGTCACACATTACCTTTGTAGTGCATTATTCTAGTTATTGCCCCAGACAAAATCTAGAATTGAACTAATATTTCTTGCTAGAATCTTTTTTTTAACTGCCAATCAGGATCTTGTAATAAAAAACAATAATTAAACACTTCCATATATTAAAATGTGCATCCATATAGATACATAGACGACGTTTGTGTCAGCTCTATCTGCCATTGATCTGTCTGTGTGTCATTTGAATAAGCATCCATCCATAACAGCGAACTGCATGGGGTAACGGTTCAGTCTACTTCAGTAAATGTCTCTCTTGCCCTGTAATGACTGCATGTTCTGGACGTGTGTGCACATCCACCTGAAATTAGATGTGCTTCAGTGTCAGAGCAGGTTGACCAGCCCTTTAGCTTTGAATTTTCTCCTTTTGCAGTTCACCTTTTATGTTTTTACTTCTCTTCTTTTTCTTTTAATGTTTCTTAAGAGGATACCACAGCACACCTGGCAGTACTAATGGGTTGTTTGACTGCCACTCATTTCATCTGCAGTGAGCCACATTCTACGTGACCACTTACTCCAAACCAGACAACCACTATGGAATGCTGTTGTCACCATTAGATAATTATTTTACCATTCGAAGAAGGCCAACATGTTGGTTCTAAATGTGGCAGCCATACTTGAATTTTAAAACAATGAGACTATAAAAATGCTTTGTAAGATGGACACCTGCTGCCCTTGCTTAGTATTGTATTGCAAATATATGGCAGCCAGGTTTAGATGGCAGCATATTTTATCTTTTGTACTTGTATTCTTTTAATTTATTGTTCATAGGTTTTTCATTTTTGTGTGTTTTGACTGCAGTTGTAATGGAGGATGAATGAGTCAGTGGATTGATGAATGCATGCATACATATATGAGTGAAAGAGTGCAGATATGAGGACTTACTGGTGCCTAAGACCATCATTGATACAAAAGGCACTTTCATTATTAAGCCAGTCCCATAGGCATTGATAAGGCTTTTAAAGCTTGTAAGAAATGTGAAGTTTTATGGCCATTCAAATTACCCCCTTTCTTCATACTACTTTCTTTTAAAGTACAGTTTTATAGTATGAGTTCATTTATGTACTTATTTTATGGATGTAACAGATAAGACACAATATCTTTTCAACAGAAAGGCTTTGATTCTTAAGGGGTTTACATCCCCTAACTACTTTTGAATAGGGGTGGGTGAAGAATTCCACTCCTCCGGTGGAGTTTGTGGAGTTTTGCCCACAGCGCGCGGAGCTCGGAGTTTCAAAAAACTCAGTGGAGCACAGTTTTTTCTCTCGCGCAGCTTACCAACGCTAAGTTAGCGAAAACAAGTGAGAGAAATTGGTAAGTTGGTGAACGCGATTGAGATTTCTGAATGCAGGCGGTCATGGCAGGTTGCTACTGCTCATGTTGAGAAAGCTGCTGCTCGCTTTGAAGAAGCTTCCACTCGAGTAGAAAATCTAGTTAGAGCTCTCTGGCGCTCCGCATGATGCCATTCGCACTCAGGCCCATATTTATACTTATTGACCCAAATCAGCGCTAGGGCAGATTTGCATCAAAAAGTGTGCCACCGGCTAACACCATTACAACGCGCCAGCCGGGTACCTTATTTATGGAATTACTTTAGCCAGCACTGCGGCCGGGTTAGTGTCAAATTAAAAGATGGTAACTGGGCAGCGGAGGCGAAGGGAAGACTGGGGGTTATGCGCCAAAGAATGGTGCAAGTCAGGTTAGAGTCAAAAATTCCCAAACTCTGCCCGTCTATGCCACTTAAAAAAAATATATATACTTACCTGCACTCACCAGCATTCACTATGGATGGGTCCCCCCATCCATGGGTGTTCTCCAGGGGTGGGGAGGGTGGCAGAGGGGGGTCCCTGGGTGCAGGGAAGGGCACCTGTGGTCTGCTTCCATGGTCTCCCATCATGGAAATGAGCGTACAGGTCCCTTAACGCCTGCCCGGACCCAGGCGTTAAAAAATGGCACATGGGCGCCATGTTTTAAGGCCCGCCTCCTCCTGTGCGTCAAGTTGACGCCAGAGGATAAATAAGGTGCACATGCTTTAGAGTCACTTTTTGCAATGGAACGCCTACCTTGCATGTCATTAGCACAAGGTAGGTTTTCACGTACAAAAAATGGCTCAAACTCCATAACTTTGGCGCTAGACAGGTCTAGCGCCAAAGTATAAATATGGAGTTAAGTTTGCGCTGAATTTGGGCCAAAATAAATGACGCAAATCTGTTGCAAACAGGATATAAATATGGGCCTTATTTTACAGCACAGGAGAAACTCCTGGTGCTGAAAATCAGCACGAACAGTGTGACTTACCCAAACTCTGCCCATCGAGGAACTCTGTATAGCGCAGCAGACTTTTTACAGCACTTCGCAGAGTTCTGCATAGCAGAACTCTATGAACTCTGCCCAGGCCTACATTTGAACAATAGCTGACACCTAACACTAGGATGTAGGGTTTGACTATGGACAGTAGTGGTTCCTCCATGAACGTGGAGGAGCGTTGCCCCATCTAAACAAAATGCCCCCAGAGCTGAAAAATTAAATAGCTATAAAGTTTATTTATAACCATTTTATTTTTCAGCAATCCACCCTAAAATTCTAATTTTAAACCTCTCCAACCCACCTGTGTGAGACAGCTGGGTTAGAGAAAGCACAGTCATCCAGTGGTCTTGAGAGAGCTGAAAGAGGTCACTCCCTCCAATCCTGATGCTTCTCTTATTCTATAACAGCACAAGAGCAGCAGCAGGATTGGCTAGTGCAGTTTTCTGGGTGCCGTGTTGTAGCTTCGAGGAGAGATGAGGAGGATGCTGTGTGGCATGCCAGGTAGGTAAGTGCCATTTTTATGGTGGAGCGCGTAGCGCTCTAGAGCCCTGTTGTAATCTCTCTGTGGGCTTTTAACCATGCCCACTCTTGCTAGTCATTCTTTGTTGTGCTTGTCTTAAATGCTTCATTTTTATTGGTGCATTTTGTGAAGTGTCCCTCCTTTGTGTGCTGAGTTCCCTCACCCAGGCCTATTAACTAAGTGAACATTCCTGAATATTTCTGTTGGCCATCGCACTACATCGCGCTTCCTCGAAAATCGTTACAAGTACACTAATAACCTATAAACCCCAGTCAACACTTGGCCTTAACATTAAAGACTTGCGAGGTCAACTTTTTCCACGAACTCATGCTTTTAAATCAAGGCAGAGTGCAAAACAAACTGAACAGTGAACGCACCCTAGACCGGCCTCTGTGTTCAAACTCTTCCCAGAGGGTGTGTTGTAGGTGGGAGAGGGGTGGAGATGTCTTGTCAGTAATTCACTTTAGGCGGAAATGTTATACAATTAAACTGCCCCGACACGCCAGGAACAGCCTGTATGAAGTTAAAATCGATTTACATCAGTCAAGTTCAACCCCCTCCATAATTAGCTGCCAGGAGGCTAACTGCGCGTGATCTGCAGGTCATGAGATCAATACCAGAAAAGACACTCACCGGTCTATCCTTCAGAGGCTGATAAAACTGCGTATCATGTAATAACACATGTTGTTTGCAACACAAGTGGCATTATGCCAGAGAAATCAAAATAGCACGATTATTACGTCATTAGTATCCCAAAAGTAAGCTCACCAGTCCTGGAGGTAACGACTTTAGGGACGTTGTGAGTCTACCCGTGCCACTGTGTACCTCCATCCTTCTAGGGTCTGATTTTGGAGACCACGTCCCACAGGTAAGCAGTCGCAGACCTCTGAGGAGGCTTCGTGGATCCATAGGGGTCTCCGTACCGCAGGTTGGGAATCACTGCTCTAAGAGTTTTCCTAGGAAATGTACTTCAGAGATATTGTATACGTCTTGGTATGCAACTTCCGTGCTGTCTCTCCGTGTAGAGTGAATCACCATGTTCTCTGGATGATGTGAAAAGCTCAACATAACAATGTTTACACAGGACTGTTGAGCAATTCATATTTGTAATGTTTATCAATCAATATTTTTTATGTTTAGTCTCCCGTTTTCTATCATAATACAGTGTCCATACTGCGAGATGGCAGTTTCAGTTCAGATTACAGCCTTTAGAACTTACATTTAATTCAGGCTCATTTTTACCATAGACATGTTGGAGTTTAACTGGGCCCGGTTTGTGTAGCAAACTCGCCTAGATCTGAAGGGGGTTCCAAGTTGGTCCACATACCCAGGACCCATTGCCCAAATGCATGTTGTGAAAAAGGGTACCCCTGCATCTATTCTAATTTTACCAACCTACAAAAAATGCAATAATGTTCAGCTGCCAATAGTCACAGTATTACGTGAAGACGAGATGCTCAGTCTGGAATATAGACTCATTCAAATTGTAATCTTAAACTGCAGAAGAAAGATCATGGGGCGCGGCTTTTAACAGACAACAGCTAGCGTCAGCATCCAGAGGGGCATGTTGGTAGCTTACCAGCCCATCTTAAGGCCACCCTTGCAGGCAGTTAATACTGTCACGGCTCCCGCTCGATCCAGTGTACTGCTCCAGTGAGCTCAGGCACACCACTACCCCCAGTCGTCTGCCACTTTGGTCCACAATTGGGCCATTATTGCTTGTATGCCCGGGGTATGCTGCTTAATTATGGTCTTCAAGGTCAGCAATGCTATTAGCAAAGAAATATACCAGCTCTGCCAGTGTCCACCCCTACTTTTTGAGCAGCAGCTGAGGCCTGTATGGTCCTGCAATGCGCATGGCTGTGCCACTCAGCGCACCAAAGAATGCGCTAATAATCATTGCCCAGTTCAAGCAGAGCCTGCAGACTGGAAAACTAATGCTCACATTTCACCTAGGTGAACTGAATGGCAATATCAGCTTGAAAACCGTCAACTTCGATATGATCTGTATTTGTCCACAAACCAGATGACCGAAACCTGACTTCCAGTGAAAGAGGATTTGTCATTGCTTAATTTGTAAATAAGAATGTGCCGGTGCTCAAAGCCCTCCTTTTAAACACGAGGCTGCTGTAATTAAATCTTGCCGAACTGAATTCCGAGGCAACGTAATCCTGAAGCTATTTCGGGCTTCTTCAATCCATTTACGGCCACCCCCTGCCCCTTCAGCTCATCCTGCAGCTTTCTACTTTCACCACTTATGACGCTTTTTCTTTTCGTTTTTCTCTTCCTCCGTCTTTCACATATGTGTCTCTTGCTCGCAGCAAATGCTTGAGGCACAAGAATAAGCCCCGGCCCTCAAAAATAAGTGCCGGTGCTCAGCACCAGAAACAACAAGCACAAATTAAGCACTGGGATTTGGCAGCAGGGCGGAAAATGTTAGTGACCCCTGTCTATAGAGCAAAGGAGATAGTCTGGCAGACAGCTTAGCAGTGAGAATTGGAGAACTAGACAGATGAAAGCTACCTGTTATACTCAGCGAAGTAATTATTGCTAATGAATACAGACAGCAATGTCAGAGGAGGTCCAATTGCACACTTGCAATATGACATTTACTTACCTAGCAGTTGGGAAAAAAAGTACCAAAAAAATTACACACTCCTGAAATCACTTTAACATTAACAAAGGCACCACAATGAATAGCCCCCATTCAGATAAAGTGGCATGACTGTTTGTGAAGAGGATTTAGGATAGGCTGCCCACTTGGAAGGCGGCCATGCTAGCTGTTGATGTGATCAAAGAATAAGCAGAACGGGTGAATGTGGCCATAACTGGAAAACATGACTTTTGATCAAGCTGTTTAGACTCCTAACGATGCACATAGTGTGTAATCTATCACAATCCAGCAGATGCAGGAGTGGCTGAAACAGCCAAAATCTTCCTCATTAGGTCGAGCATATAGGAGCAGCAAGCCTGCTTTTACCGAAGTATAGTCTATTTGAGCTTATAACCACGCCCACCTCACGACCATCACGTTCACTCGTTCGTGGGCTTGCCCTTCAAAAATCATTTGTTATAATTGGCAAATGCTATCGTTTGTCCCTCCTTGGGGCGGTTTGGTTACCACCTTGGCCATCGCCCCTATTACATGGCTAATTGCACTTTTGCCGATACGTTTGGCTGCGAGCGAACTTCTTTTTCCTTTTGTGTGTCTCCTAATCACTCATGCTCGTGGCGGCCGTCGGCTCACCTATACTTTCAATTTATTTGGCAATAAAAGTCTGGTTAGGAGTTTACAACACCAATAGCTCTAACTCGAGCAAATTCGAGACCCATTGCATTGCTTGTTTAATTTATTACTGTACCACCCATATTTTGCCCACCCCACGACTGTAAATGGTACCTCTCCCTCTCAAGAGGATTGGTCATAAATCATTTATGCTCCTTTTGTCATATACACAAGTTAGTCACTTACATCAGTGACCTAATTGGCCATACGTTCAAAGGGTTAATTGTATCAGTGACAGTGCATAGGAGTTGCTTTTAGTGCTCTTATGTTATGAACTTCACAGCAGCAGCCCTGACTCTGAATGGGCGAGTTGGCTCAATGGGTCTCATTCTGAGGCCGGCGGGCGGCGGTCGCCGCCCGCCTGGCGGGAACCGCCATATGGCCGCTCCGCGGTCGAAAGACCGCGGAGGCCATTCTGGCTTTCCCGCTGGGCTGGCGGGCGACCGCCAGAAGGCCGCCCGCCAGCCCAGCGGGAAACCCCTTCTCACGAGGAAGCCGGCTCCGACTGGAGCCGGCGGAGTAGGAAGGGTGCGACGGGTGCAGTAGCACCCGTCGCAAATTTCAGTGTCTGCTAAGCAGACACTGAAATTCAAAGTGGGGCCCTCTTACGGGGGCCCCTGCAGTGCCCATGCCATTGGCATGGGCACTGCAGGGGCCCCCAGGGGCCCCACGACACCCCTCACCGCCATCCTGTTCCTGGCGGTCGGAACCGCCAGGAACAGGATGGCGGTGAGGGGGTCGGAATCCCTCATGGCGGCGCAGCAAGCTGCGCCGCCATGGGGGATTCCTCAGGGCAGCGGAAAACCGGCGGGACACCGCCGGTTTTCCTGTTCTGACCGCGGCCATACCGCCGCGGTCAGAATGCCCTGCGGAGCACCGCCAGCCTGTTGGCGGTGCTCCCGCCGATCCCGGCCCCGGCAGTCCTTGACCGCCGGGGTCGGAATGACCCCCAATGTATCTTATGTTCTTATATATTGCAATCATCACTTACATGGGTGACTTAGAACAGGGGACTTTTATGTATCATAGTTGTTTCCGAAGCAGTAATACTTTGCTCTGCAGATTCCTCAGACACCATTTCCTATACAGCAAACCTCGAGGCTGTCATGTATAGTTATGACATAATGAAAAACATTATGGGAGGAATATAAGGGATAAAGATCCTTCTTGCTCTATTGTGGATCTGTGTGAAAAACGAACAATGGCACTTCATTGTATTCACAGAAACATGGCACTATAGAGTATCCATAAGCAGGAGGCATCGTGGTTTGCAGTCCCTTCCAAGATAGTTGTTGTAAATCAGACGAACCATGAAGCAAGGTGTAAAGGCTAAATAATAGCAGGGAAATATTTGCGGACGACAACTCTACTCACACGTCTATTTGTGAGCATGCGATGGTCACTAGTCATATCTATACCATAGTGTTGGTCAGGAAATCTCATTAGGTTTACAAAAAAGCATTCACAGAACCTTCAGAGCCTGCACATGCGTATAAATCAAAACACCTTGCATTTGACTCGTGACTCGTGAACGTCCTTTTTTGCTGGTCTCTACCCCCATTTATCTACTTTCACATTCTACCTCACATACAGGTCCAGTTACTCAACACCTTTCACAAGCAAAATAATTAATGTCGCATAAGCCCTGTCCATGGCCCAGCCTCACAACTATTTCCTTAGGGAATTAAACGTTCCAGCTGACAATGATGCAAAGGGCTAAATGGTGCCCTTCATGCATTGTTACATCCTAGATTTTATTAATGTTATAACAGACCCCCTCACACTAAAGGCAGTAGACCAAAACGAGTCAATCTACACTGGAAGGTTCACGGTGTTGACTTTGTGTAGATTAACTCATTTTTTTTTTTTTTCAATCAGGCACAGGTTTTAAGTCATTTTCCTGGCTGGATAATGTTAGTGACGTTCTGTTAAATAACAGTACAGAGCCATTGCTATATCTATAGTAGTGCATGCTGAATTGCTAACAATGGAACGGTACTATCTCCTTTGTGCAATGATACATTTTAGTTATTTTTTTTCCACAGGGAAAATATTTTCCCTAAAGATCTCATTGCCTTATGATGACGCCAACTCTCTGCGTGTTTCCTCCCTAGAGTGTGAATACCCACAAATGTATAGGTTTGTCGTGAAAAACCTCATGATCTTTATCAGACCTGGAATATGCACTTCTAATAAATTCCCAGCCTACTCAACTTCAGTCGCTTGCTGCCATAACTTTGCCTGATTAGTTGTGTGCATCTACCTAAAAAGAGGTACCCTTAAGAAGCAAGTCTGGCAGGCCAACAACCGCCTTTGCCAATGCATTTGGCTTCAATGTTTTATGTATGTCTTCAAGAAACAGTCTTTGGGACTGATTACGAGTTTGGCAGTTGGAAAACCCGACTGCCAGACCTGTGGTGAGGAGACTGTGGTGGATCTGGTGGCCTCCTCACTTGCCCTATTAGGATTAAAACATGCAGCGGCATTGTACTTGGCTCCACACGAGTCTAATGCCGTCACACAGGATCGCCAAACAGCACCCTCAGAATGTGCACTGTCTGGTGAGGAAGTGCACATTCTGATGGTACAGGGGAAGGGGGGCCCTGAACTTGTTCTCTGCCAGCTTTTTCATGGCAGTTGAACCGCCATGAAAAGGCTGGTGGAGAACATAGTTCTAATCAGCAGAGCGTCGCTGACTTCAGCGCCACCATGGCTAATCACACCCAAGACCGCCGTCAGCCCATTCCCATCAGGATCAGGGATCCTAGTAGAAAAGGCAGTCCTCTGGTGGTCCAACCACCAGGGTCATAAAGTGACAGTCAGACCGCCACTGCGGTCAGACCACCACCACAAGTCTGGTGGTCTTGGCACCGCCAAACCCGTAATCAGGCCCTTTGTGCAAATAAGACTCATATTTCTTGTTTTATGCATTCAAACTAGAAATAGGTTGCTATACCGATTCTTTGTAGACCTGTGCACTATGGAGACATTTTACTACTCTTTTAAAATGGTGCACATGCGTGCAATTAAAAATAAATAACCATCACACCAGCTAAGGCCATACACAAGGGCAATTCCAATGCTTGCAGTTATTGCTTTGGAAGTCTTGATATTTTTTTAGTCTGGATTTTTTACACTCTGTCCTCTGTGTTGCATCAGGGGATGTGGTTTATCTTGTGTTCTATGGAGTTGCCCCTGACCCCACCCTCTGGATGTGTAGTCTATCGCCTCCAGCTCTCTGTGACTAACGAATTTATGACATCAGCCGTGAGCTGCTTTCTCTGACTAACAAAATGAACCCGTGCAATAACACGTTCTCCGGTGAGGAAGGGGCAGAACGTCACTGTATTACATCATACTATTCCGATTCTTGACATTTTTGCACATTGCCAGTAAACACACATTGTTACTGTTGTACCTTTCATGGAGTTAGTCGTGCAGGCGAATTCTAAGGTGAGTGAAAACAAAAAATGCGAATTGTAAGGTGAGTGGATACAAGAAATGCGACATGTCCCTCAGGTGTTGTTGTCATGGTGATTATGATCAATACTGTTTTCGGCAGTAGGATTAGCAGCTGCCTTCAAATCTTTAAATACCAAGACAGTGAGTCATTGATGAAAATGGATTTGTCATCTGTACCTTTATTGCTAAGGAAAATTATTGCCTTCTTAAAATTAAAATGGCGATCTGTATGCCTAGAGTAAATTAAGGCTCAGACAAAATATGTTACGAGTCAAACGCATGTTAAAATCGTTAGTTACATATCTTTTTGCATCCTTAATGCATTCATGATTTCCAATCTTTTTATAGTTGAAGTTCTCCAACTATAATAAATGCAGCTATGAAAGCATGACCAATTGCTTTCAAAACTGCTGCTAACGTTGTATATATTTGTTGAGGATATAGCACTAAAAATATGCATGCCATAGATGATACAAATTGTATGCTTTTTTGTAACTGTTGGAGCGTAAAAAAATGGGAGGGAGGACAAAATATGCATGTATGTTAGTGAACAGTTTCGTGAACAATGTTTCTTTTAAATATATTGATAAATAAGTACATTCTATGTATTGAAGTCAAAAAGCACCAAGGTGGTTGTCTTCAAACAACTATTTTTGTTTCCCTGTTTTCTTTATTTATATCTAATGCCTTTCTTACAGGAGAATACATTCATTTGATTAGTGAATGTTATGATTCCCCATCTTCACTGCAGGGTAGAGTATAAGATTTCCACAAATCTTGTAAATGTAGTGGTTTAGTTGTACTAAGTTCGATTTCTCAGTTCAATGTAATCACAAAGATGTTATCCAATCGTTGGCTAATCTTGCAAATTCTGGCTGACTAAAGTCCAAAAAAGAAAATCAAATCCACCAGTTGCTTGTCTACTTGGAATATTGCTATCCATCATCCATCTGCACTGGAAGTGACAACAGCGGATTTACCATCATCCATCTGCTCAGGGAGAGACATCACTGGTTTCCCGCCTAAACTGTTTCTTAAAGAAGAGATCAAGCAATAGAACTGATTTCCATCATCCAACTGCATAGGAAGTGACATTACTGGATTTCCTGTCATCCATCAGCACACGAAGTGACATCACTGCTCTCCCCTTCTAGGACCTACTTAATTGCTTCCACAGTGTGGATACATAGCGGATGCCCGCAACAGGTATACCTTTGGCGTGTCACAGGTGCTCCAAAGTGAACCTCATCTGTGCCTATTTGCAAATGTACCACGTCCAACACCATGTACCCTGGTTCTCCCACTTCCCACCACTATCACGCTGCAACCGTCCATGCCCTGAACTCTGGCCACCTACAGCACCCAACACCACACTCCTTCACACACACACAGTCCTGCAACCACCCACACAACACCCCACACTTGCATGCTCCTCAACACCCATTCAATCACCGAACATTCCACAGAGATCTGGTACCCGCTGCATTACAATGCCTCTGCCCTACATTTCCTCACAGAAACCTTACTGAACCCTGCTTCAGAACCTGACGTTGCCACAGCCAATCCCAAGCTCCAAAATTGCCAGGCAAGACAGACTTCACAAGCCCACCTCATGCTTTCATACCATACCCTGAAGATGTTGATGAAGATTTTCAAATGGCTCTCAATCAGCACCTGGAAACCCATCCAACACACCCTGGTTGCAAGCAAGTTGGACTATGGAAACACCTCTATGCTGGAATCAGCAAAAACCTCACTAGAAGGCTGCAGACCGTTCAGAACTGGGACGTCAAAAATACCCTCAACCTCCTATGCTGCAGTCACATCGCACGACACCTGTAGGAACTCCACTGGCACCCCATTCACAAACCAGCACAATTCAAACACCTCCCCACACTTAAGAGGCACTGCCTAAAATTGTCCCAGCATACTTCAACAATCGCCTCTGCGTTCACAAAACATCCAGACACCTCTTCTCACCTGCTCTTCTACTTGCAGAAAACCTATACATATGGAAATCTGGATCTAATGGTCAAGTCTTCTACGGCATGCATGAATAAAAGAGCCTCCTTTTTGCTTTTTGAATTCCACAAGAAGCTGAAGACCTGGCTTCTAGAGTAGTCCCTAGACACACCCCTGCCCTGCTCCACGATATCTTCTCCACGAGCATCGCCCCCGCTAGCAGCAGGAGCTGCAAAACTTTTATAGTAAAAACATAATATGTATAGTTTATTATGTTTTTATTATAAAAGTCGGTGGGTCATGGATGAGACGGGGACCGAGGGGGAGTGCACAGCACTCCCCCCTCTGTCCGCTCCCCCTCAATGTACATGTATGTTTGGCTGGCCGTCTCAGGCCGCTCAAACATACATGTGCACTAGGCTCTGTCCATCCCGGCACTGCGTTGCCGGGCTGGAGAGAGTAGGCTTCCAGTCTGCCTGGGAGCACCCTGACTGGGCACTCTGTCCAATCGTACCACTTCTTTCATGCTGCTCTCAGCATGAAAGCAGTGGTATTATTGGATGCAGGGCAGGCTGGGAGCCTGTGCCTGTAATGATGGAGCTGAGCAGAGCGGATAGAGTGGTGCTACGCGGCAAAGTTTTAGTTTTTTATTATTATTTGGGGGGTTTTGGGTCCCCCCACCCTCCCAGACATGAGCCGTGCTGTGCCGCCCCATTTCCTTCCAGCGAGCTGTGCTTGCACATATATATACTATAATATAAAATAATATAAGAGAGCATAACATAACAGAACAGAACAAAACAGAACTGATAGCAGAAGATCTGGCAGGTCTGGCATATATTTTAAACTAGAAAAATATTGCTTAGACAATTCTGATTGTTTTCTAGAGCTGCTTCTTGATGTTTCTTTAAAAAAGACATATTGGGGGTCATTCCGCCGGGGCCAGGGTCGGCGGGAGCACCGCCGACAGACCGGCGGTGCCCCGCAGGGCATTCTGACCGCGGCGGTTTGGCCGCGGTCAGACAAGGAAAACCGGCGGTCTCCCGCCGGTTTTCCGCTGCCCTACAGAATCCTCCATGGCTGCGGAGCGCGCTCCGCAGCCATGGGGATTCTGACACCCCCTACCGCCATCCTGTTCCTGGCGGGTCTCCCGCCAGGAACAGGATGGCGGTAGGGGGGTGCCGTAAGAGGGCCCCACAAAGTATTTCAGTGTCTGAAATACGCGACGGGTGCCACTGCACCCGTCGCACCTTCCCACTACGCCGGCTCAATTCTGAGCCGGCGTCCTCGTGGGAAGGTTGATTTGCCCTGGGCTGGCGGGCGGCCTTTTGGCGGCCGCCCGCCAGCCCAGGGCAAATCCCAAAATACCCTCAGCGGTCTTTAGACCGCGGAGCGGTATTTTGGTGGGGGAACTTCGGCGGGCGGTCTCCGCCGCCCGCCGAAGTTAGATTCAGGGCCATATTTCTCTAACCCCTTCTGTGCCAGGGACATAATGATTACATCCACCGGCACATTGCTCCTGTGCAGAGGACGTAACCATTAAATCCTGGCACATAAGCTGTGGGGTTCCCTCCCACCCCCCCCGGGGCAGGGATGGAAGGGGAAGCCCTTCCCCTTCCACCATCGACCCCCCACCCTCCCAGTGACGTCTGATGACATCAGTGCGCGATCACGCTCTGACCTCATAGGCCGCCTTCCATCTCGCTGGAAGCACAGCTTCCAGTGCGATGGGAAGAGATATGCCTTTCCTTTGAAGTCTCTCAGAGCATTTTAGTAGCCAGATCATGAAGCGATCTGGCTGCTGAAATGCCCACTAGACACCAGGTTTTTTTTTCCAATAAGGAAAATGGCTTCAGGGGAGCAACCCCTTAGGCAAGGGTCGCTCCCCTAGGGGGCAAATTATATTTAGACCATTTCTGCCCCCTGGGGTGCAGATCAGCCTATTTTTATGAGGCCAATCTGCACCCAAAGGGGGGGAAGAAACCACTAGACACCAGGGAGTTTTTTTCTTTGAAGGCAAATTCATGCAAGGGGAGTGACTTAGGCAAGGATTGCAAATTTATTTTAGGCCACTTCTGCCACTCTTGGGGGCAGATCGGCCCATTGTTATTAGGCCGATCTGCCCCCAGGCCAGGGATCATTATTTTGGTTTTTTTCATTTTTTAGAGGTGGGGAGCGACCCCTTAGGCAAGGGTCACTCCCCTGGGGGGCAAATTGTATTTAGGCCATTTGTGCCCCACTTGGGGGCAGATCAGCCTATTTTTATTAGGCCAATCTGCCCCAAAGGGGGGCAGAAGCCACTAGATACCAGGGATTTTTTTTTTTTTTACTTGCGCATAAGGGGAGCTGCCCCTTGGGCAAGGGCTACTCCCCAGGGGGGCAAAATATTTTTAGGCATTTTTTGCCCCCCCGAGGCAGATCGGCCCTTTTATAATTAGGCCGATCTTCCCCCGGGGGCAGAAACCCCTAGACACCAGGGATATTTTTGTTTATGTTTACTTTTGTTTTTTATGTATGGGGAGCGACCCCTTAGGCAAAGGTCACTCCCCTGGGGGGGCAAATTTATTTTAAGCCATTTCTTCTCCCCTTGGAGGCAGATCGGCCTATTTTTATTAGGCTGATCTTCCCCCCAAGGGGGGCAGAAAACACTAGGCAGGGGGGACTTTTTTTTTGTGCCAATTTCATGCAAGGGGAGCGACCCCTTAGGCAAGGGTAGCTCCCCTGGGGGGGGGGGGCACATTTATTTTATGCCATTTCTGCACGCCTTGGGGGCAGATCTGCCTATTTCTATTAGGCAGATCTGCCCCTGGGCGGGGGTAGAAACCACTTAGGCACCAGGGATTGGTGTGTGTGTGTGTTTTGTTTGGGGGGGCAGCCCCTTGGGTGAGGGTCGCTCCCTATGGGGGCACATTACTGTTGGTCATATCTGCCCTACATGGGGCACATTGGCCTATTTTTGGAAGGCCCATCTGCCCCCAAGGGGGACAGAAAGCCCACCAGAGACCAAGGAAGATTTGTTTTTCCAAAATAAGAGGGTGGGGGTATGGCCACACCCCCACCCCAAATAAATGGGGCCATAGTGGGGCAATTACCCCTAATCCCCACCCTGGAGAGGCAGAAAACCTACTAGATGCCAGGGAAATAAAAATAAATAGTGGGGTGGTGGCTACCAACCAGTATGGGCCTGGTTATGCCCCCACCCCAACTGAAGTGCTTAACAGTCTTTCAGCTCTCACCCGCACACTAAAACATCTTATCCCACGGCAAGCAAGAGGACATTTGATTATTTTGGATTTTGGTTTTACATTTGGGCCATGGAAGCTTGGCTAACGCTCTAAATTGTCCCACTTGGAATGGTGAGGGCTGCACTTTATGGACTTTGGGACGCTGCCATGTAAAAAAATCCACAAGACCTAGACATATCTGAAAACGAAATATCTGGGTGATTCCAGGGTAGTGTGCTTCACATGCACCCTGCACCATTTTCTTACCCACAACGCCCTGCAGACCTTCAACTTTGCTGGAAATCACAAATGTTCCCACATTTTTGTGATGGAACCTTCCGGAACCTGCAGGAATCCACAAAATCCCTACCACCCAGCATTGTCTCATCTATACCAATAAAAATTCTGCTGCATTTGTCAGCCTAAAAATTGTTTTTTTCAAACTACCCTCTTGGACCCGTTTTGGTTCCCCCTCAATTTCAACATGTTTTTCCCTGTCACAAGCACTTAGCCCACCTACACAAGTGAGGTATTATTTTTACCGGGAGACTGAGAGGAACGTTGGGTGGTAGGAAATTTGTTCGGGTGCGGTGATCCCACACAGAAATGTGGGGAAATTTTGATTTTTTAGCTGCATCTGAGGTTTGCTGAGTATTCTAGGTAAGCAAACATTGGGGGATCCACGCAAGTCACACCTCCCTGGACTGCCTCGGGTGTCTAGTTTTCAGAAATGTCTGTGTTTGGTAGGTTTCCCTAGATGGCTGCTGTCATGACCACACAAACTTGCCAAGTCAAATCAAAGAAGTGCATGAGAAAAGCAAAGAGAAGGAATGGCCCGAGTTGATGTGGGCAGCTGAATTTGCTTACAATAATGCTGTTCATTCCACCACTGGGTTCACCCCCTTTTATCTGAACCATGGTAGACATCCTAATGTAATGTTGGGTAAAGAAGATGATTCAGTGCCTGCAGTAGAAGAGATGGTGAGGGATTTGCAGACCACGTTAGTTAGGGCTAGAAAAAACATCATTCAAGCAAAAGACTCATATAAGACTCAGGCTGATAGAAAAAGAAGAGAGAGCCCCATTTATTCGAATGGAGACAAAGGCCCTCATTCTGACCTTGGCGGTCGGCGGAGAGGCGGCGGTCGGACCGCGAACAGACCGGCGGTATTAAAAATGGCATTCTGACCGCGGCGGTCACCGCCGCGACCGACCGCCACTTCCCCACTCCGACAGCCATGGCGGTCATGACCGAGGGGCTGGAGTCTGCGCACTCCGGTCCGGCGGTCGACCCAAGACCGCCAACGGTATCATGACCCTGCTTACCGCCGCGGTTTCTGGCGTTCGGGACCCGCCATGCGAACCATGGCGGTAGGCACTATCGGGGCCAGGGAATTCCTTCCCTGGCACTGATAGGGGTCTCCCCCACCCCCCACTGCCCCCCCGAGTCCTCCCCCCACACCCTCCACCCCCCTGCCACCCCCCAGAGGTTGTACGAACCCCCTCCCCACCCCACCCCGACATGCACATACACGCACCCCGACATGCACACACCCCCAACATGCACATATACACACCCCCTACACACACACATACACAACGGGGACACATACCCGCACACATACATGCCGACATGCGCACCCGCCGAACTACACACATTGCCCATAGGCACAGCAGCACTCCCCGCCCGCATGCACGCACTCACACACCCCCTCTACACACTCACACGCACACCCCCATGCACGCACACATCACACAACACCCCCCCACCCCCTCGCCTCACGGACGAACAACTTACCTTGTGCGTTGGTCCTCCGGGAGGTGACAGGAGCCATGGGGAGGTGACCGCCAACAGAAGACCGCCAACAGAAGACCGCCACACAGAAATGTGGGTCGTAATTCTGTGGGCGGTGTTCTGCTGGCGTGGCGGTGGAGGTTGACCAGTCTCCACTTTCCCGCCGACCGCCAGTGTGGCTGCTGGCGGTTTTCCGGCGGAACGCTCCCAGCGGTCAGAATGCGCACAGCGGCATACCGCCGCGGTCGGCGGTCTTCACCGCGGCGGTAACTCGGCGGTCTCGCGAAAAGACCGCCAAGGTCAGAATGAGGGCCAAAGTTTGGTTATCCACTCGTCATTTACGTCTCAAAGGAAATCTCAAATTTCAGCCACGATTTATAGGCCCATTCAAAGTTGACAAGATGATCAATCCAGTGGCAGTTAAATTGCAGTTGCCAGCTCATCTAAAGATACATCCTGTTTTCCATGTCTCCTTGTTAAAGAACAGTCCTCCAAATTTACGTCAAAACTCCCCTCCAATTCCTATCCAGATTAGCTCTGCAGAAGAGTATGAGGTCAATCAAATCTTAGATTCCAAAATCCGTAATGGCCAGCTTTATTATCTAATTGATTGGAAAGGTTATGGTCCAGAGGAACGATCCTGGGAGCCGCACGAGTATGTACATGCTTCAAGATTAGTGAGAAACTTTCATAGAACCTACCCAAGCAAACCTAAATTGGAGAACTGTTCCTTGAGGGGGAGTACTGTCATGACCACACAAACTTGCCAAGTCAAATCAAAGAAGTGCATGAGGAAAGCAAAGAGATATCCTCAGTGGAGACAGCAAAGCCCAAACTGGAAGAAGGTTTGCAGAATAATCTTGCGCTTATTTCAAAGGAAGAATCAAGAAGAGAAGATCCAAGATGGCCGCTGTGAGTCCTGAAGGTTAGTTACAGTTCTAGTCTTGCAATCGGTTGGTTGCTAGGTTACGAGCTCTCCAGCTGGAAGCCTTGCACTTCAACTGAGGTCTGACAGGAATCAACTGTGTGGAGAGAGAGCGCGCTTCAGAACAGAAACTCCTGTGAGGTAAAATTACTTTTGAAGATTATATAACAGAAAACGGATAAATATTGTCAAGGTTTATTCGAAGAGTTTGATAGTAGACCGTTCCTGTGGAAGTCGGCAAGGCTACAGAGTTAATGTATGAATTAACCTTATGTTTACAAGGTTCTTGTTTAAGATATTAAAGTCAAAGAAAAAACAAACTTTAAAAGAGCAAGTATCTACAAATGTCAAGGTTATAAACAAAGGCCAAGTTTAAAGGAGAAACGAACTGTTAACAAATAAGCATTTACAAATTCAATGGTAATAAACCAAAATAGAGTTTAAAAGAGAAACGAACTTAAATAAACAAGCATTTACAACTACAAGTTATCGACAGATGTCGAAGTAAGGAAGGAGAAACTAACTGTAATAAACAAGCATTTACAAATACAAGTTATCAACAAATGTCGAAGTAAGAAAGGGGAAACGAACTTTAATAAACAAGCATTTACAAATACAAGTATTGACAGAAGTCACAATAAGACAGGAGAAATTAAATAACATCAGCTGATTTGAAGAACACATTATCACCAACTTTATATATATATATATATAGCAACATAAAACCAATCTCTAACAAATGTTGAGAAGTTCTTCCAGAATCAGTAATAAGCATTTTTTAAGAAGAGCTATCATTTATAGAGAGAAGCAAGGCTACAGAGAACTCAGGGTGAGTGAAGAAATAATAGAATTAAAGAGAATTAAGGGGGTCATTCCAATATTGGCGGGCGGCGGGCGCCGCCCGCCAAGCAGATACCGCCAATTGGCTGCTCCGCGGTCAAAAGACTGCGGAGGCCATTCAGACTTTCCCGCTGGGCCGGCAGGCACCCGCCAAGGGAGCGCCCGCCGGCCCAGCGGGAAAGGCCCTGCAACACAGAAGCCAGCTCCGAATGGAGCCGGCGGTGTTGCAGGGGTGCGACGGGTGCAGTTGCAATGCAATGCAGACAGTGAAAATCATGCTGGGGTCCTGTTAGGGGGCCCCTGCACTGCCCACGCCAGTGGCATGGGCAGTGCAGGGGCCCCAGGGGCCCCACAACACCCGTTCCCGCCATCCTGTTCCTGGCAGTAAAAGAAACAGGCTGGCGGGAAGGGGGTCGGAATCCAGCAGCGCCATGGAGGATTCTCCCAGCCGGGAAACAGCCGGACCCGGCTGGGCGACCGCGGCTGTAACGGAATCCCAAATGAAGCACCGCCAGCCTGTTGGCGGTGCTTCCGTGGTCATCCACCCTGGCGGTCGATGACCGTCAGGGTTGGAATGACCCCCTAAGTGTTGAGAGTAGAAAGTGAAAAACTGATGTTGTATGTCCCTAGTAATTGCGACTGTGACTCTTGCAGGTGCTGTATCCAATCTTAGATGTGAAGAGGCAGACTGAGTACTGGCGTTCATCATCTCTGTGGCAGTCTCTCTACCATCCCATTCCCCTTTCCCCCTCTGGGGTACTCGACGGATTAATATTCATTGTGAGTAGCTCTGGTCGGGACTGAGGAGTTATCTTCTGCTTCTGAGGAAATCGAATTGAAGTATCCTGACAGCTGCTGAGCCCAGGACCAAAAACGCAGGTGCCCCCATCCCTCAAAAACAGGCACAAATTATGCAAATGTGGTGCTAGGGGATATTTAAATATGCCCCATAGTATTTTGCTTTGTCAACTGTAATTCTAAATACATTTGTGCTTTTATGACAGTCTGCCTGATGGATGTTTTGTGGAAACCTTATGCTCAGTACAATGGCTTAAATTTGTCATGGTGACAAGCTGTAGAAAAGTATTTGGCTACATGTTATCTCACAGATTACCATCATAGGCAAGGGTTATGGTGTTGGTCACCCACTCTAACAAACCTTTGTGATGGAATTTTGCTGCGATGATTCTTGTTTGGCCCTATTGAAAGAGGCTGTATATTGTTTTGCCAACTCTAATTTTGACCACACTTGTAATTTTATGATGTAATGCAGAATGGTTGCCAGCTTCTGTACACTTCTTGAGGCATGGGTTGTATATAGTGTCAAGCCATTGGTAAGGGGTAGAGGCCTCAGCAATTCACAGGGAAAAAGTTATGTCAGATTCCTCATGTGTGATCTGTTTATAATAAAAAGGTAGGACAAAGCAAGTAGGCCTTACTTACCTATTGTGAAAAGTATGTGGTAAAGGCCAAAAATGTTTAAGTGTCGATTGTTATTGCACTGTGCTAACGTCTGTAGGTAGGAATTATTTTACATGTAATTGCACATAGTACTGTAGTAGGCAAGGGTTTTGATGCCAGTGATCCACTTCAACAAAACCTTGTAATAGACAATTAGGCTCTATTAGTAGGGATTTTGTATCATTTTGATTACTGTATTTTGCACATAGTTGTAGTTTTACGACAGTATACCTGGTTGCTTGTGGGAAGGATTATGAACCAACAAAGTAGGTTTGAGTTGTTCATGGTTATTAATTATTTATAATGAAAAGGTACAATAAAGGAGGCAGACCTGCCATATTGAAAGTAAAAAGCATGTGTCAGCCATTAGGCATAAAGGGTAGATTGTAATTACTATTTCTTAAAAACTACAGATATTTGCTTCATTGAATTGCACAAATCACCACAGTAGGCAAGCATTTTGTGTCGGTTAACCTCTCTGAAAAAACGCGGATACAAAACAGTTGCACTGTCAGAGTCTTCGTATGAGAGATAGAATTTTGTTTTGCCAAATATAATTTTCATGCTATGTAATATTATGACTGTATCCCTTATGGTTTACTCGTGGGAAAGCTTATACTAAATACATGAGGCCTCAGTTGGTGATGGAAATAAGCTATTGATAACAGCTTTACGCCTGATGAGTTCACTAGGAAAAAAATATTTCTGTTGCAATAGATCTGATCTATATATGATAAAAAGTTATGATGGACACATTTGGTTTTACATATTGATTGTGAAGCTCATATGTTAAAATCAACATGCACTTAAGGGTTGCTGGATCTGGCCCTTTCTCCATGGTCACCCCAAATGTGTGCCTTCCATTGATGTTTTTGCTAACTGTTAGCACTCTGTGTACTTTACTGCTATTCACTGGTTACATCTGTGAAGATGTGGTAAAATGGATTGGTACATTTATTTAAATTACATGTAGGTCCCTCTAGTATGTGGACCTACATGTTGTCAAGGACTGTAAATTAAATGCTACCAGTGAGCTGCAGCACTCATTGTTCCACCCACTAAAGTAGACCTGTAAACATGTCTCATATCTGCCACTGCAGCCTGTAGTGAAATGTAAAACTGCATTTTTAACCTGGCAAAATAAAACTTAAGTCAGATTTAAATCTGTTTGTTTTTAAAAAAAACATATGGATCACCCCTACGTTAAATCCTAAAGTTCTATATGGGAGGGTGCATGGTATTTAAAAGTAGGACTTAAGTGTCTTGACTGAAAAGACTCAAGTCATTTTTCACTCCTGCATAGACTAAAACTGGGTTACCTCATTACATACAATAAGTGATAACTTCAGTTTACAAACCGATAGAAACATGCTGTTTCCATGTGAATGAATTGTAATTTAAATCCTCTTTAATGGTAAAGTAGGATTTTAGGTTACAATTTTGAAAACGCTGCTTTTAGAAAGCTGGCATTTCCTGCCTAAACCGAATGTGCCTTTTTTCCAGTGTCTAGACTCACATGACTGTGTATGGTTCTCAGTTGTGGGTTTGTACTGTTTCCAGATATTGGGAAAATGAGGTCTAGGTATGAGAGGAATGTTTTTTTCTGATAGGGTCAGCATGGAGGGAGAAGCTGTACCTTGTATTTTAAAGGCCCTGACTGCAGCACTCACAAAGGAACCTGACACCAGGCCTGGCCTTGCCTTTGTCCTTTTAGATAGGTTGGATCCAGGGACGCGGGAGTGGGAGATGTGACCATAACTAGTTTTGGGGGTAAGCTGGGGAATTCCCTCACACAAAGGCTGGCACCAGGTGAAAAGTCGGTACCTTCAGAACCTCTTATGGGAGCACTTTCAGACCTGTAGAAGATTCATAAGAAGGACTGTCCTGCTGTCTGAGGATGGAAGATTGAACTTGCTTGCTTTGAACCCATGCTCACCGGAAGTAACTCTGAGAGTCAATTGTATGACATCCTGTTTGAGCTACAAGGACACAATAATTTTTCAGAGACCTCACTGCAACTGCCCTGCAGATCATCTCCAACTAGACCTCCCTTGACCTGCCTGAGCCCTGATGCTGGCCTTTGCTGGAGTGAGTCCTGATTCCCAAGAGATGCACCCAGGTCCAGGACCCTTGACTTACATCAAAGTGAACTCCTCCTGAAGAAAGGGTGAAGTCACAGAGATGTGGGCTCCTCACTACTGCAAATTGACACCTTGCTTCAACAATTGACTGCTCACTATAGCTTCCAATGCCAAGCTCCAGCAGAAGTGGCCCTTGGCATTGACATCAACATTTCACAATGACTGCTAATGTGAAGCTCCAGAAGGACCAGCCCTTTGTCACTTACAGGAACAGCCTGCCAATGTGAAGCTCCAATGTCGACTGTAATGCCTGACCTGCATCTCACGCCAACAACAACCTCCTTTGGTCCCCAACCAAAGCAAACAACAGCTCCTCACAACAAACCTGGTCCTTGTACCTGACCCTCTCCAAATTGGGGTTAGCCTCAATTTGTGACTTTAGCCCAGTCCAGCGTAACCGGATAACCGTGAATGGTGCTTTGTTCTTTTTGGCACTTTTTTCCACCTAAATCTTTAAAACTAATATCACATGTTCTACTGATTGGATTTTTGTCATTTTTGTGTCATTTTATTTATTAAAACGTTCTTACGTTTTCTAAATGGATTTGGGATTTTTCTTGTGTTATATTTTTACTTTATTGCAGTTTGAGTGCTGAATAAATACTTTACTTATTGCCTCTAAATTAAGCCTGGTTGCTCTTACTCTAAGCTACCAGAGATTAAGCGCAGCCTAATTTATTGACCTTTGTAATTCACCCTGACAAGGATTGTGTTTAGTACTTCAGTGAGGCTTCCAATACTCTCAACTAATACCCGAGCTCCTACAAGAATTTCTATGCATGAATGCCTACAGATCGGTAATTCTCTATGCAAAATGTCAGATTACCTTTCTACAGAATGATTTTGGTGTTCGTTACCTCCTCTGACACCCTAATAGAGAGAAGAATTGCACTGTAATAATCCTTTTATAATGTCTTCTCATGGGCCTATGGGTATCTTACAATAAAATTAATTAAACAATACATATATCAATCCATATAAATATGTATCTAGAAGAATACATAGAAGGCCTTTGGTACCACTACATTTTGCCATTGGTCTCTCTGAGTGCCATTTAGACTCTGTTCCCATACTTGACAGGGAACTGCCTGGGGTAATGGTTCAGTCTGCATCAGTCATTGGTTATTTTGCTCTATCAACGATGGCAGTTTCTGATCACATTTGTACATTCATCTCAAACTGAGTGTGCTCCAGATTCAGGGCTGGTTGGCCAGTCCTTAAGTTTTGAATTTTCTCTTTGTATAATTGCCCATTCAATTTTTGCTTTGCCTCTTTTTTATTGTTTCTCAAGAGGATACTACAGCTGTCCAGGCAGTGATAATGGGTAGCTTGCTGGCCACTCATTTAATCTACAGTGATCCCCACTCCAATTGGATTCCTCCTCTAAACCAGGAGATACTTATTGTAAACAACTGGCTTACTGGTTGAGAGAGGTGATACCCTACTCAAGTAGCAGCCACACTCCTTGTCGGGGTAAGGTACAAGCAAACCCCAAATTAACTTGTGCCCACCCCTCTGGTAGCTTGGTTTAGAGCAGTCAGGCTTAATTTAGAGTCAATGTGTAAAGTATATGTGAAACACTTCAAACTATAACACAGTGAAAACATCACAAAAGGATTCTGAACCACTTTAGAAAAATAGAGTAATTTTTAGTAAATAAAACAATAGAAAAACAATAACAATCATTTTAGAACTGAAGATATTCAATTTTGAAAATTCCAGTAAAAAATTGTGCCAAAAAGCACAAAACATCAGCTATTGATATCTGGTCGCACTGTACCAGGACAAAGTCACAAGTTCAGACAGACCTCAATGAAGAGAGGGCTGGCTACAGGGAACCAGTGAGGCCCACTGAACAAGAGCATCCTGAATCCTGGTTGTGGAGTGTTGCAAGGTCTAGCACCAAGGATGTGATTCGCAGCCGAGGTGATGCATCCTTTCTGAAGTGCTGCAAAGCAGCGATGTGAAGTCCTGAGTCATCATTGAGGATCCTCCCAACGAGGGCTTGCGATGCAAAGTCCGGTGTCAGTGACGCATTGAACAGTCAAGGCGATGCGTCACTTCCAAACAGCTGTGAATCTGTGATGTAAGAATCTGCATTGTCATTGAAGCTGCTGTCTATGAGAGATTTTTGAGGGCCTGTGTTCATGAAGCTTTGCACAGTTGCGGTTCTGCTGCAAGGTCAATGTGGAGTCCTTGTTCTGAAAAGGTGTTGGCAGCAGAGGAGATGCTTTAGTTCTGCTCAGCTCCTCATTGTGCTGCACAACAGAGGAGATGAGTCTGTTCTGCTGGGTCAACAGATGGACTGGCAGAGCACTTTTAGGCCCACTACCAAAGATCCAGTACTAGGGTAGCACCATTTGACAGGGTAGGACGCAAACCCAGGTGCTGGGTTCAAGGTTGTAGGAGCCTTCTGTCCCCGAGCCTCAAGTTAGGAGGCCAGTTAGCTAGCCCATGGAGTCACTCTTGGGTCCTGGATTCAACATATACATGTCCAGTCCTTCTCACCCAGGCAAGAGGACATCAGGTAGTAGGTCATCACAGCAGAGCAGCAGTCCTTTAGAACAGCAGAACCGCTGCTTCCATCAGAATCATTTGTTGATATTTTTTATCATCTCTAAAAGACTACTTTTGCACTAGTCCAACAAAATTATTTAAAGCACCAATCAGAAAATACACATGGCTTAAACAATGTTTTTTCAACTATTTGGTGGATAACTTAAACTAAATAAATACAAAATAAGCAATAGCTAAAACCAATATTATTTTTTGCAAATATATGCAATGGACAATAAAAGTGTAAAAGTAATTAAAATAAAAAAATACTACTGTCAAAAAGTTGCATAGGTTTACTCACAGTAAATGTAACCAAGGCCCCATGCTGTAGGTCATGGAGTGCACAAGCAAAATGTGAATGACACTACAACAGACAAATAGATAAAGATGTCTGGCTTAAAGCCCCTGTAAGTAAATATATTTTATAATATTTTAGAACAATTAAAAGGTCTTGGTCTAATGAGTCCTAAGGAGAGCTATATTTTATGTTTCATGGAAAGATTAGTAAGAAGTTAATAAAAAAGTATAGTATACTAAAATGATGCCTAACATTTACATATCAGCTTGCTCCAAACAAATCTTTTTTACTTTGATCTTCTGAAGGGTGAGTGATGGTGTGTCTAAAGGAGAAGTTCACAGTAAACCATTGTTTTGCTTTGTGGCTTGTTGCAAGAAGATCCACTGAGATATCAGGGTGTTTGTACTTCTCCTTGATGAACATATGGGAATCAGCTGATGTGTTATTTTGTAGGTTATGCTAACAAAGATGAACATTCATTCTTCTCCGTCAAGTCTCCACATTTGGAGAGTTCTGAAAAATGTTACAACCTATGTAACTGTGATATTTTGAAACAACCTGACATGTATCAGTATACTGATTGTCATACACTCACCTGGTTTGGATTGCAGAGACAATGCTGGACCTCCACTCCCCCTGGAGGCCAGCTAATGATCATAGAACCACATCCCTTGAATCATATACTGCTCTTGAGGGGAAGAGGGGATTGGATAAAACAAGAAAAAATAGACTTGTGTCATTGGGTTCTGGGTCTGCATTGCTGCTTCGCAGCACTGCATAGGAGGGTCTGTACTCCCTGGACCTTTTAGTGTCGATGTGAGTTTGGTGCACTAGAAGCAACAAGAAGAGTTCCTTACCAACAGTTCTTAGTCTACAGGTTTTAAACAGCTGTATACAATAGTATCACATACAAACCCCATCACAATGTTGTTTGAAAGCAGGTACAATTCAAATGGAAGCTGGAGTAATGTCCAATTTCCCAAAATGGATTTTCACTTTCAAAGAACTCAGTCTTGGCTTAATCTCAAACTTATCTATGGATTAGTGTGCACTATCCTGAAGATCTGGTACTTAGCCTTGTCTTTAATTCTTCTACTGGAATCCGGAGGAAAATTGGAGGCTTTGGTGCAAGGAGCCCAAAATTAGGTGGAATCGTAGCTCTGGATGAGCGAAGAGTGTGTCATGATGGTCTTCACTGCAAGGAACGACCTACGGGACATGGTTTGTCTGTGTGCTGAGCATGAAAAGAACAAACCAGGAGAAGGACATGAATTTTGCTGGGTGATTACCATGACTGTTCTTCAGGACCATACAGTTTCCAATCAATTAAATAAAACAAACAGCTATTAACCCATTTTGAGTTAAAGATCCTCTATACCTCAAGAAGGGTTATATGTGGTGGACAAAGAGCAGAATGGGTTTGGGCATGGTAGGGTTTCACGAGAGATACATGAAACAAAACACAGTGGGAATGGGTAAATCTTCTGGTAGTTGGATTTTAACTGTTAATGGTTTAATGATTGTTGTTTTCTATTGTGAAGGGCCCCACATATTTAGGTTGCAATTAACGATGACCCTGTAATCGAAGGTTTTTCATGGCCAGTCAAACCTGATCTCCAGTTTTTTATGCTGATTGTTGTTGGCAGTGTTTGTTAGCATTTTTCTCAATACTGAATTTGCAAAACACAAATGAGTGTATTCTCTGGGAATTTAGATAGGTTCCTTTTTTCCCAGATCAATTTAATACCACATTGTTGTTCAGAATAATAGTTCAGTCCATGCACTCATATGTTCCAATTTCTGTGTTTTTATTTTCCTTCCTTCCTTCCAAAACTCAACTCCCATTGCATGTAGTGGGATATAATGCAAAATGGTTTTGTGAAATATGGGTTGTATCTCTTTTTGCTCCACATAGCCTTGAAAAAACCTATGGTTGCAGGTCTAGACAGGGCAAAACACTTGTTGGCTATGCTAGAACAATACAACCGAGGAACAAAAATAGACAGGGATGTAACAAAGTAATTTTGGAATGAAAATAAAAACACAACATTTAGAATAAATGAGTGCGTTGACTGAACTGTTTCTTTCGAACAACAATGCAATAGTCAATTTATCTGGGAAAATGGGAGGATATCTAAATTCCCAGAGAAAACAATCAGTTGTGTTTGGTAGAATGCTGTGAGTTGTTGTACGCAAATTCAACAAATGGTGATAATGATTTCCTCCCTTTAGGTGCTCATTTTAGATCATGTAAATGCATAATTTGCTGAACAAATAACATGGAGAGAGTTGTGGCATTGGATATTTTTTTTTAAGGGCACTAAGTTCACCATCTTAGAACAGAGTTCAACTACTACCCAAATATGATTACTGCCATTGGATTTGGTTAAATCTGTGATAAAGTCAATACTGATAGTATGCCTGGGATGTGGGGGTACCTGCGGGGTTTGTAAGAAACCCGCAGGGGAAGAATGACACGTCTTGATCTGTGAACAAATGGATCAGTTCTGGACCTAATCATGTACATCCTTGGACAGTGATGGCCACCAAAAACTCCACTGACAGGTAGCTAGAGTCATGTGAATTCAGCTAGAGTGAATTCCAGGGTTTCAAGCTAGTGGGATGCCATGACACCAAGCCAGTGCTTCTTGTCTTAATTCCTTTGTGGGAATACATAAAGTGGTTCGATGGTAAGGAAGATCATTATGGCTATGGCCCTCATTACAACATTGGTGGTAAAAGCCGCTTACCGCTGTGCAGAAGACCGCCAACACACCGCCGCGGCAGCGGAATTCCGCCACGGTCATTATGACCCACTGCTCAGAATCCGCCAAAATTCAGACACCCACACAAGTCCGCCGCACCAAAGATCAGTGACAAACTGTCGAAAACAAAACCGACACCGTCACGCCAACAGAAATACGCCCACACTATCACGACACACTAATCCACGTGGTGGTCTTTCAACCAAGGTATTCCATTTGCGGTACAAACCGCTGCGCTCAAAATACACACACATTTACAAAATACTACCACATTGGACAAATCGAAATACACACATCTGATACACATACACACACCACTCCCACACACTCATTACACTGTAAAACACACACCCACATCACCCACAAAACCCTATGACAAAATTACTGAGAGAAGGCCAGAGAGAGACACTACAAACAACTACCAAGCATCCACAGGCACACAATACAATCACCCACATAACTTCCACGCACCTCACACAACACACCACTAATTATCACCCCACTTATCACTACACACACCACCCCACACATCACCCACACCACCCCATGGCACAGCAAAGACACCCCAGGTTCTCTGAGGAGGAGCTCAGGGTCATGGTGGAGGAAATCGTCCCGGTAGAGCCACAGCTATTCGGATCACAGGTTCAGCACACCTCCATAGCTAGGAAGATGGAGCTATGGCGAAGAATAGTGGGGAGGGTCAACGCAGTGGGACAGCACCCAAGAAATAGGGATGACATCAGGAAGAGGTGGAACGACCTACGGGGGAAGTTGCGTTCCGTGGTCTCAAGACACCACCTTCTGGTTCAGCGGACTGGCGGCGGACCCCCACCTCCTCCCCCACAACTAACAACATGGGAGGAGCAGGTCTTAGCGATTCTGCATCCTGAGGGCCTTGCAGCAGTAGATGGAGGAATGGACTCTGGTAAGTCAAATCTTAACTATTACATCCCCCAACCTACTTGCATGCTATCACATACCCCCACCCTCACCCCATCACTCCAACTCCTCAAAAATGTCCCAACATCACAAACCACACATCCTAACACCAAGCCCTGCATGCAACAACAAAGCATGGACACCCATCACCAAAGCATGGCCACTGTACATACCCATACACCCCCTAAACCACAAATCACACAAGGACCCACACAGGAATGCTAGCACTGGGGTACACAGTCACCAACCCTTTGCACACCATGCCACACACAGATGTAATAAACATCCTTTTATACCCCTGCAGGACACCCACTCAATGTCACCCGACAGGAGGGTCCACACATGTCCACACCACCAACAGAAGAGCCCCACAGTGATGACAGCAGCTCTGTCCAACTGGATCTAGGTGACCAGCCCGGCCCATTGGGGACCTCTGGACAGTCGGTTCCCCTGACACAGTCACAGGCCACCACAGAGCTCTCCCCCTCTGGAAACACCAGCACAGCACCCACCCAGCGGGCCATACCTCTGTCCCCAGGACACGTCAATCAGCAGTGTGTCCACCACTACAGGAAACCCAGGCTAACCCACCACCCCAACAACAACAGGGACCTGGGTGCAGTGGCAGTGGGCACACGGTCCAGGGGACAGAGGCCCAGGGTAACAGGGGAACTGAGAGGGCTGCTGTGCGACAGGGGGAAGACAGGCCCAGGTAACCCACTCTCCACGAGGCCCTCTCCAACATCATGGGAGCCTACCATCATTCCCAGGAGACGATGGCAACAGTATGGGCCAAGTTTCAGGAGTCCCAGCGCCTGCAGGAGGAACAGTATTTGGGCTTCAGGGAGGAACTCAGATCCATCAATTCCACCCTGGGCACCATCGTAGGGGTGCTGAAGGAAGTCCTCAACACCAGGAGGGACACTGTGGCACAACAAGGGGCCCCTGACACTAGCCTGGATGATGAACTGCCCACCACCGCTAGTGGACAGGAGGCACCGCCACAGGACCATCACACCAGCACCCCACCCCCTGTAGAAGGTGAACCACCCCGTAAACGGACCCTGAGATCCAGGACAAAGACAGAGAACGATGCCAAGACCCCCGCCAAGAAATGAGACCACCCTGAATGTCATCCTTCTGTCCCACTTTATCAGCCTGTCCATCCTCAAACTGCCCCAGCTCCACTTCCTATGCCCATTTGGGCAATGCACCTGTGAGACTAATAGACTGGACTCTGCCATGGACATTCCTCCACCATCACCCTTCACCATTTTACAACCCCCTCCAATATTGAGCACTTAAATAAACACCCTTGAAGCACAAAACAATCTGGAGTCAGTCTGTGATTTCGAAATAGTGTATTAGCAATTACAGTGACAAAATGTTCTTTCAAATGTAATGTCAACATACCTATGTCACACAGCTCTAGTCCATGAGGAAACAAAGCAGATGTCACACTGTGGGACCCACATCTGTGAAATCGTAAGGGAAAGTGACAACTCAGTGACCGTACACTGGGTGAAAGCAATAGACAGTAGAGAGGTAGTAGTGTGAAAGTAAATGTAGTAGGCAGGTTTGTCTTCTTACCTGTGTCTCACTGAAAATATTGCAGGATCACTGAGTTCCTGTTGTCGATGTCCTCTTCTTCTGCTTCCTCATCTTCACTGTCCACAGGCTCCACAGCTGCAACAACACCGCCATCTGGACCATCCTCCTGCAGAAAAGGCACCTGTTGTCGCAAAGCTAAGTTGTGAAGCATACACCAGGCCACGATGATCTGGCACACCTTCTTTTGTGAGTGAAATAGGGATCCACCTGTCATATGGAGGCACCTGAACCTGGCCTTATCCGCTGAGTTCACCCATGGGCCTCATCGTAGCGTTCCTCTGCCCTTGTCCTGGGATTCCTCACTGGGGTCAGTAGCCATGACAGGTTGGGGTAACCAGAGTCACCTGCAAATGGCGAAGGACAACTGTAAGACACACACTAATCTGTAGGGATATCACCAGACCCAGACAACCATTTCCACTGACTTGCTACCAGGTGCTCACCTAATAGCCACACACGGTGCCTCTGGAGTTGACCCATCACATAAGGGATGCTGCTATTCCGCAGGATGTAAGCGTCATGCACTGAGCCAGGAAATTTGACAGCAACGTGGGAGATGTACTGGTCTGCCAAACACACCATCTGCACATTCATGGAACGATAACTCTTCCAGTTTCTGTACACCTGTTCACTCCTGCGGGGGGGGGTACCAAAGCCACATGTGTCCCATCAATGGCACCTATGATGTTGGGGATATGCCCAGGGCATGGAAGTCACCTTTCACTGTAGGCAAATCCTCCACCTGAGGGAAAACGATGTAGCTCCTCATGTGTTTCAGCAGGGCAGACAACACTCTGGACAACACGTTGGAAAACATAGGCTGGGACATCCCTGATGCTATGGCCACTGTAATTTGAAAAGTCCCACTTGCTAGGAAATGGAGTACTGACAGCACCTGCACTTGAGGGGGGATTCCTGTGGGATGGCGGATAGCTGACATCAGGTCTGGCTCCAGCTAGGCACACAGTTCCAGGATTGTGGCTAGATCAAGCCTGTAGGTAATGATCCCATGTCTTTCCTCCATTGTCCACAGGCCCACCAGCGGTCTGTACACCGGAGGATGCCTCCATCTCCTCTCATGTCCCAGGGGACAGTGCCTATGAAGGACAACAGCGAGCACAGAGTCAACCAACTCAGAGGTACGTACCCACAGGTTACACAGAACACAAATCATAATCCAAAATTAGGCCTGTATGAGTTTTGAGGCAAGGCCTAGGTGTGTGTGACGCAGTTAAAAATTAAGCTATGTGGGCCCCTGAAATGGCGGCTGCCTGACCTGTAAAGTGAGACAATGGGATGTGAGGTAACTGTGCTGGTGTTGTACACCGTCACGGTAGGCGGTCGAAGATCGCGGCGCAATTCTGCATTGGTTAACATTGGACCCTATGGGTCCCAGGTGCCAATGACGATGTATGCCGGAGGTGACAGTACGCACCGCCGCGGATGTGACCACCATTTTCTATCTGTGCAATCACTCGATACCTGATCTTCGACAGGAGAGGACCTCCACTGCAAGTGCTGCTGTGACCTCGGTCTGGAAGAGACAATGGCTCGTGCGTCTGGGGAACGGGCCCCTGCCTTCACATCGGAAGAGTTGGAGAAACTCGTGGATGGGGTTCTCCCCCAGTACACGCTACTCTATGGTCCTCCAGACAAACAGCTAAGTACACTGGGAGCATGCTGTATGGGCTATGCCTGTGTGGAGTGGGGTGGATGAAAGATGGGGGTGAGACTGAGGCATGCATGAAACGACGGTGAGTGCATGTGCATCATGGCAAGGATAGGGATGGGGGCCAATTACTGTGACGGTCCATTTAGTAATAACTTTTCTTTTCCTCCTGTACAATTCATTTAGGTCAGCACCCACCAGAAAAAAGATATTTGTTGTGCCATCGCCAAGGACGTCCAGACCCTGGGGGTCTACCACAACCGGAGCACCCACTGCCGTAAGAGATGGGAGGACATTTGCCGCTGGAGCAAGAAGACGGCGGAGGCCCAGCTGGGGATGGCCTCCCAACGTGGGAGGGGTGCCCGTCGCACCATGACCCCCCTGATGTTCAGGATCCTGGCGGTGGCGTACCCGGAGATGGATGGGCACTTGAGTGTATCACAGCAGCCACAAGGGGGTGAGTACACTCTCATTCTGCTGAACTTGCGTGCAGTGGAGGTGTCTGGGTGGGGGAGGTGGGCTGTGGGTTTCCCTAGGCCAGGGCGAGTGTGCTAGTTAGGTCCCCTTGTTCTGGCAGACCCTTTGGCACCCCACCCCACCTGTGTACAGTGTCAAGTACACCTAGTCAGGCTCCTGTGTCATCCATTTGTGCAGATGTCGGCCATAGCCTTGTAGGCCATGTCCCAGGGATTGAGTAGTGGAGCCCAAGTGCGAGGCGTAGTGCACGGGGCTTCTGTGTTTGTTGTGTCCACCAATGGTAGCGTAATGCATGCACTCAACATGTCTTTCTTCTGTTGTCCCCCCCTTTTTGTGGTCTCCCTGTTCTGTGTGCATTAGCATCATCAGGCGGAGGAGCAGTGGCACCGGAGCAGGAGGGAGCTGCATCCCACATGGCCCTGAAGGGCAACACTACGGACTCGGAGTTCACCAGTGGGACGGAGGGCGAGGGGAGCTCCATGGCGGGGACAGGAGCTGACACCAGTGACACAGACGCGTCCTCTGATGGGAGCTCCCTTGTGGTGGTGGCAACATCTGTGCCCCCTGCATCTACAGGTACAGCCTCCACCCCCCCTACCAGCACCGCCCTCCCAGCAGCCCCTCAGCCTTTGCCCCGTGCCCGCTCACCCAGGAGGGTGGGCATCACCTTCGCCTCAGGCACCTCAGGCCCTGCCCCAGTCAGCCCTGCTGCCCTCAGTGAGGATACCTTTGACCTCCTCAGGTCCCTCACTGTTGGGCAGTCTACCATTTTGAATGCCATCCAGGGTGTAGAAAGGCAGTTGCAACAAACAAATGCATTCCTGGAGGGCATTCATTCTGGTCAGGCGGCCCTTCAGCGAGCTTTTCTGACTCTGGGCTCAGCACTGATGGCAGCCATTGTCCCTGTCTCTAGCCTCCCCCCTCCAACTTCCTCCACCCAGACCCAATCCCCTGTACCTCAGCCTATCCCAAGCACACCTTCACACCAGCATTCACACACATCAACACACAAGGGAAGCTCTGGCAAACATAAGCACCACACATCCCACAGTCACTTACGCAAGCATCACACACATGCAGACACACCAGCATCCACTGCCTCCACTGTGTCCCCCTCCTCCTCGTCTCCATCCCAGTCTCGTCTACACTCACACCTGCATGCACTACATCTACAGCCACTACTTCCATCACCAGCACACCCACCACCACACCCCGATCACGTGCAGTTACCACCCACACTGCCATTCACACGTCCCCTGTGTCCTCTCCCAGTGTGTCTGTGACGCCACCTCCCAAGATACACAAATGCAGGCACACACCCACCCAACAGCCATCCACCTCCCGACAGCCTCCAGCGCATGCACCTTCACCCAAGGTCACCAAACGAACACCTCCTACAACCACAACCTCTTCCTCCACTCCCAAACCCCCTCCAGCTACCGGTCCCAGTGTTCCCAAGAAACTTTTCCTGTTCAACGTTGACCTCTTTCCCTCACCTCCCCCACCCTGTCCGTCTCCAGGGCCCGACTCTCCAGGTCCCAACCTAGCACCTCAGCCACAACATCTCCGGGACCAGTGGTGCCTGTAGTCACCGGAATCTGGAGTGCACCTGCCACCAGGGCAGCCAGTGTGGCACGGAGCCATAGCACGGTCAGTCCCCCACCTGTGAAGCATCAAAAGTTGGCCAGTGCCCGGCAGGAGAGGGGGAAGACTCCAACCACCAAAGCCACTCCCAGGGGTACAGGTGGGAGCGTGGATTCAGCTGTGACACCTTTCAAGGTGGGGAAGGGCCACAAGAAAGTCAGCAAGTCTGGGAAGAGCAGCACGGCAGAGAAGACCGCCATCATCCCCGCTGCCCAGGAGGCCACCGCCAGCACTAGTCCAGTTGCCCAGGACGGGACCGCCATCATCCCCGCTGCCCAGGAGTCCACCGCCACCAGCCCAGCTGCCCAGGAGGCCACCGCCACCAGCCCTGCTGCACAGGATGCCACTGCCACCAGCCCTGCTGCCCAGGAGGCCACCGCCACCAGCCTTGCTGCCCAGGAGGCCACCGCCACCAGCCCTGCTGCACAGGATGCCACCGCCACCATCCCTGCTGCCCAGGAGGCCACCGCCACCAGCCCTGCTGCCCAGGAGGCCACCGCCATCATCCCCGCTGCCCAGGAGGCCACCGCCAGCACCAGCCCCACTGGGCTAGACAGGACCGCCAGCACCAGCCCCACTGGGCCAGACAGGACCGCCAGCACTAGCCCCGCTGGGCCATGATGGACCGCCAGCACCAGCTCCGCTGGGCCAGACATGACCGCCAGCAGCTGAGTCACTGCAAAGGACCCCGCAGCCACAAGCACCGCTGAACAGGGAACCGCCGCAACAAGCACCGCTGGCCCATGAGCGCCAAGGGCACTGACGCTACTGAGTCCATCACGAGCAGGATGAAGCACTCTGGGCACCAAGCCCCCTCCAGAACCAGTGGAGTATCACATCCACTACCTCTGTCCTTGGCAGGATGAAGCACTCTGGGCACAAAGCCCCCTTCAGAACCAGTGGAGTATCATATCCACTACCTCTGTCCTTGGCAGGATGAAGCACTCTGGGCACAAAGCCCCATCCAGAACCAGTGGAGTATCACATCCATACCTCTGTCCTTGGCAGGATTAATCACTCTGGGCACAAAGCCCCCTACAGAACCAGTGGAGAAAGGCATCCAATTGAGAGACTGTGTTTTTGCACTCCCCTGGATTGAACAGTGGGCAAACCACCCACTGTAGAGACTTGAGAGACTGTGGCTTTGCACTCCCCAGCAGCAAGAAGTGGGCAAACCACCCACTGTAGAGACTTGAGAGACTGTGGCTTTGCACTCCCAAGGATTGAACAGTAGGCAAACCACCCACTGTAGAGGCTTGAGAGACTGTGGCTTTGCACTCCCCAGGATTGAACAGTGGGCAAACCACACACTGTAGAGACTTGAGAGACTGTGGCTTTGCACTCCCCAGGATAGAACAGTGGGCAAACCACCCACTGTAGAGACTTGAGAGACTGTGGCTTTGCACTCCCCAGGATTGTACAGTGGGCATGTGGCCGGTTGAGGTGCCCCCCATTTCCCTTCCCCCTGAGGTGCCTGTTTTATTGCTATCTGATGCCCCTGCAGTGTTCTCTCCGTCATGTTCGGGGATTGAGTGTGGGCCCAGTGTTCCACGGACTTCAAAGGAGAACTACCTGGACTACTATTCTTGGTGTACATTTTGTTTATAGTGTATATATATATATATATATATATATATATATATATATATATATATATTTGCGTAGTGGATTTTAATATATTACAATGGCTACACTCATTTTCTTTGGTCTTTGCATTCTTCCGGGGGGGTTTTGGGGTGTAACTGTAATGTATCATGCTGTATTAGTGTGTGTGTTGTCGTGGGTGAGGGTGGGGCTGGGGGTGTTGCGTATTGCGAGTGTGTCCCTGTTTTTTCCCTCCCCCTCCCCTGTGTCGTAGGTGCAGTACTCACCATTGTCTTCACCGCCGGCGTTTGTGCTCCTGGTAGAGGAGCAAGAAGATAAGGGCTGGCAGGATCTGGAGCTTGGGTTCCATGGCATCCGGATTCCTCATGGGGTGTGTAGAGGTGAGCGTTTTCCCTTCGAAGTCCTGTTTCCGCCATGTTTTTGTCCGCTGTGAATCCACCCCGGAAAAGGTGGCGGATTGGTAGGTTGTGATACCGTGGCGGTCTGAGTGTTAAAGTGGCTGTCTTTGTTGGCGGTTTCTGCCACAGTCGTGATTACATTATTTTTTCCGCCAGCCTGTTTGCGCTTTAAAACCGACCGCCAGGGTTGTAATGACCACCTAAATGTGCTAAGACAGAGCTAGCTAAGTTAAAAGTCACTAGGTGACGGGGGCACGAGTCTGCAAGCCAAAGGCTAAGCTAACTCCTGTTATCCCATTAAAACGAAGTAGGATTCACTACACCCTCCCCATTGCCGTAACAGGTATAATGAAGGCATAGGAACCCAAACGCTAAAATTGCTCTGAACTAAAAGGTAAAAACAGAAAAAATCAGCTAAAAAATCATTAAAATGTGTTAAAAAGATAGTAAAAACAATGTCACTAAAACACATACAGAGATGTTAATGTCAACCATGACAAGCACAGCGTGCCAAAGCAAGTAAATTGAAGTGTACAATTTTAAAACCGGAATAGCAAATCAAATCATCAAATTATGTGCTGTACGCATGATCTTGAAGAGTGTCATCGAAGTCACCAAACAAGGACCTAAAAAATGAGTCAACATCATCTGATGTAAAATCAAGTGCTGGGCGGACAAATGGATCCACATAGCAGTAGTGAGCAGTATTTCCTGGTGTAACATTATCAGTTGCAGTGTCCTCATCTGTGGTAGATCTCAAAACGGAAGGCTCATAGGTGGCCTCGCGAAGCAACCTCAGTCTCAAGGGGCATGACCGTGTCCACAGGAGATGTCGGTGCAATAGCAAGACAGACCATAGGCAGATGTTCAAAGAGACACCATATTCAGCGGAAGACTGGTTGTACGCACCAGAGAAGGGGCCGAAATGACAACGACCAGTCATGCTCCAATTCCACCAGCAAGGGTGCACCGAAGATCCAAACCATGCGCTCCATTGCCCTATATTGCTGGAAAGAAACAACCACTGCGAATCAGAAGAAATAGCAGTAGTAGTCCACCAATCAAAGCCAAAATAATTGGAAAGCCACCAAACACACTTGAAAAGAGTGAGTGGATGGCTGACAGGATGACTCCGAAGACAGTCTGGAAGATGGATACAAAACCAGACCCGACAGCCTTAAAGAAGTGAACAATCCCAGTAGTGCTTGAAGCATTGAATATTCTGGATACCAGTTCTCCAAAGTGCTTGAGGAAGTTGGTATTTAATAAGGATTGTATCTCTGCAGATGATTTCGCAATCTAGAGAGCATACGTCTCTTTTGCGGATGTCAAGGCGACCTGTTTTTGAAACAATTGCGCCTTTAGCCTGCTCTGCTTGTCATAGTTCACATTAATAGTATCTATGTGGGGCCACATGTCAGATACTTTTATCTCTCGTGTGGGGGGAAACAAAACATGTCCACAACACGTAACGATCTTCGAGACCGAGATTGCAGAGGCAATTCCTGGTCGCATGCCGCAACAACTTCCATTGGAAAGTACATGAAATATCGGGCGAATCAAAGGGACGGGAGTACCTCTCAACAAGCAGGCTAAATTCGCGACCCCCTGCATTGCAAAGACCATGAAGAGACACCTGTCTGCATATCATCGAATAACGAACAGCAGCCTAACATTCGCTTCCGCTAATAAAGACCTCTGTTTCGTCATTCAGACATCTGTAGTCAAAAGGCAACTCCTACTCTTCCTTCATATAGCTATCCCTAGTTGCTCGTACCGTCCCACTGAAAGATGTTTCAGGCAGCTCGAGAAACGAAAGGTTGAAATCGGAAAACTAATTATGCCATGTAAGAGCCAGACAGTTGAAGGACTCTCTGCTACCGTGAAGGGCAATTTATCTAACTTTTCTATGCAAAGCATGGTGAAACTAGCCTCCCTTTTAGCCATTGTCTGTTGTTCCTTGGAAAAATTAAAAGCAGTGAAGAATTCACTCCCGTTAATATACTTCCATGGAACGCGCCCATTTTTCAGTGTCTGTAGTGTCCAACCCAGCTGCACGATGGAACCTAGCTGTGTTTGCCCATGATATAACCTGGACAAGTCTGTCTGAGTGACATCAATAGCAGACAACACTATATTTGATAGTGAATATATCCTGTTGGACATTGTATTCATGCCATTGTCGACAACAGCTAATGCTTTTTCTAAATATTCTTTATTCAATTCCCTTAAACGAGCAGCAGCCTCAATCTGGGAAAGTTTCCAAATTTCATTGTACACAGCTTATGAAAACATTTTCGAGCGCTGTTTCTTTGGACCCAGCAGAAAATCCTGTAAGTCTATATCTTCAGAAAGAGTGTTTAGATGTTTTTTAACTTCGACCAACATGTTGGTCTGTACCCATTGCTGGCACAGTTTACCCACACTGTATGTAGTAATTATACCTGTATGTTGACCCGATACAAAGCGAGGGTCTGGCCTGTTAATTGAAAAAAACCCTGAAGAGTTCAAAAAACGCGGTTGACACTCATTTGTGTTAGTGGGCCATATTAACCACCTGCTGGAAAAGGAAAGAGAAGAATTATACGTACCAGCCTTAACCATTGCATCTAGCTTGTCCTCGGTGATACTGAGGAAGTATTGCCAATCTTTAAACTTTGCCGGGGTGGGGATACTGGGCGTATTCAAGTCTTTAATTTTTGCTAACCCCAGAAAGGATGTCTGCTGAATTGTATCATTTAAGAAAATCATTTGTACAGGAATCAGGCATGCTCGGAATAAAGCCTCCCTACCCTGTATCTGCCAATCTTGTGTTCCCCATACACTTTTTCAAATCAATAGTGCTCTTCCAGTATTCGTAACCTTCAACTGCGAGCCGGGAAACAAAAGGATCTGAATAAATCAGTTTTGTATCAGTTAGCAAAATTTTCCTAATTTGTGCCGGAGGTATCTTAAAATCTGCTGTTCCCACTGTGTGTAGTTTAATACTGGCCTGTATCTAGTGGCACGGTGTAGGTAGTAATGTCCCCAATTGTTATAGCAGAACATGTCCCTAAAATTCATTGTATATTCAGATACATCATCACTTTCAAAAGCTGAATAGTCCCTTATTTCAGTTAGAATGGAATCAACTGTTTGGATATCACAATCATCAGAGACAACATCAGGTGTAATTACATCAGTCATTGAAATTTTGAACAGGTATGGTATTTGAATAATTTCAGTAGGCCCGTATGTATCGAATGGAACTTTGTCCCACACAATCCCATCAGAAATCGGTATTGCTGTAATATTTACAGGGGGCAAATCTCGCCGGACCTTATGTGATGAATGATGTGGTGTTAAAACTTCATCAACAGGCTCCACATAGGAGCGATCAGTAATATAGTGACCATTTATAAGCAAAAAGAAAACAGTCACAAAACCAATCCATAAAAATAATGCAAAAAATGTCAAACAGAACCATAAGGAGTTCCAGGGGTATTTCAAATAGTTATTTTTAAGCCATTGATACAACTTACTACTTTTTGAAACATTGTCAATCACAATAGTGGATGAGTCTGAAGAAAAATCATCAATGTCAATGAAATAGCCAGAGGCAGTCTCAAATACGGGAGCCAGTGCACCATCCTTACTTTGGTCCACTTCACGTGGGGGCTCTTGATAGACAGGGCCGTTAGTCTGTGATGTGTTTGTGTAAAAAACAGCTAGATCTTGAACCGAAGTAGTGACTGGAACCAACAAAAGTTCATTTTCCGCCCTCCCCATGGTCAAGGAGGTGTCTGGAACAGCAGTTGACATTGTTGCATAGTCTGAAGTAGTGATGTTCATCCTACTATGTAGATGTATGTCCTGTTGGGTAGTGAGAGGGGATCAGGAACCACCCAAGGGACCTCTTGGTCAACTGTGAAGGATCGGCCACATGGTGTAGTTTGATGTTATCAATGGAGATGAATCTGTTAGTTTTAGAACCAGACAGTGGTGGTAAGATCACAGTCCTGGTGCCTTTTATTCCCAAGACTGGTACAGGTGCTCTGTATGATGGACAGAATTCTTTCTTTCCTGGGATCTTCTCACAAACCAGATCCCCAACTTTAGGAATCCAGCCAGTCGAATTTTTCCCTAAATACCTTATTCCTAAGGTGGCAGCACTTGCAGATGATTTATCATCATGAAATTGCTGAAGCTCCTGTAAAACAGTGAGATGTTCATTTATGTCAAATGGTTTTTCTGCTGCCACCATACCAGGGGCATCAAGATCTGGGTCATACATAGGTATCCCAAAGAGAACCTCATATGGAGTGCGTCCCCCCAAGGACCGTCTTGGCAGAATATTCAGTGCTCTCTGGACCCCATATAAGTGATGTAACCAACTGCGGCCTGAACCTAATACTCAAGCTGTTAAGGACTGCTTTAGATCACGATTCCGCCTCTCCACGACCCAATTTCCCTCGGGATGGTATAGTGAGGAGTAATGGAGTTCAACACCCATCGTCCCCATGGTATCCCTGAATGCCTTAGAGGCAAATGCATGGCCCTGGTCCGAATGGAATGCTGCAACCGCATATATACCGATAAAGATCAGCAAGTCTTTTATAACAGTCCGGGCGCCAGCTGACCGCTGTGGCCATACCCACAGGAATCTAGAACAAGAATCTACAGCGACTAAAATGTATTTGAATGCACCATCAGGCTGTAAGGGACCACAATGGCCAGGTACACACACTCACACTAATAATGCACTCCACGTCTCCCTCTATCTGAATTTTTAAATCATAAACCCTATCGGGGGGAGTACGCAGCCATCCGCTGTTTCAACTGCGATAAAATCGCTAGTTGCTTTCGCATCCAAATGATCTTTCAGACTCTGGCGACATATCATGACCTCTGCCGCGCTGTCTAACAGAGTCACTGCCCACGTCTTGTTCCTCAACACTCTTCCCAAGTATACTGGCATTCTTAGCTGTCAGTGCGGCCACCTTTTTCTTTTTAAACTGTGGCTTTTGCGGAGGGGTCTTTTCTTCTTTTTTAATGGTAGACTGCAGAGAGCCTTTCTTTTCTTTCACATATTCAGGACGTCGATATTGACGGCCCCTTCTCTCGCTACGTCTATCCGGTGTGTCCTGAAAGGAACGAGAGGGAAGTGAATCAGTATATCTGTCTGAAGTTTTAATGTTCTCCCTATTTCTGAGATTATATCTCCTTTCAGAGTTCTCCGGGTGTGGAGAATCAGCTATCTTATTTCTTCTTTCTTTGAAATCTTTTTGTTTGTCCCAGCGCTTCTTAGAGCCCTCTTGTGCCTGCTTTGTACCCTCCTTATGGGCGGTACCTTGTAATTCCAATCTCTTTGGTTTGGCTCCCAAACTATCCCGTCCTATACTGGTATAAGTATCGTAAATAATTTTCGGTAGCTGTCTCTCTTGTTCCTGGTGCAGAGTTTCCCATAGATGCTGGCGAATTGCCAGTGCTACTGCTTCCCCTTTAATGTTACTGAGTATTATTGAGGATACAGTGTCAAAGTTACGCATTAATTTCATCCCCAAATCCAGGGCTGGTGCAGCTCCATGCTCATTTTGTATTTGTTTTAACACTTCTGGTAAATTGGCAAGTGTTGGGGTACCATGTGTGGTAGTATATATGGCAGCGAAGACTGTACCCCATATGGCACAGTCATCCACCGAGGGAACCATCCCAAAAGGCAAGCACATAGTGAGCAGTCTATGTTTTTCCTGTGGTCCCGTATGGGGAAACACAGCTTCCAGCTGATTCGTTTTCTGGGCAATCCAGAACGGTATTTTTTCCCGTTCCGCGGGTACTTTACCCATAATAGTACGTACCGTTTGTCGATTAATCCCAGTAGCCAGTTGATAACCACCAGGTGCTGGCGGTGCTGGACGCGCTGGTGTTGTGGTTAATGTTCGCATTACGAACTGAACTAATCATCTATATAATGTCACTAATTCATTATATAAATCTCACAGATCTGCTAGTGGCATATTCTGTATGCCTGGGTGAGGTGTTATTGGGGCAAACATAGGCCATGCAGGTCCGTCGTTACTTAAGGGACCTAACCTCCACTCTTTGTAGTGCATGTGGTAGGGCGCCTTCAAATCAGTTCTGATGCTCTTGGTATGTGAGCGATATTTCATGATACTGGTGTGCTCGGTACCGCTGAGGTACGTTTGCAATTTCATATGTGTGGAATGTATGTGTTCTTTGGTCAACCTCAGGAAAGGTGACCCAACAGGAAAAAAATTCTGTTTGGTATGCTTCCTTAGCTTCTATTATAAGAGTAACATCCCCGCCCTTATCTGTAAGGCCATGCATTAATAAATGTTGTGTTAGTGCTTGTCTAGCATTTTCAGGAATGTCAATGGCGTTAGACATATTTGTTTAGAAAAACGGAACACCAAAAATGGGCAGTAAAGTCCTTTTATGAGTTCGAGCTGGAACAACCTACAGCGTAATCAGGTGTTACCTTTTCAGCTGAGGAGGATTTTCCCAAAGACCACGGACGTCTCCGTATAACGGTACTTAGGGTACCTGTTGTCTGTGAGACAGTGATAGTCGGGGTATCTGTAAATTAGTGCCTAAACACCATCGTTGGTGGTGCCATGTCGTAGTTTGAACTCTTGCTCTAGGCAAGACTGCTGGTTAAGGGATGACAGTACTTTTGTTTGTAGTCGCAACTGTTGTCCCAACCTTACCGGCTCACTAGCAGCACCTTACCAGAAACACATTAGTAACAGGTGATTTGTGGCAGCCTTTACACATGGACTCGAGAGTAAGACATCTCAGGGAGTGTCGTGGTTAAACGGAGATTACCCCTTTCTCACAGATATATCATGTCTCATACAAACACAGGCAATGACAAAGATGCAGTAAAGTTTCAATAGTTTTTATTCAACATAACTGCAATTTGCGATACGTTGCATGGGCTGCAATGATTGGGATAATGAATAATGCAAGAAACAGAATTGTGAAGAAGAGAGTCATTATTACAAAACCCCCACCCTCTTGCAATGCATAGAAAAGACATACGAGATGTAATATGCCCTAATACCCTAATGTGAAAGGCTTAACCTCCTACCTAAAGGAGAGCTGGGTTTGTTAAACCTAATCTGCCAATGCCATTTCCATGAGAGGAGCCCTCAACCCTTGTAACCTTGGAATGTGGTCTCTATCTCAGATTCCTCAGGGACACGAAGACTGGGTCAGAGTCAAGACAACTGCAGCATCGATATCAGCAATGGTGGCGATGACCTCTGGTCGGAATCCCTCTGATTAGCTGTCTAAAGTGTGATATATTTATATAGATCTTCAGGGACCCGCTGACATAGGTGTGTCCCCAAACAATAGATAACAGACATGCTTGGGACGGCAATTAGTATAAACTATCCCTCGAAAGTATACAGAGGGAAAATCCCTAAGTGTGAACGCCTACTGTTTGTTTGTCTTTGGTGCTTGATCTTGACGCCTTAGTGCGGTGACACTGATAATGTAACTCATAACAAGTGGCCTAACTCTAAACAAGGCAGCCATTGTAGAAGAAATAAACAATTAAATGTGCTAAGAAAGAGCAAGCTAAGTAGGTTAAAAGTCACTAGGTGACGGGGCACAAGTCTGCAAGCCAAAGGCTAAGCTAACTCCTGGTATCCCATTAAAACAAAATAGGATTCACTACTATTGGACTTATAGCTGATGTTTCCCAGCTCTCCTCACCTTCACCACCACGACAACGTTCAGCAATTTATTTAAGGTGCTCCTTCCACCAGATTGCGTGATGTTTCTTCATATGGGTTGTTTTGTCTTCAGTACCATAATGTGAACCAGGTTTAACTCAACAAACTCTGCAGGAGTCCACCCCATGTCCCTATCAACATCATCTTCATCAGAAATGGTCTTTGGAGAAGATGGCAGAGTATTACCCTTTTTTTCCTCGCTGGGGATCTGGGAGCCATTGATTATAAAAGAGGAGGTTCTTGCTTGGCAGGAAGATCATCCTCCTGTTCTGTTCCAGCTTCAGGAAGATTTAATATTGCTGGCTGAAGCTGCTGTCCACTTTGCTCTCTTCCCTGAAATGATTGTGTCACAGTCTGCACGTCTCTTACCACAGTTGGCTGAAGAACTTGAAGGAACACCTGGTCTTCTACTGGTTCTGGACTGGCCAAGATTGGGGCGACCTTTTCTAGTAGCCATGTTGCTGCTGACTGGAAAAGACACCAAGGCAGACCCTACCCTCTAGAGGGAGTCCCAGAGGAAAAACCCCAAAAGTTGAGAAAAACCTCTATCACAGGAGCTCCTGAAAAAGAGGAAAAAGAAACAATGAAAAAAGGAAAATTTGAATAAATCTTGCAGAGAAAAAACAGGAATGCAGAAAGCTCTGGAAAAAAAACAGAAGCGAGGATCACCACCAAAGCGGAAGTGTTTGCAATGCAAGGAAGAAAAGAACTGAAGTGCTTATATAACAGAAAACAGGAAGTGACACAACAGAAAAAAAGTGTGACACCTTCTTGGATTGGGAAAAAACATATAGAGAAGAATAGGAAAAAAGACCCAGTAGAAAAGGAAAAGGAAAAAGTCATGCTGGGAAGAAGAATACCAAGGAGGAAGACAACATGGACACCAAGGAAAAAAGAAGAAATGAAGATGGAAGAAAAAAGAAGAACAAAATGGATGAAAGAAAAGTAAAGAAACCAAGGAGGTAAGTATAAGTGCCTCCTGGGCTGCACAGCAGAAACGGGTAGACAAAAAAATAGGGCACGGAGGTGCCAGCGTCCCAAAACTCGGAAGGCCGGCCAGACCGCGGTTCGAGAAACGGTCACCGTGGCAGTGTACGGCGACACAGTAGGCCTCCTTCCAGAGGCCCCAGGCTTGAAAAGAATAAGAAAATAAAAGTGTGAACCAAACGAGGTGCATGAACAGAGGAAGCATCTTCCCATGAAAAGTCACTCAGGGGATAACCTTTCCAGTGGATCAGGAACTGGAGTTTGTTCCGAAAGATTTGTGAATCACAGATCTCTTGAACCTCATATTCAGGATGGCCTTCCACAGAAAGAGGAGGAAGACATTGGAAACGCCTACGGTATGGATCACGAACAAAAGGTTTAAGCTGTGAGGCAAGAAAAACTGGATGAACTTTCAAAGTCTGTGGTAAAAGTAGCTGAACAGCAACAGTATTCAATAACTGCAGTATGCGAAAAGGACCATAAAAACGGGGTTTGAACTTGTTTTGGGAAAAACAAAAGGGTAGAAATGTAGACAAAAACCACACTTTGTCTCCTGGTTGATAAGATGGTGCCACCCGACGTTGGCGATCAGCCTATCTTTTCATAGTTCCTTTAGAAGCAGAAAGAGTAGTACAGATCAGGTCTTGAATATGGGGTAGTCATTGTGCAAATTATGTAACCACAGGAACAGAAGGCAACACACAAGGGATAGTGGAAAAAGTCATAGGATGGAAACCATAGGTGCAGTAAAAAAGTGTTGCTCCTGTTGCACTATATACCGTATTATTATAGGAGAGCTCAGTTATTATAGGAGACCTCAGCTAAAGAAAGGAAATCCGACCAGTTACTTTGAGTGGCATTACAGAAGCAACATAAATATTGTTGGAGTTCCTGATCCAAGTGTTAATTTTGACTGTTGGCTTGTGGATGAAATCCTGATGAAAGGGAGACATCTGGCCATTCTGCGGCAGCGATTTTGGTTGCCGCACTAGTTGTTGCTTAGATTGTGGAGCTAGGTCGGCCCGCCCACATGATAGATTTAAGAACGGGCGGCCGGCGGCCGTGCAGCGGACGCGCGCAGCAGGTGTACCGCTGGCGCGCCAAAGGCAAGCCCGTCTGCGCCCATTCGTGCCCTGACGTGCACAGAGCCCAGGGATGCTGCCCTTTTTTCCATCAACACACTGAGCTACTCTTCTTCTCAATTGCATGCCCTTAGAGGCAATAGGTCATGTCCTGTCAAGGCAAGCATGTATGATCCCTTTACCTACTTTTCTTGTCCTTATTGTTCCTGGACACCCTCTACTGCCCCTTTGACAAATTCCCTTCCCCAACAGTTAGGCAACATGTTGCTGCTCAACTGCCGTTCCTTATCAGCACATTCTTTACATATTTATACGCTTCTGGACAAATCAGCACCTGATGCTCTGTTCCTGACGGAAATCTGGCTCAATGAAGATTCTTCAAGTCTCTACCCCCATCTTACTCTATAACCCATATAGACAGACTGCAGAATGGAGGGGACGGTATAGCAATTATCTACAAAAACTCCATTAAGTGTCAGACACTGCCACTTAGGATTCCAGACTGTGAAGGAATGACCTTCTCTGTAACGCCGCGCTCTGACGCGGCGTCTCTTTCTATCCTCGCGGGTGGAACGCGCTACCGATATTCGGAGCGCCGTTCCCCGCGTTTTTTGACTATGCTTTCTGGGAAGCTTATATTTCGCTCCCGGTCGCGCTACACTTACTTGTAGCCTTTTTTCTTCTTTTGTTGTTGGTGGTGGTTTTTTTGTAGGTCCTTTTGCCTGTCTCTATCCATGTTGTGTCCATCTTGTCTTCTTCGTGTTTTTGTCCCAGCATGCTCTGTTTCTCTTTTATACTACTTTCTTTTTCCTATACTGGTCTATGGGCTTTTCCCAATCCAAGATGGTGTTACTTCCCTTTCCTGTGATGTCACTCCCCTTTTCTCAGTAGATAAGTCAGTCAGTCTTGTTCCTCCTCGCGTTGCAAACACTTCCTTCTGGTTGTGCTGTTCGCTCTTGTTCTTTGTTCCTGCTTTTTGCCTTGGGAGATATTTGCCTGTTCTTTGTTCCTGCTTTTGCCTTGGGAGATTTTTGCCTGTTCTTTGTTCCTGCTTTTGCCTTGGGATATTTTTTCCTGTTCCTTTTTTCCTGCCTTTTACCCTGGATATTGCCTTTTTTTGTTCCCTGTTGTCAAGTCCTGTTTTTTCTTGTTTTCCTTCAGGAGTTCCTTTTAGAGTTTTTTTCCCCAATGTTGTTTTTTTTTCCCTCTGGGACTCCTTCTGGAGGGTACGGTCTGCTTTGGCGTAGCCTGTCAAGCGGCACCGTGGCTACTAGAAGGGGTCGCCCTTATCTGGGAGTATGCAGGACCTGTAGAAGACTTGGTGTATTTGCCAATCCGAAATCCAGAGGTGAGAAGTCCAGCGCAGTATGTGACATTCTCCCTATATCTATCAGCCACTTTTACCTTTTCGGAAATTCTTCTCTATCGCCCACCTGGCCCTAGTGCCTTCTTTTTAGAAGCACTACCCGAGGCTGTGGCTAGTCTTATAGGTAAGACTCCGAATCTAACCGTCCTCGGGGATTTCAGTATCCATCTTGACAATCCTGGCTGCCCTTCAGCAAAATCCCTGTTAACCTCCTTTACTGCGTTAGATATGACCCAATTTGTCGTGGGCCCTACTCATGTGAAAGGCCATACCCTAGATCTGCTATTTAGCAGCATCCCTGATCTTATAATCTCATCCTCACTGCCTTTATTATGGACGGATCATTCCCTCCTCTCATTTAATTTTCCCTATGACATCCCAGAGACTCTCAACCCAGGCCAACCACCTCGGGGCGCGCCTGGTCAAAGCTCCTACCTAGTCTCTGGCATACTGCACTTTGTGCTTCCACCATGATCAACGACGATCCCCCCTTGAACACTCCGGATCGGTTTGACACCTGGATCTCTACCACTTTAGATCTAGTATTGCCCACCAAATTAAGATTAAAAAAACCCTATCACAAATCTAAGCCATGGTATTCGTCCTCATTATTAGAACTTAGAAAAAACTGCAAAAAACTAGAGAGGACTTGGAGAAAGGACTACAGCCCTTTAGCTAAAGAAAATTACAAGCAAGCCATCAGAACTTATCATCAGAATATCAAGTCAGCTCAAACCATCTATTATAGCAAGAGAATAGAGAACCCCTCCAATTCCCCGAAGGAAATATTTCAGATTTTCAAAGAACTCACTATTACTCCTATGCCGGTTTCTTCGATAGAAGCTTCCACTATATATAGTAACTCTCTAGCAGCTCATTTCCAGGACAAGGTTACAAAGTTATATACCGGCTTTTCTTTTCTTCTCCCTACCGGCTGGGTCCTCGCTAACTATGTTTCTACCGCTCACAGATCTGCAAACTCTTAAATTACTTACTAACATCAAGTCAGGTTCCCCTTTGGACCCTGCCCCTCTGTCTATTCTGGGAAAGGCAGCTGACATCATTATTTCTCCTCTGACAAGAATACTTAATAATTCCCTTACTTCTGGCATTCTTCCCCAATCTCTCAAACATGCCATCGTAAAACCCCTTCTTAAAAAGCCAAAACTTTACCCCTCTATCCTGGATAACTACAGACCCATTGCTCTTCTTCCCATTTTAGCTAAAATATTGGAGAAACACGTAACCTTGCAACTGATGAGCTATTTTGAGAGTAATGCGCTCCTTCACCCCACTCAAATGGGCTTTAGAGCACAACATAGCACTGAGTCTGAACTCCTAATGGTGACTGAGTATGCCTGTCAACTATTAGACCAGCGAGAACATGCGGCCATTATTCTCCTTGATCTTAGCGCAGACTTTGATACGGTTGACCACCTTCTCCTTTGTGACAGACTCTCGAAGGCAGGCGTGGGAGGCCTACACTCTCCTGGCTATCTTCCTTTCTCACAGGAAGAACCTTCCAAGTTCTGGACCGTTCTTTTCTCTCGCACATCGTTCCCCTAACTTGTGGAGTCCCTCAAGGTTCCTCCTTAAGTCCAACTCTTTTTAATATCTATTCATCCTCCTTGGCTAAAGTAGTCACTCCCTACAATCTTTCATTGGTCACCTACGCTGATGATACCCAACTAGTGGTCTCCCTTTCTAGTACTGGGAACTCTCCCTCCGTCAACCTTGCCAGCTGTATGAGGGACATCAGCGATTGGATGTTTCAATCCAAACTCAAGTTTAACAATGGCAAATCCAAAGTACTCATTTTAGGCAATGGCTCTCCAGCAATCCCTCTAACATGTTACTCAGAGGCCTTTACCAGCCTGCCTCCGCCTAAAGGACAGGAAAAAGCTTAGGTTTTGTACTGGACCCCCGTCTTACAATGGAACTACAAGCAAAGAACATTTCTTTTGTCTGCTTTGGCCTTATTAGATCTCTTAGGAAGATTCTCAATCTTCTTCCTGTCTCATCCAGAAGAATTCTGGTCCAGGCATTAGTTCTTTCCCGCCTGGACTATGGGAACTCTCTCTATCTTAGTTCCCCGGAATATGTAGTAAGGAAACTGCAGATTGTGCAGAATACGGCAGCTCGGCTCCTTACAAACTGTCCCAGACATCAATCTGCCAAGCCGGCTCTTGCAGCTCTCCATTGGCTGCTGATCAAACAGCACATACATTTTAAATCTATGTGTATCACTCATAGAGCCCTACATACCAGAGGTCCTCATTTGTTTAGGAAACAAATCTCCATTTATGATCCTTCGAGACATCTGAGATCATCCTCTACCTGACAGATTCATCTACCCCGTGTCTATAGATCATGGGGAGGAAACTCTTTTCTTATCAAGGCTGCCCGTTTCTGGAATGCCCTACCTTCTGAGCTTCGCCATGAACCTTCTGAATCTCTTTTTAGGAAGAGGTTGAAAACCAATCGTTAGCCTGTTTCCCTCCTGCTCCTTTCAAGAATTTTCCTGTACCTTCAGCGCTGGGATGCCCTAGGGTAGCTACGCGCTCTATAAATGCATAAAAATTAACTAAAACTAAACTAAACATCAATGTGCAGTAAAGTACAAAAAGCTTTCTAAAAACGAGACATATATTGGGGTCCTCGGTCAGAAATAATCCCTAGTGGAAGGCCATGTAGGCGAAAAATATCTTGCATGAATACTTGATTCATTTCTTGAGCTGTAGGATATTTCTTTAAGGCTGTCAAATGTGCCATCTTGGTGAAAGAATCAACAGGTACCATGATGACATGATTCCTTGAAGAAGACGGTAATGAACAGATGAAATCTGTAGACAGGGTTTTCCATGGAATAGATGGAACAGGCAGGGGCATCCTGCTGACTTGGTTCGAGGTGCCTTGGTTTGGGCACATATAGGACTTGATGTTACATAAGACTCTGCATCCTTCATAAGTTTTGGCCACCAAAAGGAACGTAGAAACAACTCCTGTGTCTTTTTAATTCCAAGATGTACAGCTATGGGAGAATCATGGCACATTTGTAACACCTCGGTTTGTACTTTCTTAGTTGGTAAAAAGAGCGTGTCTTGATAATAGAAGTAATCCTGATCCTTTGTAGTTGAGGACTCAATTTCTTCCATTCTTCTAGTGGAAGATACTGGTATTCTGATTTAACACAATCAAGAAAAGGCTGAGGGGCATATTTATCCTCTGTTTGCGCCGAATGTGCGTAAAAAATTTTGACGCACAATCGGAGCAAACCCTGCCCCATATTTATACTTTTACGTCCGACCCCACGGGCGTCAAAATTCCACCATGTGCGTAATTTTTTGGAAGGGGGAACCAGCCTTGCCTTAATTATATGCAAGGTAGGCGCTCCCTTCCAAAAAATGACTTTAAGGCCTGTGCCCCTTATTTATACTCTGGCGTCATTTTGACACACAGGAGGGGGTGGGCCTTAAAAAACGGCGCACAGCCTGATGTGCGCCGTTTTTTAATGCCTGGGTCAGGGCAGGCGTTAAGGGACCTGTGGGCTCGGAAGGAGTCCAGAGTTGCCCTCCCCTGCCCCCAGGGACACCCCCTGCCACCCTTGCCCACCCCAGGAGGACACCCAAGGATGGAGGGACCCATCCCAGGGAAGTAAAGGTAAGTTCGGGTAAGTATTTTTTTCAGATTTTTTTTGTGGCATAGGGGGGCCTGATTTGGGCCCCCCTACATGCCACTATGCCCAATGACCATGCCCAGGGGACATAAGTCCCCTGGGCATGGCCATTGGGCAAGGGGGCATGACTCCTGTCTTTGCTAAGACAGGAGTCATGTCAATGGAGGTTGGGCGTAAAAAAAAATGGCTCAAATCCGGTTTGAGGCCTGAATTTTGCCTCAGACCTGACGTGCACCATTTTTTGACGCACAACCCCCATTTTCCCATACGCCGGCGCTGCCTGGTGTGTGTCATTTTTTTTTACGCACACCAGTCCGCAGCGCCGGCTAACGTCATCCCATTAATAAGGCGCCCGCATGGCGCGTTGGAATGGCGTTAGCCGGCAGTAAAATGTTTGACGCGCAACTGCGTTGGCGCAGTTGTGCGTCAACAAGTATAAATATGGGCCTGAGTAACCCTGATGATTCGACTGGATTTAATGATATTTGGAGAGGAAGTGTTAGTAATTTTTGGATATCGATGGGATAATCCATCAGCTACTAAGTTCAGTGATCCATGAATGTAGGTTCCCTCTGCTCCCTCGCGCTGCTCTCCCGCCGCTGCTGCACCTGCAGCCTGCCCCCTTTTTCCCACCATTTTCGCCCCCCCTTCTGCCTCCCAGCTGTCCTTTCCTCCCCCCTCCCTACTTAATAGCGGCCGCTGGGCGGAAGGTTGAGCAATACCACTGACCTGGTCAGTGAACTGCTATGATGCCGTGGCTTCACCTGATAAGTAGAGCCCTCGTTCCTCTGAACTCCTGAACCTTGTCAGGAGTTCAAGGCCCTCCTCCATCCACAGGCTTCTGCCTGCGCCTCATCCCTGGTGTTTAGTGTGAGAGCTCTGCTTTCCTACTAGGCTGCCTCTCTCTTCTTTTTTCTCTGCTCCTCTCTCCATGTTGTCCTGGCAATAATTTGACACCCAATGAAATAGTAGCTCAGTATGAAAATAGTTGGTATAATGTTGTCCCTTTTACTGACAACCTAGCAGGTTGGACAGAAGGACTGGCATCACAGTTGACACCATGGCCGCGAGAGGGTTCCTTTGAACCCCGAGACATGGCTAATGCAGAAATATGCATTTTTCAGGGTGCAGGGGATCCTTATTGGGATTATCCCTATATACAGAAAAGTTTAAGAGTGTGGCAGAGATATGCTTGTAAGTATGACTCACGTCACCCTACTGGCAATAGGACTATGGTCCTGTCACAACTGCCCTTGTTATTCAAGGGCCCAGGGGCACCTCAATATATACCATGGCCCCTGATGGACAAAGAAAATCTTAAAAAACAGTTGCCACAACTTGCTGAGGGTGCTGGGAAATGGATAGCAGCTCTGGAAAAACATACTGCAGGGATTACTCTTGCAATAGGGGACTGTTACTACATTTTTCTTCACCTCTGTTATTTTTATAGGTTTGGAGAATTTAGATTCACACCCTTGGCGATTGTCTGGTAGTTTAACCAATACCCGATCGCCAACATTCCATCTTCCTAACTTGGAACCATGCTTTTGGTCATATCTTTTCTTGTACCCTTCCTGATGTGTTTTGACTTGATTCTTCATTTTATCTCTATGAACCCATTTAGGCTCTCCTCCACCCAGCCTTTTGGGGGTCAATTTGGTGCCTGGTAACCTCCCTTTGAGCGCTAAGAAGGGTGATACCTTGGTAACTGAATTAGGGGTTGTGTGATAGGACCAAATCATTTTTTGAAGTGCTTTATCAGGAGGACTCCTTGATATGTGTGCGGTTTGCATACACTCTTTGATCATAAGGTTAACGCGTTCCACCAAACCGTTTGCTCTAGGGCAATACAATGCTGTTTTGTGATGTATGATAGACAACCTTTGTAAAAACTCATGCATTTCCTCAGAAGTGAATTGGACCCCGTTGTCTGTTACTATAGTGCTAGGCACACCTTCTGTCATGAATGTATCGGTTAAGAAATTCACTAGAGATTGGGTTGTGATGCTGCTAACTACTCTGATGCTGATCCAATGAGAGTGATAGTCCACCAGTACTAACATAAATTTACCAGCCCACATGGAAAGTTTTAATGGACCAATAATGTCGAGACCCAGTTTATCCCAAGGTTTGGATGGCACAATCACGGGGGATAGTGGTGCGCACCTGGTATTCTTGCTTTTGTCGCTCATGGCACAAGTCAAACAATCCCTGACTTTATTTTCCACAATGCGGTCCATGCTCGGGAACCAGTACATGGCCCTGACTTTAGCCTTGGTTAAGCTTCTACCTAAGTGACCTTCATGGGCCAAATCCGTAATCCTATCCCACAAGCCCTTTGGTGGTACTATCCTTTCCCCTCTCATGACTTTGTCGTCAACAATACTTAATTCTTGTCTCACAGCCCAAAAATGTTTTAGATCCTGATCTAAGCCATTAGACTTTGGGGGCCGTCCTTGGACTATCCTTACCTTCACATTTAATAGAGTATGGTCGTTTTCCATGCAAGTGTTTCATTCCTCCCTTGTAATACTAGGGATATCAATCATTAATACAGGCTCTTCAGATTTATTTGTATTTTCCTCCTCCTGTACACATGGTAGCCTGGATAGACAATCCGCAACTGAGTTTTTTATACCAGGAACATATTCGATTTTGAAATTGTAACCTTCCATACCTAGGAGCCATTTAGCTATTCGAGGAGTGGTGGTCTCCCTCCCCTTTGTTGAAAATATATAAATCAGAGGCTTATGGTCAGTGCGTACAGTAAATGGTAATCCCCAAAGGAAGTATTTAAAGTGTGAAATAGCCCAAGTACATGCAAGTGCTTCACGCTCTACTGTGGATTAATTACATTCCGTATCTTTTAATGCTCTGGAAGCAAACGCTATGATTTTTTCCTCGCCTTCCACCATTTGAGTTAGGGATGCTCCAATTCCTTTCCCACTGGCGTCAGTAGATAGGATGGTTTTACGTCTGGTGTCAAAATTTCCCAAGGAAGGGGCACTAACAATTGCTTTTTTGATAGACTCAAAGGCTTCATGGCATTCCCCGTCCCATTTAAAATGAGTACCTTTTTTTAAGAGGGATCTTAATGGTGCAGCAATATCTGCAAAATTCTTGATGAATTTAGTCATGTATTCAACTAACCCTAAAAAGGATTTTAATTCCTCTCTATTTGTTGGAGGAGGAGCATCTTTTACAGCGTTGACTAAATCAATTTTAGGTTTAATTCCATATTTGGAAATCGTATGTCCTAGGTAATCAACTGATTGGACTCCCAACTGGCATTTGTCTTTTCTTATAGTTAGACCTGCTTTTTTGAGTGCTGACAGAACTTCCCTTAATGAGTTGTCATGATTAGTTGTAGAATTACCATATATAAGTATGTCATCTTGTAAGCATAAAACATTCTTTATCCCCTCCAAACATTTTTGCATGACTCTCTGGAACACTGCAGCTGCTGAAGCAAGACCGAATGGCATTCTGCAGTACCTGTATGCTCCGAATGGAGTTATAAATGAGGTTAAGGATTTGGAATCTTCGTGTAATTCTATTTGGTGGTATGCTGAGGAGAGATCAATTACGCTAAAATGGTTTGCCTCTCCAATTACGCTGATCATTTCATTTATTCTGGGCAGAGGAAATCTATCCACCCAAATATTTGCATTGAGATCTTTTAAGTCGACACAGAGATGACGACCCCTCCCTCCAGACTTTTGGGTGACTACAATGGGAGCGAGCCATAAAGAACTTTCTATAGGTTCTATTATTTTCTGCTTGACCAGTTTATCCAATTCCTCTTGTAAAGGGTCACGCATTAAATGGGGAATTGGTCTTACCTTATGTATTACTGGTACTGCGTTGTTTTTTAGTTTGATTTTATGTTGGAAATTTTTAAGATGGCCTAAATCATCATTAAATACTTCAGAGAATTCTTCACATAGTTTCTCATACCGTCTTAAGTTCTCTCTTCCTTCCAAAATTGATAACACAGGTTCTTGGCTGTTAGGATCAAGTTTGATTCCTAGAGCTTTTTGGTGAGCCCAACCTAATAAATTAGATCCTTTTTTTGTTAGATAGATCTTTCCCACAGTGGAACGGTCCTTAAAGGTTATATTCATATTCACCATTCCTACTAATGGTATGGGATCCTTGTTGTACCCCCCAGGTTCTACATCAGGTTGTAAGATAACATATGTTTTGTCCTTAAATTTTTCTTGAAAACTGTTGTAATCAATCAACGTGTAGGGAGAGCATGAATCAGCATACATTTTGAACAATACTCCATCCAACATAACGTTACAAGTGGGATAACTACTCCCAGTAGTAGATACTTCACTTACCTCATGGAAAACATATTTGTTAGTACATTCCCCCACATGTCCCACAACATGTACACTTTTTCTTTCATCTTTTAGGTTTTTACATAGTCTAGCATAATGCCCTCTCTTATTGCATTTCCTACAGACTACAGAACGTGCAGGACAATTGATATTGTTGGCTAAATGGTTAAAATTTCCACATCGAAAACATTTTAATTTGTCTTTTCTCTCTTCTTCGAAGTATTATAAATATTCCTTAACTCCGATGATGTTCTTTAAGAAATAATTTATTGGCAAGATGAATTAACAACAGCCTCCAGCCACAACCGGTAGCCAGCATTTCTCCTCACAGCTGTCAACTGTCACAGGAACAGTTATAGAATGCTGGTAGGAACCAACTGGGAAGACAAGGGGAAAATGGGGAGGAATGGAATGTTACACTTGGATCCCTATGGGCAGGTGGGTACACAATGAAAGGAAGGGGAAAATAGAGAATGTACATTTTATACAAAACATTACTTATGATAAATTACAACAGGGACATTAAGAGTTTACTAAGTTCCCTTATAGGAGATGAGACAGACACACTGTTCCCAAAGGCAGGAGTAAAAGATGTGACATTGACTAACCCAAAATGTGATGGGGCACCCTTTAATAGAGTAAGGGGAATTGTTTGGAAACAACTGAGGAAAATGTATCCATACAGGCCAGACATTGGGTCCCTTATGGCACAAACAATGCAGCCAAATGAGGACCCAGCCCAATTCCTTAGCAAAATGAAGGAAAAATGGACACAGGAAGTGGGGGAGAGTTGGGATGTAACTGGACAGAATGCAATAATATTTTTCAATATAGTGAAAAAGCGTCTGCCAGCTGAAGTGCAGGATAAATTAGATAATATAGTTGCCTTAGAGGCCAAACCATGGACAGAGATACAATATACACATAATACATTTTTGTAAGAACAGACAAGAAAAGGAAAAGAGAGAGAAAGATAAAATAGAGAAAGCAGTAGCTAAATTGGTCCAGCAGAAACTAGCCATGAAAACAGAGGAAGGAATTGCCACTGCCACCACCCAGTTAGCTGCAGTGTCCCTGGGAATGCCTCCTTCAGGCACCCTAATGCAACCCTACCAGTATGCCCAGAGAAGCAATAACAGGAATAATGGAAGAGGAGGGCGAGGAAGGTTTGGGGGAAATAGAGTAAACACATTTCAGAGTGGATAGACATACCACTATTGCAAAATGACAGGACATTTCCCTAGAGACTGTAGGTTTAAAAAGGAAGATGAATTTAGCAACCAGACAAGGGCAAATTATGGCCAACAAATGGTACCGCCTGGTGGCATTGTAGCACAACCTGCCACGAGTCCCCAAGTGATATATCTCCCACAGCCCCAAATACAAATGCAGCCTCAACCACAGATACAGCCTCAACAGTTACAGCAATCAGTGCCCCAAATACAGTATGGGCCACAGCAGACAGTGCAGCCGACCTTGCAGCACCAGAACTTACAAGGAGGGGTAACTGTCAGGGGAGGGAACCCATTCCAGCAAAACTACATGGGAGGATATGCCCAATGAAGGTGCCCAAGGAGAAGTCTCATGTGTCGAGTCTTATCGGTAACCCACAGGCCAGATGAGGAACCCACTGTGATGGTAGCCATAAATGACAAGGAATACACCTTTCTCATCGACACTGGGGCCACTGGGTCCTGTATCCGTGAGAAGGGACATCCACTGTCAAATTTATCAATGGACACACAGGGGTTCTCCGGGGCTGTGATGAGGGTTCCATTCACTAAACCTGTGGAGATGGAAATAGTGGGGGAGGTATGTTGATGGATGTTTCTTATTCTCCCCAAATGCACCAGCTAATCTGCTAGGACGTGATCTCATGGCAAAATTAAACATGACTATTCACTTTGAAGAGGATGGGACTATGATCTGTTCAACACCTGGAGTATCTAGCACACGCATTATGACAATAGTTACACACCCCCCAGATGGTAACCAAGTTAGAGCCAAACCTGTAGACATTTTAGCCTTTACTAGAGCAGTGTACACCATCATAGCAGAAACACCAGAACTGACAGGGAAACTAGTTGAATTACCCCAAAACTTTCTCTTTAGACGACAGGGCCCCTGTTTTGAAACATTAGACAAAAACCTCATTCTGGAAATAGAGGCTCTAGAAGTGTCCCCCACCTATGGGACCCTGATGGCAAGTGACCATACTGGTGTGATGTGGGCATGTGTCATCTTTTATGATCCCAACATGCAGGTGGGCGACATAGCAGATGACCAGTTGTTTGCTGATGACTTTAGAAGGACAGAGATTGTTTTTCAAAACAGTGTACCTTTACGCACCACACTGGAGACAAGGCCTGTGATACCAATAAATGTCTCCCGTCCTATCAAAGATAATGACTTTGCGCAGGTACCCTCTAACTTATGGACAAAAGGCCCTTATGATGTAGGCCTCGCCCGCACAGCAGTACCATTCAGAATAACTTTGAAGGAAGGAGCAATACTGCCAAGAGTGAGACAATATCCTCTATCTAAAGAAGCAGAGGAGGGCATTGCACCTGTTATACAGGCATTGGTGGAGCAGGGAGTCATATAGCCAGGTGTATCCCCCAGCAACACCCCAACTTACCCTATAAAGAAGGCCAAGGGAAATTTGTGGCATATGATTCAAGACCTGCGCCCCCTTAATGACATAGTGATACCAGAATTCCCTGTAGTACCTGATCCTTCCATCATCCTAACCAACATACCCCAAGATGCTAGGTACTTCACAGTCATAGACTTGAAGAATGCATTTTTCAGCATTCCCCTGCACCAAGACAGTCATTATTTGACTGCATTTTCCTATCGTGGTTCACAGTACCTGTATTCTAGATTACCTCAAGGGTATTGTGAGTCCCCTAGTGTCTTTAACAGGACGGTCAAGAATGACCTCGCCAATTTTCAATGTGACAGCACAGTGTTGCAGTATGTTGATGACCTACTGATCTGTAGTCCAGCAGAAGAGCAGTGTACAAAGGACACTGTGTCCCTGTTGTGCACCCTTGCTCAAAGAGGTTACAAGGTAGACAGGGACAAATTACAGTACTGCCAGGAACTCAATACTTGGGGCAACTACTATCAGCATCAGGCCACAGAGTTATGCCAGGGAGAGCAGAATCCATTCAGCAGATGAACCTGAGACTGTGAAAGGAATGCAGAAGTTCCTAGGCTTATGTAATTATGTCAGACAATGGGTTTTTGACTACAGTACTTTAATGTCCCCACTTCTTGCATCTATCAAACAGGCAAAAACACAGAAAGACAGGATAACATGGACTACGGAGATGAAACAAACCTTCAGTAAGATAAAAACAGAGATAACAAATGCACCAGTGTTAGGAAACCCAGACTATAACAAAGAGTTTTTTCTTTTTTGCCACTGTAATGGCCAGATGATGACAGCTGTCCTCACCCAAAAGTATCCTTTAGGCCAAAAACCAATTGCATATTTTAGTGGCCTACTTGATTCTGTCATGAAAGGTCCTTACCCTTGTGAACAAGCACTAGCCACAGCAGCCTTTGCAGTAGAGAAAAGTGCTCCCATTGTCATGGGTGCACCCATGACACTGTATGCTGAACATGCTGTGTTTACAATAATCCAGAAAGCTAAAACAACACTAACAACACAGAGAGTATCAGGCTATGAGATAATATTATCATTACCATCCTTGAAGGTGGTTAAATGCCACACAGTCAATCCTGCTACCTTCTTTGCACACCCCATTTCAGACACTGACGATGATGCCCATGATTGTGCCACATATACTCCAGATGAGTGTAGCCAAGCAACAGAAGACCCCATTCCATGTAGTGTTGTGTATTTTGTGGATGGATCTTCCACAATAGATCAGGACACAGGGGTAAGACATACAGGTGCTGCAGTGGTCAGAGCGATGCAGCACAACTCTTCAGACACACTGCAGATAACTGAACAGATAACTTTGCCATCTCAATATTCATCCCAGGCTGCTGAATTAGTAGCTTTAGGGGCAGCTCTCAAACAAGGGGAAGGAGAAACAATAACAGTAAACTCTGATTCAGCCTATGTCACTACAACAGTGCATTCCAGCATTATGCGGTGGAATAGACGGGGATTTCTCAAGTCTGATGGAAGCCCTGTCATGCACCGCCCCCTTTTAGAGGACTTGATACAAGCTTTAACACTGCCACATGCAGTTGCAGTAGTGAAATGTGCAGCCCACACTAATGCTCAGGATTTTGTGTCCTGTGGAAATGTCCTGGCTGATTGGGCAGCCAAAGATGCAGCAACACGCCCTCATAGTGACACACATACCACAGTCTTGTTAGCTAGTGAAACATTGACACCTTCAGACCCTTTGAATGCATCCAGACATTACACAGAGACAGCTCATCTGCATATACGAGAGATACAAGTAAATGCACCAGAGCATGAGAAACAGTTGTGGGAAGCCAGAGGATGCACACAAACAGGAACAGATTTAATATACAGACAAATATCAACAGGGAAGCCTGTCATGCCCCAAGCATTGCTACTGATAGCTCTAAACCAGCTACATCTTCCTTCACATACTGCTAGAGACAATGGGGGTCATTACAACATTGGTGGTAAAAGGCGCTTACTGGCGTGCAGAAGACCGCCAATACACCGCGGCGGCGGCAGCATTCCGCCACAGCTATTATGACACACATCTTGGAATCCGCCGAAATTCAGACACCCACACAAGACCGCCACACCAAAAGTCAGTGATAAACTGGCGGAAACAAATCCTCCACCTCCACGCCAAAAGAAACACGCCCATGCTATTACGACCCACGAATCCACGTGGCGGTCTTTCAACCGCGGTATTCCATTGGCGGTACACACCGCCGCGCTCAAAATACACACACATCTCCAAAACACCACCACATTGGACAATTCCAAATACACACACCTGACACACATACAGACAACACACCCACACACCCAATACAATATAAAACACACATCCACATCACCCACAAACCCCTACGACCAAAGATTCGAGACGAAGGCGACAGAGAGAGAGCACAGAATAGACAACCCCACTACACAGAGGCACACAACACCATCACCCACACAACATCCACACACAAAACACCACACACCACTACACTCACCACAACCATCACCACATACACCACCCCACACATCACCCACCCCACCCCATGTCACGCCAAAGACACCCCCACTTCTCCGAGGAGGAGCTCAGGGTCATGGTGGAGGAAATCGTCCGGGTAGAGCCACAGCTATTTGGCTCACAGGTACAGCACACATCAATAGCCAGGAAGATGGAGTTATGGTGCAGAATAGTGGACAGGGTCAACGCCGTGGGACAGCACCCAAGAAATAGGGAGGACATCAGGAAGAGGTGGAACGACCTACGGGGGAAGGTGCGTTCAACGGTCTCCAGGCACAACATCGCGGTACAGCGGACTGGCGGCGGACCCCCACCTCCTCCCCCACAACTAACAACATGGGAGGAGCAAGTCTTGACCATCTTGCATCCTGAGGGCCTCGCAGGAGTCGGTGGAGGATGGGACACTGGTAAGTCAATTCTTAACTATCATATCCCCCACCCTACCTGCATGCTATCACACACCACCTCCCTCACCCCCTCCCCTATCACTACAACTCCTCACTAATGTACTAATATCACAAACCACCCATCCCAACACCAAGCCCTGCATGACACAACTGAGCATGGACACCCCTCACTAAAGCATGCCCACTGCACATACCCAGTACACCCCCCCAACCATCACCCCACAACCCCACACACAGGAATGCTTGCACTGGGGTACACAAACACCCACCCATTGCACACCATTACACACACGCATGCAATAATCTAGCTCTTATGCCCCTGCAGGAACCCGAAGGACCGTCACCACACCAGAGGGTGCAGACAACACCACTCTACCCCCAGAAGAGGTCCACGGTGACGAGAGCAGCTCTGCCCTACTGGATCCTGATGACCAGCCCGGTCCATCGTGGGCCTCGAGACAGTCGGTTCCCCTTGCACAGGCACAGCCCAACACCGATCTTCCACCCTCTGGTAACACCAGCACAGCACCCACCCAGCGGGCCCAAACCTCCCTACCCAGGACAGGTCAATCAGCGGTGTGTACACCACTACAGGGAACCCAGGCTAACCCACCACCCCAACAACAACAGGGACCTGGGGGCAGTGGTAGTGGGCACACGGTCCAGGGGACGGAGGCACAGGAACACAGGGAAACTGGGAGGGCTGCTGTGCGACAGGGGGCGGACAGGCCAAGGGAACCCACTCTCCACGAGGCCCTCTCCTCCATCATGGGAGCATACCACCACTCCCAGGAGACAATGACGACGGTCCTGGACAAGCTGCAGGAGACCCTGCGCCTGCAGGACGAACTGTATTTGGGGTTCAGGGAGGAGCTCAGGACCATCAGCTCCGCCCTGGGCACCATCGTAGGGGTGCAGAAGGACATACAGCAGACCTTGAGGGACACCGTGGCACTCCAAGGGGCCCCTAACACTAGCCAGGACGATGAACTGCCCACCACCTCCGCCGGCGCTAGTGGACAGGACGCCCCGCCACAGGACCAACACACCAGCACCCCACCCCCTGCAGACGGACAACCACCACACAAGCGGTCCCTGAGATCCAGGAACAGGACAGAGCAAGATGGCAAGACCCCGCCAGGAAATGACACCACCCTGTTTGTTCTCCCACTTTGTTACCCTGTCCATACTTAAACTGCCCCAGCTCCACTTCCTATGCCCAGATGGGCAGTGCACCTGTGAGACTAATAGACTGGACTCTGCCATGGACATTCCTCCGCCATCACCCATCCTCATTTTACAACCCCCTCCCATTTCTGAGCACTTCAATAAACACCCTTGAAACACAAAACAATCTGGAGTCAGTCTGTGATTTAGTAAACATTTATTATCAATGACAGTGTCATAATGGGTTTACCATTGTAAAGCTAACATACCTATGTCACACATCACAAGCCCTTGAAGGATGCAAGCAGTTGACACGTAGGTAACCACACCTGTGAAACCGTAATGGAAGGGTACAACTCAGTTACCAAATAGTGATTTAAATCGAGAAACAGGATAGAGGTAGATGTGTGAAAGTTAATGTAATGCTAAAAATGAAAATGTTCTCACCTGTATCTCACTGAAAATATTGCTGTATGATTGACTCCCTGTTGTCATTGTCTTCTTCCTCAGCTTCATCCTCATCACTGTCCACAGGCTCCACAGACTCCACAGCTGCTACAATACCGTCATCTGGATCATCCTCCTGCAGAAAAGGCACCTGGCGTTGCAAAGCCAAATTATGGTGCATGGAGCAGGCGATGATGATTTCGCACACCTTCTTCGGTGAGTAGAATAGGGATCCACCTGTCATATGGAGGCACCTGAACCTGGCCTTCAGGAGGCCGAAGGTGCGTTCGATCACCCCCCTAGTCTGCCCATGGGCCTCATTGTACCGTTCCTCTGCCCTGGTCCTGGGATTCCTCACTGGGGTCAATAGCCAGGACAGATTGGGGTAACCAGAGTCCCCCAATAGCCATACACGGTGCCTCTGGAGTTGACCCATCATATCAGGGATGCTGCTATTCCGCAGGATGTAGGCGTCATGCACTGAGCCAGAGAACATAGCATTTACCTGGGAGATGTACTGGTCTGCCAAACAGACCATCTGTACATTCATGGAATGATAACTCTTCCGGTTCCTTTACACCTGTTCACTCCTGTGGGGGGGTACCAGAGCTACATGGGTCCCATCAATAGCACCTATGACGTTGGGGATATGTCCAAGGGCATAGAAGTCACCTTTCACTGCAGGCAAATCCTCCACCTGAGGGAAAATTATGAATCTCCTTACGTGTTTCAGCAGGGCAGACAACACTCTGGACAACACGTTGGAAAAACATAGGCTGGGACATCCCTGATGCCATGGCCACTGTTGTCTGAAAAGAGCCACTTGCAAGGAAATGGAGCACTGATAGCACCTGAATGTCAGGGGGGATTCCAGTTGGATGGCGGATTGGTGACATCAGGTCTGGCTCCAACTGGGTACATAGTTCCTGGATTGTGTCACGGTCAAACCGGTAGGTTACGATGACATGTCTCTCTTCCATTGTCAACAGGTCCACCAGCGGTCGGTACACCGGAGGATTCCGCCATCTTCTCATATGTCCCAGCTGACGGTGCCTACGAAGGACAACAGCGAAGAACCAGTCATTAATCCTTCAGGTATGTACCCACAGTTACACACAAGACTACACCACTCACAAAACCCTTCCTGTATGTGTGTTGAGTGTAGGCCTAGCTATGTGTGACGCAGTAGTAACTGAAGCCATGTGGGCCCCTGAAATGGCGGCTGCCTGACCTCTAAAGTGGGACAATGGGATTGTGGGGTAACTGCGCTGGCGTTGCACACCATCGCGGTAGGTGGTCGTAGACCGCGGCGCAATGCTGCATTGGTTAACATTGGACCCTATGGGTCCCAGGAGCCAATGAACAGATGCGCTGGCGGTGATGATGCGCACCGCCGTGAACGTCACCGCCGCGGACATCACCGCCATTTTCTATCTGTTCAATCACTAGATACCTGACCTTCGACAGGAGAGGACCTACACTGCAAGTGCTGCTGTGACCTCGGTCTGGAAGCAATGATGGCTGCTGCGTCTGGGGAAAGGGCCACTGCCTTCACTGCACAGGAGTTGGAGAAACTGGTAGACGGGGTCCTCCCCCAGTACATGCTACTCTACGGTCCTCCAGACCAACAGGTTAGTACACAGGGAGCACGTTGTATGGGCTATGCCTGGGTGGAGAGGGCTGGTTGGAAGAGGGAAGGGGGCAGAGTTTATAGAACATTAATGCATGTGAATGAATGGGCCAAATGGCCAGAGTAGGGAGGGGGCCACTCACAACGACGGTGCAGTTGGTAATGACTGTTCCTCTTCCCTTGTGCATGTCATGTAGGTCAGCGCCCACCAGAAGAGGGACATCTGGCGTGCCATCGCCAAGGAGGTCTGGACCCTGGGGGCCCACCAGAGACGGGGCACCCACTGCCATAAGAGATGGGAGGACATTCGCCGCTGCAGCAAGAAGACAGTGGAGGCTCAGCTGGGGATGGCCTCCCAACTTGGGAGGGGTGCCCGTCGCACCATGACCCCCCTGATGTTCTGGATCCTGGCGGTGGCCTACCCGGAGTTGGAGGGCATCACAGCAGACACAGGGGGGTGAGTATACTCTCATTCTGCGGACTTTGCGTGCAGTGGAGGTGTCTGGGTGGGGGAGGTGGGCTGTGGGTGTCCCTAGGCCAGTGGCACTCTACCCCACCTCTGCAGAGTGCCAAGTCGAGGTATAGTTGCCCCTGTGGCATCCATGTGCACAGATGTCCACCATTGCCATACAGGCCATATCCCAGAAAGTGCATGTGCAGAGGGCAGGAGCACGGCGTAATGCAGGGGTCTGCTGCGTTTGTCTTGTCCGCCAACGGTAGCAGTATGCCATGCACTAAAATTCTCTTTCTTCTGTCTCCCCCGCTTTTTCGGCTCTCCCTGTCCTTTTGTACATCAGCATCAACAGGCGAAGGTACAGTGGCACCGGAGCACGAGGGAGCTGCATCCCACATGGCCATGGAGGGCCACACCACGGACTCTGAATGCACCAGTGGGACGGAGGGCGAGGGGAGCTTCACGTTGGCCACCGGATCACCAAGCAGCGAAACGGACTCGTTCAACGATGTGGGCTCCCTTGTGGTGGCGGCACCATCTGTGCCCCCCACCTCTACAGGTACAGCCGCCACCTCCCCTACCAGCCCCACCCTCCAAGCAGCCCCTCAGCGTTCGCCCCGTGCCCGCTCACCGAGGAGGGTGGGCATCACCTTCGCCCCAGGCACCTCAGGCCCTGCCCCAGTCACCCCTGCTGCCTTCAGTGAGGAGGCCATTGACCTCCTCAGGTCACTCACTGTTGGGCAGTCTACCATTGTGAATGCCATCCAGGGTGTAGAACGAGAGTTGCAACACGATAATGCATTCCTGGAGGGCATTCATTCTGGTCAGGCTGTCCTTCAGCGAACCCTGCAATCTCTGGCCACAGCACTGATGGCAGCCATTGTCCCTGTTTCTAGCCTCCCCCCTCCAACTTCCTACACCCAGACCCAATCTCCTGTACCCCAGCCCATCCCAAGCACACCTACAGACCAGCATGCACACACAAGTAGCTCAAGCAAACATAGGCACCACACACACCACAGGCACTCAAGTAAGCCTCACCCACATACAGACACAGCAACATCCACTGCCTCCACTGTGTCCCCCTCCTCCTCTTCTCCCTCCTCCCTCCCAGTCTCGTCTACACACACACCTGCATGCACCACATCTACAGGCACCATGAATCGCACCAGGACACCCAGCACCACAAGCCGCTCACCTGCACTCACCACCTCCACTGCCATTTACACGTCCCCTGTGTCCTCTCCCAGTGTGTCTGTGACGCCGCCTCCCAAAGTACACAAACGCCGGCATTCACTCACCCAACATCCATCCACTTCACGACAGCCTCCAGTACCTGCACCTGCACCCAAAACAGCTAAAGTGACACCTCCGACAACCACCTCCTCTTCCTCCACTCCCAGCCCCCCTCCAGCTACCCATCCCAGTGTTCGTCAGAAACTGTTCCTCTGTAAAGTTGACCTTTTTGCCCCCGCCCCCCTCCAATTCATCAGTCCCATCGTAGCGCCTCAGCCAAAAAGCCTCCAATACCAGTGGTGTCTGTTCAAGGTTTGTGGAGTGCACCGGCCACCAGGGCAGGCAGTAGGACCCGGAGCCAAGGCACTGGCAGCCCACCCCCTGTAAAGGCTCTAAAATTGGAGAGTGGACGACGGGACCGTGTTAAGACTCCTGGTGGGAAAACAACTGACATGGGTTCCAAGGGGATTGGAGAGTCAGCTGTGACTCCACCAAAGGTGGGGAAGTGCCAGAGGAAGTCTGCCCAGCCTGTTGTGAGTGTCACGGCGGAGAAGTGCGCCATCATTTCCGGCGGTCGAGACACAACCGCCAGCACCGTCGTCACTGGTCCAGAGACCATTGCCAGAGTGACAGCCCAGGAGGGCCCAAGTATCGTCACTGGTCAGGAGACCACCGCCGGAGTCAGTGCCCAGGAGGGCCCAAGTATCGTCACTGGTCCAGAGACCACCGCCAGAGTCACAGCCCAGGAGGGCCCAAGTATCGTCACTGTTCAGGAGACCACCGCCAGAGTCACAGCCCAGGAGGGCACAAGTATCGTCACTGGTCAGGAGACCACCGCCGGAGTCAGTGCCCAGGAGGGCCCAAGTATCGTCACTGGTCCAGAGACCACCGCCAGAGTGACAGCCCAGGAGGGCCCAAGTATCGTCACTGGTCAGGAGACCACCACCGGAGTCAGTGCCCAGGAGGGCACAAGTATCGTCACTGGTCAGGAGACCACCGCCACCGCCAGAGTCAGTGCCCTGGAGGGCCCCGGCTGCCACAGCCCCGCTGGGCAATGATGAAACGTCATGCCACACACCAATGTCCAGTGTAGAGAACGTCATGCCACACACCAATGTACAGTGTAGAAGACGTCATGCCACACACCAATGTCCAGTGTAGAGAACGTCATGCCACACACCAATGTCCTTATCAGAACCGCCATGTTAAAGCACCACTGAACAGTCCTGAACCGCCATGTCAAAGCACCGCTGAACAGTCTGCCCAGCCTGTTGTGAGTGTCACGGCGGAGAAGTGCGCCATCATTTCCGGCGGTCGAGACACAACCGCCAGCACCGTCGTCACTGGTCCAGAGACCATTGCCAGAGTGACAGCCCAGGAGGGCCCAAGTATCGTCACTGGTCAGGAGACCACCGCCGGAGTCAGTGCCCAGGAGGGCCCAAGTATCGTCACTGGTCCAGAGACCACCGCCAGAGTCACAGCCCAGGAGGGCCCAAGTATCGTCACTGTTCAGGAGACCACCGCCAGAGTCACAGCCCAGGAGGGCACAAGTATCGTCACTGGTCAGGAGACCACCGCCGGAGTCAGTGCCCAGGAGGGCCCAAGTATCGTCACTGGTCCAGAGACCACCGCCAGAGTGACAGCCCAGGAGGGCCCAAGTATCGTCACTGGTCAGGAGACCACCACCGGAGTCAGTGCCCAGGAGGGCACAAGTATCGTCACTGGTCAGGAGACCACCGCCACCGCCAGAGTCAGTGCCCTGGAGGGCCCCGGCTGCCACAGCCCCGCTGGGCAATGATGAAACGTCATGCCACACACCAATGTCCAGTGTAGAGAACGTCATGCCACACACCAATGTACAGTGTAGAAGACGTCATGCCACACACCAATGTCCAGTGTAGAGAACGTCATGCCACACACCAATGTCCTTATCAGAACCGCCATGTTAAAGCACCACTGAACAGTCCTGAACCGCCATGTCAAAGCACCGCTGAACAGGGCAAAGACCGCCATGGCAAAGTACCGCTGAACAGTCCTGAACCGCCATGTCAAAGCACCGCTGAACAGGGCAAAGACCGCCATGGCAAAGCACCGCTGAACAGTCCTGAACCGCCATGTCAAAGCACCGCTGAACAAGACAAACACCGCCATGGCAAAGCACAGCTGAACAATCCTGAACCGCCATGTCAAAGCACCGCTGAACAGGGCAAAGACCGCCATGGCAAAGCACCGCTGAACAGGGCAAGCACCGGGTAGGAATGAATGGACCGCCACATCAGGCATCCTTATCCCATGTGCAGCTGGGACAGTGACAGGACACGACCTTTCACGGGGAGACTCATCCAGTCTGGGCACCAGTCCCCCCCAGTACCAGTAGAGACCTGCATCAACTTGAGAGACTGTGGCTTTGCACTCCCCAGGGTGGCACAGTGGGCAAACCACCCACTGTATAGACTTGAGAGACTGTGGCTTTGCACTCCCCAGGATGGCACAGTGGGCAAACCACCCACTGTATAGACTTGAGAGACTGTGGCTTTGCACTCCCCAGGATGGCACAGTGGGCAAACCACCCACTGTATAGACTTGAGAGACTGTGGCTTTGAACTCCCCAGGATGGCACAGCGGGCAAACCACCCACTGTATAGACTTGAGAGACTGTGGCTTTGCACTCCCCAGGATGGCACAGTGGGCAAGCCACCCACTGTAGAGACTTTAGAGACTGTGGCTTTGCACTCCCCACGATGGCATAAATGGGCATGGATCCCCGTCGTGGATCTGGCTTTGCAATCCTCCGGCTGAGGTGCCCCCCCTTCCCTTCCCACTGAGGTGCCTGTAGTATTTCTATCTGATGCCCTGGCAGTGTTCTCTCCGATTGTGGTCAGGTATCGTTTGTGGGCCTGGCCCATGCATTTTTGGACTGATGGTGCACGGACATTGTTATGTACATATCTGCACTACTTCTTGTATTGTATATAATTATGACTGATTTTCAATTATATATGTTAATTGTATGACATGTATATTGGCACATTACATTGTTTGACCGATTTTCGCTTTGTGCTTTCATTCTTCTGGGGGGATTGTGGGTTGTTACTGTGATTTTTTGTGAATGCATTGGTGTGTATGTTTTAACATGCGTGGGTGGGGGTGTTTGGTGGGTGTCCCCCTAACTTTTCCCTCCCTCCTCCCCCGTGTCGTAGGTGCAGTACTCACTGTTGTCTTCGTGCCTACGTAGCTGTTGGTCATAGAGGAGCAGAAACACAAGGGCAGGGAGTATTTGGAGTTCCGGCTCCATGGAGTCCTCATTCCTCATGGGATATGTTCAGGTGAGCGTTTTCCCATAGCAAAAGCTGTTTCCGCCGTGTTTTTATCCACGGTGAATCCGCCCCGGAAAAGGTGGCGGATTGGCGGGTTGTAATACTGTGGGCGGTACATTGTCTCCCGCCTGTCTGTTGGCGGTGACCGCCGCGCTGCTTGTCTGTGCCGCTGTGGCGGGCGGTGTGTTAAAGTGGCTGTCTTTGTTGGTGGTTTCGATTTTTATTATATTGATTTATATCTATCAGTTTTTGAGTATTGTTTTGACATGTTTGTATTCATTGTACCCTTCATGTAGTAGCTTATTACTGTCGTTACATGTGTGAACATATTTTGTTTGATTTTACTATATTGTCCTTTGTTGTCTAGTTTGACTGTGGTGTGTCTGAATTAGAATACTAGTGTTTTATATATTCACATCTTTCATATCTCTCGATTATTTGTAGATTTATATTATTCAATTAAAGTTTTTCTCATTGAGATTTTGTTCCCTGTTTTCCCTTGTTATTATTCGATTATGTTTAGCAGTCTGGAATCACTTTTTTAAATGACCTACATTTATCAGCTTACATTTATCAGCGCCTATAGGGATTTACTTCTGAAGCGTATCATACCTTCAGGTATTATATTATTACTGTAGCTCACGTTGTAGTTTCTCCTATTTGTTGGTGGTTTCCACCAGGGTCATAATTCCCTTTTTTGTCCGTCGGCTTGTTTGCGGTATTTCCGCAGCTTTTACACCGTCCGCCAGGGTTGTAATGACCACCAATATGTCCCTCCAAATATGTCAGGATTGGTTTGTCCCTAACTTACATGAGATGATTACAATGTACATACACACCTGCACAGTGTGCCAGCAGTATTCACCAAATCCCAAATAGCTTCCACAATACCTCGCCCACAAGGTCCCTTTAAGGAACTGCACATTGACTACATTGATATGATTGACAGATGCAATCATTATCGCTATCTTATAGTTGTAGGCTGCCCATTCTCAAGGTGGATTGAAGCAGGACCTTGTGTTCACTGTGATGCCAAATCTGCTGCTAATTTTTTGATCCGTGAGGTAATACCGCGATGGGGTGTCCTTGAGGGGATCAGATCCGACAATGGCACCCATTTTGTCAATAATATCTTTTCTCACCTCACCACCTTGTTAGGAATAACACATAAATTGTCCTCAGCTTATCATCCGCAAAGCAATGGAATTGTGGAGCGCCTTAATGGCCTCCTCAAGAACAGAATAAGTAAACTATGTGTGACATTGAAGAAGAAATGGCTATACTGCCTCCCTGTGGCACTCTTTGCTTTGAGAAATACCCCAGGATCAGATCATCATTTAACTCCTCATCAAATAGTGACAGGTAGAACAATGAGCACATTTGTGCCATCAACTAGACATAAATTGGAGACTGAGAGTGCACCTGAAGTTGTACAAACTGAAATGAATGAATACATGTCTGAGCTAACCAAAGTTGCAAAGTTCTTCTCTAAACAGGTTACACGTGCAACCAAGAAGAGCGCCAACGCATCTCCTGTAAAGGATCAACAAACACCATTACCTTTGGGAACTTTAGCAATTTTGCAAGACAATGGAAGAACTGCAAATTTAATGGACCCTTCCCAGTGCCATCCATCCCTTTGGACACCGAACAGGAAAAAGAGGGGGGAGAACAGGAGAAGCAACCGGAGTAAAGCCTCCCTCTAAAGCTTCAATCTTAGACAATTCTTCTTTTCAGTTATGTATTTTATGTTTGTTTTTCCTCCTCGTTGCACTGATATTGCTCCTTTTAGCCCTTGGATATTTTAATTTTTTTGTTCCTATATCAATTATTACACGCATGCGTAGAACTGTTGATAATGATACTGACCATCACCCTCTCCATATTGCTTTGTTTGACAATGTGTGGTATCAACACATGCACAGTATAGGCACATCCACATCCAACACCAGTTGTTATGTATGATCTCTCATCCCCCATGCTGCTGGAGTAGATAAATTGAATTTCCCTAAAGAGGTATTCCCAAACATTACACATTGTCTCCTGCGCCTATTTTTATGCAGAATGAGAGCACAGCTACAGCCAACTCACATTAGTCCTGTTACTGCACGAGCTAAACCCCTGCTTCCTGATTGCGCAGGCAGGCCAGTTCTTAGTATCACAGGATCAGTATTTGCCCATGACAAATGGTACCAAGACAAAAGGTCCACTAAGCTTTAATAAGATAATAGGCCAGTGTCAGGAAATATAGGATGCGCACATACAGAGATATACATGGACAGGGACTACCATACACCCTAGAATAGCAATTAAATTAACACAGTTTTCTCTTTGTTTCAGAGGGAATAGGACAGTAAAGGTGAGGAGTAACCTCAACTGCAACATCACCACCTACAACACTGATAGGTGATTTGAGGGCTGGTTCGAATGGGTGCCATCCTGGATGTCGGGGTTGTTCAAGGCCTTGTTGCCTTTGATTCTGTTGTTGCTTTTGATGTGTCTTATTTTTCAGGTAATAATAGCATGTTGCAAAAGGATGACAGCTAAATTGGGTGGTACAGAGTAGTGGGTATGTGGTGATTCCCCTAGTTTCATTAGTAGATGGAAAGGTAGGAAAAGTAGTTGTATAATCAACTAGAGGGGGGAATGATGTAGGAAGAATAGGAATACATCACATACAAACAAACATAAGTTCCCCAAATCCCAATACAAGCATTTTAGGCTAGATAGTTGTAAACCAATGTAACTAGTGAAAGACTTAATACATGACATGTTAAAAAAAGACAGACTGTGGGTTCAATAGAAAAGGCAGGTCATATTTAGGACAAACAATCACTTATTATTTAGAAAACCTATACACATGCTGCATTGTTAAGTTAGCTGTGCTGAAACACACAAGAGGCCCAAGCCACATTAGAATGAGAGTTTTTCTTTAAAGCTGCACCAACTGTTGCTTTCAAAATGTTCACTTAGCATGAACAGGGTGGAACAGAAGGGTGTATCCTTCCTTAGCACAGGGGTCCTAAAAACCACAAGTCATTCATATTGTGTTAAGGGGAACTGTGTAAGGGTCAGATAAGTATTTGCAAGGCAGGGCTAGCATGAGCAGCACGCAACATATAGGGGGTTATTACAACTCTGGAGGAGGTGTTAATCCGTCCCAAAAGTGACGGTAAAGTGACGGATATATCACCAGCCGTATTACGAGTTCCATAGGATACAATGGACTTGTAATACGGCTGGTGGTATATCCGTCACTTTACAGTCACTTTTGGGACGGATTAACACCTCCTTCAAAGTTGCAATAACCCCCATAATCTCTTGTTGTGCAGAAAGATAGATATGGTGAATGACGTCAGTGTAACTTACCCACCCATGAGGCCAACAAGTGCATGTGCTTCTTTCCAGAGGCACCTCATTATCTTATCTGTACTGCTTGTAGTTGCTTACGTCAATGGTGAATTCTTCACCACAGTTTTTGTGGATTTTACAGTATAAATGCTACTGGTGTTTGAACCAGAACTTTTAACTTCAGTCATGGCCTCTATGTGAGACTGCCTGTTGTTCCCAGCTGAAAATCGATTAAACCTATATTATTGTGTCAAATTGATCTGTCTTATTAACAGATTTCCCTCTAACAGTGTGCTCTCACTTCTGTATCTGCCCCCCTGTGCCCCTCCTGGCATTCGCTCTCCTCTGTGCCCTATTGACTTGCTTTTCTTTTGCCTTTACTTTTGCTTTACTTCTGCCTTAATTTTTCTTCACTTTTGCTTTACTTTTGCTTTTCCCTCCACTCTCTCTCTCTAACTCTTGCCCTCCTGCCTTTCTCTCTCCCCCGCAGCTGCTGCCCCTATGTCCCCACATCCCTCTGCTCCCTCGTGCTGCTCTCCCGCTGCTGCTGCCCCGCAGCCCGCCCCCTTTTTTTGGGCTCTTTTTGCCCAGCTCCCAGATCCCAGCTATCCTCTCCTCCCCCTCCCTACTTAATGGCGCCGCTATGCGGCCACGCCACTGGTGCGCCAAAGGTGCACCAAAGGCAAGCCATCTGCACCAGTCTGCCTAGCAGCGGAACCCCTGGCTCTCGTCCCCCCCAACGCCGCCACGCATGTCTTCATTATGACGTCCCATGCCATCAACACGGGCCGCTCACCCGCTTGCCTTCAAGCCTCCCCGCAGATCACCGCAGAGCCTTCTCCTGCAGGAACTGCACCTTCACCAGCCTCCACGTCAACGACCCGCCCACTAAGGCAGGACGCAACTATCTCAGATGCACCCTTCTCAACACCTGCTCTGTCCGCAAACACGCTGTACAACTATGGAATCTACTCGACTCAGCTTCCCCAGATGTCGCCTTCCTGACCGAGACTTGGATGAAACCCTCCACAGCGCCTAACATCCCCATAGCCATCCCGGATGGCTACAAGATCACCTGCAGGGATCTCTCTATCAAACCAGGAGGATGCATCCCCGTCATCCACAAAAAGACCATCAGCACCGAAGACACCCTCAGCACCACTGAATGCTTGCACTTCCAGATCCACACTGACCCAAACACCACCCTCTGAGGGACCCTCGTCTACAGGCCCCCCGGCCACCGACAGCCATTCAGCGACTCCATCACTGACAACATCAGCACGCATGCTCTCGCATCCACTGACTACTTACTTCTGGGGGACTTAAACTTCCACCTCGAGAACACCAACTACTACAACACCACCACCCTGCTCGACAATCTCTCCAACCTCGGACGCAAACACCTCGTCATGACACCCACTCACTCCGCAAGACACACACTTGACCCTATTTTCTCCACCAGCAAACACGGCTCCTTCAGCCACACCACCGAACTCCACTGTAGGAGGCTGGCCTGGTTTGTATTGGGTACCTTGGGTACTTGCACCTTATACCAGGTCAAGTAATACATTATTAGTGAAGTAGTAGTGTTCTAGCAGCTTAGGCTGACAGAAGTAGCTATAGCAGAGCAGCTTAGGCTGAACTAGGAGACATGAAAAGCTCATGCAACACCACTTATAGTTACACAGTACTTATACACAAGTAAAGACAATATTCAATGTTACCAAAAATAAAGGTATTTATTTGGGTGACACAGTACCAAACATATCATAGAGACAATACTACTGCTGGAGGTAAGTATTATACACTAGACACCAAAATTAGTAAATAGTCATAGAACAATGCAAACAGTAGGAGAATAGATTGCAATGGGAGAAAATAGGTATGGGGCAACACAAACCGTATACTAAAAAAGTAGAATGTGAATCACAAATTCCCCCCTAGACAAGTGTAGTGTGTGCAGAATCGCTGGGAGAGTAAGAATACAGTAAAGGTAAGAAAATTACAACACTCCAGAGCCCAGAAAAGCAGGAGTAAAGTACTGCAAGTTTCCTTAGGACACACTACGCCTCGTTTTTGGGATTTTGCAGCAGCCAACCAAGTCTGCAAAGAACAACTGCTGGATTATTGGACCTGCAAAGGAAGGGGACCAAGTCCAGAAGTTGAAAGAAGTCACAGTAAGGATAGGAGCCCTTACCAACCCAGAAGAGGGTGCAAAAGAGGAGTCCCCTGTTACTAGAAGACTGCAGAAATGTACCCTAGGAAGATGCCAGTGGATTCCTGCAGGATACAAAAGATGTCCCGCAGCGTGAAGATTGTTACAGATAAGATTTCGTGTTGGAAGGTGCCAACAAGCCTTGTCTACCACAAAAGTGTGTTTTTCATCAAAATGGTGCTGGATGGACCCAGGAGGGACCTGGGGGCCTCAACTCTTTGTGAGGAGGAAGAGAGGGCTCTCAGGATGCCAGCTAGTTCCCCCAGAAGCCGCAGGGTCCACGTTCAAAGGAGGTGCAAAATGCAGTTGATGCAGCACAACAAAAGAAGGTCCCACGCTGCTGGAGAACAACTCAGTGAGTTGAGCATCACAGGGTGGAGTGCTGGGGACCTGGGCCAAGCTGTGCATGAAGGAATTTTGCGAAGAGTACACAGATGCCTCAGAAGGTGAAGAAGACACTGTATACAGGGGTACGGTCGTTCTCGGGGAAGGCAAGATCTTATCTCCTCTAAATTGTGTTAGCAGGACCTCAGGACAGTCTTTGTTAACGATGTCCACCCTCTTTGTCCTTAGGAGCATGCTCGTTGTTGTAAGAGGAGTCCCAGGGCACCGGTCGTCATCTTGAAAGGTGCCTGCTTGGAGCAGGGGAGTGATTCTGTCACTCCACGGGAGATTTCTTTGGTTCTTCTGGTGCAGGATAAAGTCAGGGAGTCCTCAGAGTGTGCACAATGTGCACAATGTGGAAACTGTTGCAGTTGCTGACTTGGAGCTGAGGTTGCTGAAGAAAAGTGTCTCTTGTAGACACTTTGTTACAGTTACTGTGTTTCTTGGAGCAGACTGCGGTTTATATGATGTCAGAAGAGTCTGAAATTGTTGCAGAGGATTCCTGAAGGAAACTTGCAAGCAGAATCTGAAGAGAACCCACAGGAGAGACCCTAAATAGCCCTGAGAGGGAGATTGGCTACCTTATCAGCTAAGGAGTTATCAGGAAGGGTCTCTGATGTCACCTACTGGCACTGACCACTCAGAGGCCTCCCCAGTCCTCCCACACCTTGCAAAGCAAGATGGATGAAGTCTGGGACACACGGGAAGAGCTCTGGGCACCACCCCTGGGGTGATGGATAGGGGAGTGGTCACTCCCCATTCCTTTGTCCAGTTTCCCATCAGAGCAGGGGAGAAGGGGTCCCATAACAGGTGTAGACTGGTTTATGCAAAGAGGGCACCATCTGTGCCCTTCAAAGCATTTCCAGAGGCTGGGGGAGGCTACCCCTCCCCATCCTTTAACACCTATTTCCAAAGGGAGAGGGTATAACACCCTGCTCTCAGAGGAAATGCTTTGTTCTGCCTTTATGTGACTGGGCTGCCCAGACTCCAGGAGGGCAGAACCCTCTCTGTGAGGTGGCAGTAGCTGTAGCTGCAGTGCAAGCCTCAGAGAGCTGGTTTGGCAGTAGTGGGGGTCCATGGTGGAGCCCCCAGGATGCATGGAATTGGCTCCTCAATACCACATTTGGAATGAGTGGACAATTCCATGATCCTAGACATGTTACATGGCCATATACGGAGTTACCATTGTGTAGCTACATATAGGTATTGACCTATATGTAGTGCACGTGTGTAATGGTGTCCCCGCACTCACAAAGTCTGGAGAATTGGCCCTGAACTATGTGGGGGCAACTTTGCTAGTGCAAGGGTGCCCTCACACTTAGTAACTTTGCACCTAACCTACAGCAAGTAAAGGTTAGACATATAGGTGACTTATAAGTTACTTAAGTGCAGCGAAAATGGCTGTGAAATAGTGTGTGCACTATTTCACGCAGGCTGCAATGGCAGTCCTGTGTAAGTGTTTGTCTGAGCTCCCTATGGGTGGCAAAAGAAATGCTGCAGCCCATATGGATCTTCTGGAATCCCAATGCCCTGGGTACCTAGGTACCATATACTAGGGACTTATAAGGTGGGCCTACAGTGACAAATTTAAAAGCAGAGAGAGCATAAGCACTGAGGTTCTGATTCGCAGAGCCTCAGTGACACAGTTAGGCACTACACAGGCATACAAATTAGGCCACAAACTATAAGCACTGGGGTCCTGGCTAGCAGGATCCCAGTAACACAGTAAAAACACACTGACACACACTCACAAACAGGCCAAAAGTGGGGGTAACCATGCTAGACAGAGGCTACTTTCCTACACTTTGAGAAACCCACAAGACACCATCACCCACAACAGATTCCACACCGCAGATGGAACAAGGTCACCGAAGGCCAACTAATCACTACCCTCCCCGGGAACCCACCCATCACCACCACCGACACTGACACAGCTGGCCGTAACTTCAGGCAATGGATCGACACCAGTGCCAAAACTCCCACCACAATCAAAAATCCCTCCAACAGACGCACCGAAAGAAAGGCCTTCTGGTTCACCACCGACCTCCAAGAATCTAAGCAGACAATCCCAAGACTCCAAAAGAAGTGGTGCCATAATCAGACACTTGGCAAACACACTGCAAAAATGCCATCCACAGACACCACCAACTCATCCGAACCGCCAAGACAACCGCCTTCAAAGAATGCATCAACAACAATGCACACAGCCACAAGGAGCTCTTCAACATCGTGAAGGAACTCTCCAACCCCAGCTCCAACACCAATGACATCCCCATCACAAGACCTCTGCGACTCACTAGCCTTCTACTTCCACACAAGATCGCAGACATCCACGACAGCTTCAGCACTCAGATCCCCTCAGCAACCACCGACACCACAGACTCACAACCCACCAGCCTCCTGCTCTCTTGGACCCCCGTCAATGCCAACAACACCATGAACACCCTTCACCCTGGCTCACCATCCGACCCCTGCTCTCACCACATCCTCAACAAAGCAAGATCCGTCATCGCACCTCAACTCTGGACGATCATCAACAGCTCCTTCGAGTCCACCACGTTCCCGGAGAGCTGGAAACATGCCGAGATCAACGCCCTTCTCAAGAAACCCAAGAGGACCTCAAGAACTTCCGGCCCATCTCGCTGCTCCACTTCCCGGCAAAAGTCATTGAGAAGGCTGTCAACACACTACTGAACCTCTTCTTTGAGGAGAACAGCATTCTGGACCCTTCCCAATCTGGAGTCCGCAGCAACCACAGCACCGAAACTGCCCTCACCGATGCCACCAACGACATCAGAGCCATACTGGACAACAGCAAAACCGTGGCCCTCATCCTCCTTGACCTCTCAGCCGTGTTCAACACCATCTGCCACCACACCCTACACACACGCCTCAGCAATGCAGGAATCCGCGATGGAGCCCTTGACTGGATCACCTCCTTTCTCACCACAGAACTCAGACCACAGTCCGCCTCCCTCCATTCCGCTCTGAAGCCACCAAAATCATCTGCGATGTACCCCAGAGTTCATCCCTCAATCCGACCCTCTTCAACATCTACATGGCTCCGCTTGCTAACATCGCCCGATCTCACAACCTCAACATCATCCCATACGTCGACGACACCCAGCTGATCCTGTCCCTCACCAACGACACCGCCAGGACCAACCTCCACGAAGGAATGAAAGCCATCGCCAAATGGATGAAGAACAGCTAAATCAAACTGAATTCCGACTAGACTGAGGTCCTCATCTTCAGCTCCACCCCCTCCACATTGGGATGACTCCTGGGGGCCTGCCACTCTCAGATCCGCTCCAACTCCCACCGACCACACATTCAACCTAGGATTCATCCTGGACTCCTCACTTTCCATGACCCAGCAAGTCAACGCCATCTCCTCCTCCTGCTTCAACACCCTGCACATGCTCTGAAAGATCTACAAATGGATCCCCACAGAAACAAGAAGAACAGTCACCCAAGCTCTTGTAAACAGCAAACTGGACTACTGCAATACCCTCTCCGCAGGAACCACAGCCAAACTTCAGAAAAGCCTGCAACACATCCAGAACACCTCTGCACGCCTCATCCTGAACATCCCCAGCCACTGCCACATCCTAGGCCGCCAGAGTGACCTGCACTGACTCCCCATCAACAAGAGAATCACCTTCAAACTCCTCACCCACGCTCACAAGGCACTGCACAACACCGGACCAGAATACCTCAACAGACTGCTCCCCTTCTACACCCCAACCCGACAGCTCCGCTCCTCCAACCTCGCCCTCACAACTGTCCTACGCATCTGCAGAACTACAACCGGTGGCAAATCATTCCTGCACGTCGCCACCAAGACATGGGAACACTCTTCCCACCCACCTGCGTCAGATCAAGGACCTCCTTACCTTTAGGAGGCTTCTCAAGACTTGGTTGTTCGAGCAGTAGCAGCGCCCCCACCCCTCAGCACCTTGAGACCCTCACAGGTGAGTAGTGCACTCTACAAATTCCTTGATTGATCGATTACAATGAAGTTATATTGGCTACAAAAGAAGATCCATCTTGCTTGACAGCTGTTTCAACATTGGAAATCCTAGAGACATTGGAAATTACGATGATTAGTTCTTGCTTCAAACGGTTCTTTGGTACCCATTAGGAATTCTTTACATTCTTTACAGTCAAACTTGAGAGCAAGTAATTCCCATTCTAACAATGAATAGTTGTGTTCGGCTTCTGTAAGTATATGGGATAAGAAAAAAATAGGATGTTCCAAACCGTTGTCTTCTTTTTTCTGAAGCAAGACTGCACCAATTGCTCTCTCAGAGGTGTCAGTAAATTCTATAAACTTCTTAGTAGTGTCCGGGTGTCGTAATATAGGAGCTTAGATAATAGCCCATTTCAGACTTTGAAAAGTCCTTTCAGCACTGTCAGTCCAGACAAATCCCTTCTTCAGATTTTCTCCCTTGATGGTCTCGGTGATGAAACTATGTTGATGGGAAAAGTCTTGCATAAATTGTGGATAAAGTTGGAGAGTCCTAGAAAGCATTGGGTTTCTTTGACAGAAGAGGGAGATGGCCAATCCAATATGGCTTGACTTTGTCTGGATTTATAGCTATTCCAGTCTGATGGATGCATAACCCAAGATACTGTACTTCAGCCTTGTTAAATTCAAATTTTTTTGGTTTACAGTATAACTGATTCTATCGGAGTTGTTCCAAAACCTGAAATACATGTTCAGTATGCTGTGCAGGTATACAGGAGTATACTAAGATATCATCCAGATAAATCATATTATGATTTAATAAGTCAGAAAACACCTCCATGAATCGTTTAAATATGGAGGGTGCATTGGTTAAACCAAAAGGCATGACTCAGTATTCAAAATGGTCGAATGAAGTACGAAAGGCTATTTTCCATTAATCTCCTTCCTTGACACGTAAGAGGTGATAGGCACCCCTCAAATCCAACTTTGTAAACCTCTTGACACCTTGGACGGCATCCAGAATATTCCTAATAAGGGGTAAGGGATGACGATCCTTGATGGTTATCTTGTTAAGTCTGTGAAAGTCAACACAGGGACGCAGATCTTTCATTTTCTTTGGAACAAAGAAAAGAGGAGCCACTGCAGGAGATGAAGAGGGGGCGATTAAACCATTCTGTAGATTCTCATCAAGGTATTCTTTCAGTACCTTCTTTTCTTGTTCAGTCAATGAATACATCCAACCAAAGGGAACCACTTCTCCCAGGAGCAAAGGAATGGCACAGTCATAGACCCGATGAGGAGGTAAAACGGGTTTGCAAGACTTCTTGAATACATCATAGTATTCCTGGTAACAAAGTGGTTCTCCGTGTATCAGGTTAATAGAGCAGTTGGTATCTTTGGGAGAAAGATTTAACCCTTTTGGAGACCAATAAGAGTTCGTAGAGTAGCAGTTCTGTTCGCAAAATTGTGATGATAACAATATTGTTCTTGCTTCCCAATTGATATAAGGGTTATGCTGAGTTAACCAGGGAATTCCTTATATCATGGTATGATTTGGATAGGATATGAGATCAAAGGTAAATTGTTCCTGGTGCCTTCCAAAATGCAGACAGAGGGTAGGTGTAGAATCCACCACTGGTCCTGAGGTTAAAAGAGAACATTCAACTGTGTGAACTTGTTCCATCGTTTCTTTAGGAACTTGTGGAATTCCTCTTTCTTTGGCCCAGGTCTCATCCAAATATATACTGCTGGCTCGGCAAGCCAACAAGGCAAAAACCTGCTCTTCATGATTTTAGGAACACTGTACCATAACAGAAAGAATAAACAGTGGGGAGATAGGGCCTCATTACGACCCTGGCGGGCGGGGGAGAAGTGGCGGTAATACCGCCAACAGGCCGGTGAAAAAAAAATGGAATTTTGACCTTTGCGGTTACCGCCATGGTCATCCGCCACTTCTCCACTCCAACCGCCAGGGCGGTGATGACTGCTGGGCTGGAGACTTTGCATACAGCCAGGGATTTCGGGTGGTTTGGAACCGCCACGAAAACCATGGTGGTAGGCACTATCAGTGACAGGGAATTCCTTCCCTGGAACTGATAGGGGTCTCCCCCACCCCTGAGTCCTCCTCCCACACTCCCCCACCCCCCTGCTACCCCTAAAGGTGGCAGAATCCCCTCCCCACCCCCAACCCAACATGCACATACACACACCCCCACCTAACCCCACCCTCAACATGCACATACACACACCCCTACACCCACACATACACTACAACAACACATACCCGCACACATACAGACATGCACACAGACAGACCTGCACACATTTCCCATACACACAACACACCCCCTGCATGCATAAACGCACTCACACACCTCCTCTACATACTCACACGCACACCCCCATGCACGCACACAACACCCCCTCCCCTAATGGATGATCGACTTACCTTGTCCGTTGATCCCCCGGGAGGGGATGGGATCCATGGGGGCTGCTCTGCTGCCAGCACCCAGTCACCAGAACACCGCCACGCCAAATCATGGGACGTGATTCGGTGGGTGGTGTTCTGATGACTGGGGGGTGGAGGTGGAGCAGCCTCCACTTCCCCGCCGACCGCCAGGTTGGCTGCTGGCGGCTCTCCATCCGAAAAAGGACGGAGGGCTGCCAGCAGTCATAATACGCCGCGCGGAAAACTGCCTGCACTGGTGGTCTTCAGCGCGGCGGTATCTCGGCGGTCTTTAAAAAAGACCTCTGAGGTCAAAATGAGGGCCATAGTCTCTCTGGAGGAACATATTGATGGTAAATCTACTTCTCCCGTCCCCTTCCTCCTCACAGGGTACGGGAGCTGGTGTTTTCTGAGGGTCCGAAAGAACGGACTGGACACATCCAGGATCAAGTGACCAGCTTTGCCACAATATAGACAAAGACCCTTTCGCCGCCTAACCTCTCTTTCTGAGTCACATAAAGGACCACGGACTAGATCAATCTTCCTGGGTTCTTCTTCTGTAGACTTGGTTGTTTCAAGATGGACTTCGTCAGAATGTCAGTTTGCAGTACGAGGTACTCTGGACTGGTACTATAAGCAAGTCTTTCGCCTTTACATCTTATGTTCCCACAATCTATACTCTATATTCAACGCTTGATCCATCAGTTCTTTCAAAGATCTAAATTGGGTAGAATATACCAATTCATCTTTTATTTCTTCTTGAAGTCCTCGGTGAAACAGGGTTACAAAAGTGTGTTCTGCCCAAGTGGTCTCAGTTGTTAGCTATTTAAACCAGGTAAATATATTGTAATACATCCTGATTTCCTTGCTGTATATCACATAATGCTTCAACCTGCAATGCTCGAACATCTGCTTAAAGAGTTTAAGAAAGGCAAGATAATTATCTAAGACAGGATCTTCAGCATAGACCAAGGGGGTCGCCCAAGCTAGTGCGGGGCCAGACAAGGCACTGATCAATAACCCACCTTGGCCTTGTCAGATCAGAATTGTGAGGGTCGAAAAGCAAAGAAGACTGTCAAAAAGTCCAGAAATTCCTTTATCTTATGCGGATCTCTGGAATATTGAGGTGTCAAGGTAGACACAGGAGGTAGATTCACAGGTCGGGAAGACAAGGCTTGTGCGGCATTCTCTGCCCGCAGTTGTAATTCTTGAGCTTGTTGTTGCACAGTATGGAGCATGGATTGTGCATTTTCTACAATTTTCTACATCATCAACCTGTGGTCCTTCCATGGTCGATGTGCAACGCAGATTCTTTTGGCGTTGCAATCTGTCACAGTCTGCACGTCTCTTATCATCGTTGGCAGAAGAACTTAAAGGAACACCCTGACTTCTACTGGTGCTAGACTGGCCAAGATAGGGGCGACCCTTTCTAGTAGCCACAATGCTGCCGACTGAAAAAGATGCCAAGGCAGACTGTACCCTCCAGAAGGAGTCACAGAGGAAAAAAACAAAAAGTTGGGAAGAAACCTCTATCACAGGAACTTCTGAAAAAGAGGAAAAGAAACAATGAGAAAAAGGAAAAATAGAATAAATCTTGCAGGAAAAAACAAGAACGTGGAAAACACGGAAAAAAACAGGAGCGAGGATCACCATCAAAGCTTATATACCAGAAAACAGGAAGTGACACAACAGGAAGAACGTGTGACACCTTCTTGGATAGGGAAAGACCATATAGAAAAGAATAGGAAAAAAGACCAAGTAGAAAAGGAAAAGGAAAAAGGCATGCTGGGAAGAAGAATACCAAGGAGGAAGACAACATGGACACCAAAAAAAAAAGAAATGACGATGGAAGAAAAAAGAAGAAGAAAAAGGAGAAAAGAAAAGGAAAAAGCCCAAGGAGGTAAGTAAAGGTGTATTCAGGGAGGGTGGCAGAGGCGCGACCCAGAGCATGAAATGTGCCTCCTGGGCTGCCCCACGGAAACATGCAGACAAAAAAACGGCCCACAGCGGTGTCGGCGTCCCGAAAATTGGACCACCAGCCCAGCCACAGTTCGAGAAAGAGTTGCTGTGATAGTGAGCGGCGACACAGATTGGGTACTACTTTGTGAAAGGGGAAAATACAATTCAGTGTCACTGCTCATCAGCCCCACCATTATCATAGTTGCTGCATCACTGACAAAAATGGTCTTGGGCTTAGGTTGGTGTGGTGCTGTTGATGCAGGAGTGCTGCTGCTAGGTTCCTCCCTGGAGGCTGGTGCAGTGGGCCACCTCTCATGAAAAAGGTTGTGATCAAAACGCCAGTGGTGGAAAGCTGCTTCTTCTCACTGGCCACATTTTTGGCAGCACCTTTCTTTGGGGTCATCTTAAAGCTGTCAGTTGGCAGTGGCACTAAGCTGCACAAGCAAAGAGATTGGAGGAGTGATATCCCATGTTATTTGTACATGTCTTCTGTTTGGCAGTACTGTGGATAATGTCTGTAGCAAACAAGCAAGAAAAGCATTTAGAGAAATGTGGCATTGTTGCAGTTTGAATTAGTATGGACAAAGGCAATATGATTCAGTGTGGTAGGTTACTGAGGTAATAATTAATAACAATTTATCCAACCATTTTAAAGTCAGACCATACCAAAATATTTAATTTCCAACCAGGATAACAGTAACGCAACATACAGATAAAGAGATCTGTAACAGGCTGAAGTGCCCTGATACGGAGCAGGTATTAGTAGCTGTCTACATTGGACGTTGGACCACGCTAGTGCCGGGTGGCTCCCGGCTGCACGGAGAGGAGCGAAGCGAGCAGGACGCGAGAGGAGAGGAGAGGTGCGGGTGTTTTTGACGGTCGGGGCAGCTGGGAGGCATTCCGACCGGCGTACTGCCTAACGCCCTTGTCCCCCAGTCTAGTCCCTGCTCATAGGGCACCTTGCCAGCCTACAGCCATCAGCCATCAGTAGGTGTACCTCCTGCCCCCCGCCCTGTAAATTGAAAACTGTTTGAATTCAGTGGCCTGTGCAGTGGGTGGGGGGGGGCTCCCTGCGTAGGGCTTGTGGGCATTTAGAAGGATTGTAACCTGCAAAGAGAGGAGTGAGGCAAGCCTGACCTATGAGGTACAGAGCCTACGAGGGCACTCTGCGAGGGCACCCAGGAGACCTCCCGTATGGCCGGTAATAAGGTATTAAGCCCCGGGTTTTGAGGGTCTGAGGCGCAGCTTCCCACCGCTCCTTGCTGATTCCTGCGTGGAGGAACGGGAGCGTCCTCTCAGTCCCCCAGTGCCCCCGTGCTGCACACCCACGCACCCTTGCTCCACTGTTCTTCGCAGCTTGACTTTGCAATTGGCTGTGGCTAGTAGCACCTGGTCGTGACTGGATAAGCTTGTGCTGGCACGCGGAGCGTGCGTGAAAGCAGGACAGAGTTTTTACTGCATCACCGGGAATCTCCCTGCAGGAATTTCGGTAGATGTGTCAGTTGGAAGGGCCTGCATTGTTTGAAGGCCTGTTTAGTGTTGCTCTTCTGTGGACTTAGTAAAGAGTTCAGGAGATTGTTTTCTATAGCACCTAATATCTCAATATCGACAACCCCTTGACAACTCCTCGTTCCTGAGGAGTCCAACTCTTCAGGTGACGCCAGCAGCTGCATCACCTTACCTACCAACATTTGGCAGGAGGCTTTGGGCCAAGGATCCATCCATCTCCCTCCAGCCAGGGGGAGCGCAGCAGTCTTAGTAAACTGCAGCAGAGAGAGTGCACCGGGGCCACACGGAAGCGGCCCTGCCAGGTCCGGGTGCGGCTTGTGAGAGTCCAGGTGCCCGCTCACCGAGCATCTCAGGTCATCAACGCTAGTCCATCAGTCTAAAGCAAATTGAGTTCCTCCCGCAGAAATCTGGGCTAAGAGAACGCAGCCATGAGATCAGGATGCCTCAGGCTGCCAACAAAGGGTAAAGTCAAAACGTCAAGACCTCAAAGGGGGGCTCAAAGGAAGGTAAATTGCTCCATACAGAGCCTGCAAGGTAGTAGGTCAGATCAGCAGGCAACACCCTTTACTCCTTTGCAGGTCTACCTCAAGAATACAGGTTTTTCCAACAAGTCTACCTTTCTAAAAGATCCAGCTGCATCCTTCTTCTCAAATCTTTACACCGACGTGGGCCTGCCAACCCCTTTGGTTCCACAACCAATGGCCACTGGGCAGTTGAGGCTCGAGGTACCAACAAATCCCACTCAACAATTAGGGGCCGATTTACCCGTCCAGGAAGCCTCAAAGCGTCTGGCTCCTGAAGTACATAATGACGCACAGCTCACGAACGACTAAACATCTCCAGGGTCACTAGCAGCCCAACAGTGTGTAAAACTCTGCAGGCGGGCAGTATTGTGACCACGGCTCAGGGTTATGTTCAAGAGAGGGAATCTTCTCAAAGTGACCAACAGCAGGGTGCATCTATCAATCCTAGTACCACAGAGCTTCTACTCTCCACAAGTATCTGGATAGAGGTACACAATGACATTGTGCATGAGGGAATGCATCAACAATCGACTCCCATCTTGCGGTCAAATCTTAATACCCAGGGGAGCAAAGAGAGATTGGATATGGGCTTTGAAGCAGCTACAGGAAAAATGGAAGATTCTTGGTTGCAGTCACTCTCAATAACAAATTATAAAGATCTAGGTGAAGCATTGGAGCTAAAAACCCTTGACCTAATGAATCCTAAAGATCAGTATTTAAACAAACCGCGACTGGTGGGTAGCACTGAGTACAGTTCCTTTATACCGCAACAAGAAAGGCCGCTTAACTCAATTATGGAAATTTCGAGTGGTATAAGCAAACCACAATATGACGTCGTGCAATGGCAATAAGTTTCCTGACCATTTCTCCCCCGGAGACCATCAATAGAGAAGGAAAAACATTTTCCTCCAAAAGTTCCTCTCAAGCAGGTTACCCGAGCAGCGAAATGGAAGATCTCACTCAACTACATGCCTCACTGTTAAATGCTCTACACACTTCGATGACGGCTCTGAACATGCAATCGGATAACTTGACTTAGAAATGGACCTAATGAATGTTATGGCAATACACATCACCGACATCAATCGCAAGCTGGATCTGCTGGCCACTCGGCCATTGGAGCATATATCTAGTCAACAGCAAGTCTTTTGCAACTGTGGCCCAGTAATAGACAAACTAAGCATGTTACCAACTATTTTAACAGAGATATTGCAGAAAGTTAAAACAAGCAACATCGATGAAGCAACTTTCAATAATACAAACCATGATTCAGGTTATAAAGTCATACTTCAAAAGACACCAGGCGTGGCGGCAAGTAGTCCTACAAAAAATGAGGCAAATACCGAGGGTATATACTCAATTAGTACGGATGAATCGTCACAGCTGAAAGAAATAGTGCCCACTAATTCTGAGTGTACAAACAAGCACCCAGCTCGCAAACCGAAACCCCTAAGGGACAAAAAAGCGAGCCGGGAAGGCAAGGAAACAAACAAAGTGCCAAAGCAGTTAATGATAATCTTTACCCAATATTTTCGGTGCTCCAGAAACCACCAACCCAAGGCTCTGGATCTTCAGGGAATCAGAAGGCCCCAAATCATGGGAAAGCCACAAGGGATGGGGGCAGACAATGGTTTAGGTCCGTCACCAACTGCCGCTTCACCAAAGTCAGCTGTACACAAAATGTCGACAGTACAATTTCAGTTTAACCTGCACGCCTCGGAGTTTAGGGTGAGGGAAGTTCTGGACCAGGCACCCCGTCAGAGGTGTCCAAGGGAAAAAACACACACGAGTAGCGAAAAATCTCCAATCCAACTAGACGCTCCAAGACCGAGAAAGGACCAACTATGGTCAATAACAGCTGGAATATTAAGACCAAAGGATGTCCCACATGCAGCGGCATCAGCCGCCACTGTATTCGGTATGAACAAGAAGCAACTTGTGCCTCAAGTATCACCTTGCCAAGCCACCACTTTGCACGCAGCTGCCACACAATTCGCAGCAACCTTCCTGGGTACCACAGCAGTCAACATGTCGAGCCTCAAGTTACACCCATGGAAAGGATCTAGCACCCAAGCTGGTGCTATGCAAGTCATAGAAATTTCCCCAGATACAATGTTGGGCAATCAACCAAATTACAACCCACTTTCAAGAAAAGTAACTGATGAGGCAAAAGCACGGTACTTAAATCATACTCATAAACTCTCACTCTCAGCACACGGCTCGCAATCCAGCATTAGTAACATCAGCAGTGAAGAGCTCCAGACAACAAGCCCAAGTCACAGCCACCCCTCTAGGGTGGTTGCAATCACAAACAATCAAGGGCTAATAAAACTATAGTTACGTTTCATAATAGCCAAACTTCGACAACCAATTTCTTCAACAAAATTTCCTCAATCAAACAAACACCCACGTTAGATAGGGTACCATGTAGTAGCCAGTCGGAGGGGGGCCAGTTAAGAAGGCCATCGACACAGAGAAATATCGATCACCCGCACCAATTACAATCCACTCAGGCCACCAAGAATGATCGGGAATTAAGGCAGATCCTTTTTACCCCGCACTATAAATCACAAGGACATCAAGACAGCTTAAATAGGGGTAACATTCTGAGGCTTCTCGCCGAGTTCCCATCAACTAAGAAAATCGTATCCGCAGACTTGATGTCAGTGAAATTCCTCCCTGGCAGTGCTCAAAGTGGGCTGGAGCAAACTCTAACAAAGTGGAGAACAAGTCATATTGCTACATTAATTATGGCAGTCAAATAGCAATTCGAAATTTGGGGCATATGGTTATCAGAACCATCCAGTCAATGCTATCCCTTTCCTCTATTGTTAAATTCTAGAGAAAAATTGCCTACGGCCAATGAATTCGTAGGGATCCTGGAATCTGGGGAACTGGAAAAAAGGCAGTTTAAATGGAAGGTAGCTGAATTAAAAACCAACAGTGGCCCCCCCAACTGTACTGAAGGGAGAGCGAGACGAATGGAGATGGATGGCTCCCGCTTTAAATTCGAGGAAAAACAAGTGACCTAGCGCATTAAGGGGCATATTTATACTCCGTTTGCGCCGAAATTGCGTCGTTTTTTTTTTACGCAATTTCAACGCAAAACTAACTCCATATTTATACTTTGGCGTTAGAAGCGTCTAGCGCCAAAGTCCATGGAGTTAGAGTCATTTTTTAGCGTGGACACCTACTTTGCGTTAATTATATGCAAGGTAGGCGTTCCCGTCTAAAAAATCGACTCCGAGGCATGTGCGTGGGATTTATACTCCAGGGCAAAAATCACGCCCGGGAGTGGGCGGGTCAAAAAAAATTACGTACGCCCGCTTTTGCGCCGTTTTTTAGCGCCTGCAAACGGCAGGCGTTAAGGGACCTGTGTGCTCTGAAGGAGCCCAGAGGTGCCCCCCCATACCCCCAGGGACACCCCCTGTCACCCATGCCCACCCCAGGAGGACACCCAAGGCTGGAGAGACCCATCCCAGGGACATTAAGGTAAGTTCAGGTAAGTGTTGTTTTTTTTTTTGTGGCATAGGGGGGCCTGATTTGTGCCCCCCTACATGCCACTATGCCCAATGACCATGCCCAGGGGACAGAAGTCCCCTGGGCATGGCCATTGGGCAAGGGGGCATGACTCCTGTCTTTGCTAAGACAGGAGTCATTTCTATGGGGGTTGGGAGTGAAAAAAAAATGGCGCAAATCGGGTTGAGACGAAAAAATTGCCTCAACCTGACTTGCCCCATTTCTTGACGCCCAAGCTCCATATCCCCCTACGCCGGCGCTGCCTGGTGTACGTCGTTTTTTTTAACGCACACCAGATGGCGCCGGCGGCTAACGCCGGCTAACGTCATACAATAAATACGCCGCCCGCATGGCGCTTCAGAATGGCGTTAGCCGGCGCTAATTTTTTTGACGCAAAACTGCGTTGGCGCAGTTTTGCGTCAAAAAGTATAAATATGGGCCTAAATGCAGTAAACACAGATCAAAGTTTGGCTGTCACCATAATGTCCTGGAACATCGCTGGTGCAAAAACTATCATAGCAGACGGGTTCACAGCAATGACTAGTTGCAATTATTCTATAATCCTGCTTCAAGAAACGTGGCTGGAGAACCCAATCGAATTAGGAGGCTACTCGGTACACCACATTAGTGCCAAAAAATCAAAGAAATCAGGTAGACCAAGCGGTGGTCTAGCCACATACATTTCAACGGCACTACTTGTATCAACAGAGCAGTTGGCTTTCTCAAAGACCGACTTGCAGGCCATTAAAATCACCTTTAGAAATAATCAGCCCGCCCCGCTAGTCATGCTTAATGTCTATGCCCATCCGCAGAAAAATCGGAAAGTACTTCTCTATGATGAATTATTGAATAGAGTGGAAGAGATAAGATGCGCTAATCCAGCATGGGACATATTAGTTATAGGTGACTTCCATGCACACTCCAGAATCAGATGAGCAACTGGCAGCTGAAAATGCCATATGGTCAGTGCCGCTGCAAACACTGCCAGTGCAGAAAAGACTGGACACAAGGGGTAAACAACTGGTAGAGGCACTAGAGCATATGAGTATGAGGGTACTAAATGGCAGGATCAACGATGACGTCCCGCCAAGCTTTACTCATTATACAGTTGTGTCACTTCCTCTACTAGCTCATGTTAGCAAATTTAAAATTAAATCTACTCTCCATAGTGACCACTCATTTCAGCACATAGAACTAGTTTGGAGCTCCGTGCCTTCTTCCAGCTATAAAGGAACTAGGAACAATAACATCTATCAACCTAAACCGCCTGATCTGGTCGGAGTCTTCATTACCAAGGCTGTGTAAAAACATAAAATCTTTGCTTTATTTGGCAACAGTGAAAGCGTGGGCCACTTTTCTTCAGTCAGTATCCTCTCTTGGCCTCGCCAGGCGTCAATTGCCACATAATAATTAGTCAAGGTCTTCAAACCTACCAGTAAAAATTTGAGAACTAAGGAAGGAACTGAGATGCAACCTTAGAATAATAAAAGATAGCTCTCCTACACCAACCCAATGCGCCCAAATAAAAACCCTACGGAAAAATTAGAAGAATCAGGTATGGCAAATGCGAATCTAAAAGGAGGACGACTTCTGGCTCAAATTACTTCATAATTCAAGGAAGGCTAATTCAAGGGGCTTTTGGACAACAGTGAATGGAATCGGCCGGCAGGTGAGAACAATACACTTCACATCAGTCCCAGAAGGAAAATGGATGGAATACCTTGCCAACATTTTCTTCAAACCACCCTCATCTGAAGTAAATCAGCCTCTGAAGGAGTCAGTAAAACTCACAGACATCAGTCAGAGCAGGACAGCGTTTAGCGCCAAGAACGTCGCACTTGCCATCAGGAAGGGTCGCATGGACGGGGCCCATGCTTAAAGAAAAATTATATTTATGTTTCGTGGACTTTAAAAGTGCTTTTGAACTAGTCGATAGAGCACTTCTTCAGGACACATTGCGAGGGTGGGGCCTGCAAGAGCGAACTCTTAGATGCATAGAAATGCTATACGATAAAACTGCAGGTCAAGGTAGCAGATGGCTCAAAGATTTCTAGGAGGATACTGACAAATATAGGATTAAAACATGGTTGTGTTTTGGCCAGCACCTCTTTTCACAGCAGATCTCTCTTTGAAGTTGGATGCAACCAACTCGCACGCTCCAAGGATGGGAAGTTTGACCCTATCACACCTTTCATACGCTGACGATATTGTTCTGCTAAGCCACACGAAAATAGGGCTGCAGCGGTTGGTCACTACTTTAGGTGAATACGCAAAGACAAACAAATTAGAAGTTAACACCTCAAAGACCAAAACCATGTCCATGGGATGTCCTTTGAATCTAGCCAACAATATTAAGTTGAATGGCATTACCCTTGACACAACTCGCTGCTATAAATACCTTGGCATCATTATCGATAATAAGGCCAATCTCGCGCCGCAGAAGCGCCACATTGCACAGAAGTGCAAAGCCTTAATGTTTGCTTTCTGTACCCTAGCAAAAAGATTAAATGGCCCATCGTATAAGAAGTTACTGTCTGTTATGTTGGCCATATTCCTCCCAGCCACTACAAACGGAAGCAAGGCTTTATATGGGGAGGACGCCCGCTACTGGACCAACAACAAATAAAAATCTATAAGCAGGTCTTTAAACTTCCTGGCTCCGCTTCTCCCGCACAGTTAAGGGCTAGAATTTGGCCTAATACAACAGCAGTTGGGCAGGAAAGAGCATACAATAAAGTCCTGGTACAAAATAAGAAAAAATATGACCAGCCCCCTAGTCATGGCTTTATGGTATTCAGTGAGCAACAATCCAAAATCAGTATATAAAAGGTATCTGTACAATTCTTTGCAAGAGACAGAAATGATGCATCTGTGGGACTCCAAACCCTCATATCCACTGTTGTGTCGAGCGTTAAAAAAGGAAATGGGATTGCAGTCCTTTCTAGCTGATAAATCTAAATTTGCACAACGCTCGCACACCTGGCTTCTTATGCACACTTACACCACCTTGGCGCCATCACAATATTTGATTTCAACTTTCGCACTACATATCAAGCGTCGTTTTCTGGCTCTTCGACTAGGCGCTCTACAATCCAGAGCAGACCAAACATCTTGGATGAATGGAGGACAATCTTCCTGTAGGTTATGTAAAGGTCCCAAGGAAGACATGGTCCATCTGATTCGTATTTGCCCGGCCTTAAAGGAAGCACAACGACAACTGTTAAAACCAGTCTTCGAGAGGAATGGGACTCGTTCCTGTCGGCCAGCAGTTAGGTCAATGTTTGACCCTCACGATCCGCAGTCAATCTGCAGATTCATCAACATTTTGACTGTCTGCACCGCAAGCGTAAACTTACTATTTTAGGACACACCCTAGCTGACAGTTGCCTCACTTTTAAGTGTTCATTTATTTTATTAGTCGCATATTAAAGTTTTGACAATGTTATAGCATGTGGAAGGACACATTTTAAGATGACTCAGTTAAAAAGGCAAAAGAAAAGCCCGTAGGCCCAACAGCATGTTCTCAGACTGTACACATCGAGTTAGCATGTAACATCAACCGTACCACGGGCATCAAGTGTCTGCAAAGTTAGTTTAATGGTCACCCCGCCCCTCGACTGCTCTAGAATTGCAAGTATATTTTATTTTTCCAAAAAAGATTTCACAAACATTTTATAGAATTTTCTCCTTTTGTTTGTCTTTTCTTTTATAGAATTTTATATATTGTATACAATGCATTCATTGTTATGGTTTTTATTAACTAAACAATAAAGATTCACACATACAGATATAGTTTTTTGCTTTATGTGCATCTATTCTAAAAAAGACACCTGTGGCAGTTAGGGTGGTGCATGGGTAAATGGAATAATCCTTAAAAAAATGAAGTTTATTGTGCGTATATGGCAGGCAAGGTTGCCAGGGGGAAATGGAATAACCACAGACAGGGTGTCGAGGAAGAAATTATACCTAAAAAAGTTGAATGCTGTCAGTGACTATGAAATTATGGTGGATGGATCTAGGCAAAATGCAAAAAAGAAGAACAGAGAAAATAAAAAATAAAAAAAAGAACTTAAAATAAAAAATAAAAATTACAAAAATTGTAAAAATGAATATATATATATTTTTTAATTATAATATTTTTATTTTAAAAGGCGATGAATTGCTGATGTTTGTATGGGAGTATGAGAAACCTATTGTAAGGCATGGAGGTGCAGATGAAAAATGCAAAGAAAAGGCATATAATATAAAGCACTGTTCATTATAATCATATTCATAAAATGCATATGCTAATATGATGCTTGAGCATATTATTAAACTGATATCACATCCATGCAAGCCTATGGGAAAAGCAACAGTGGTCACAGATGCATGGAGACCAAAGAACACATGCAAAGTTATATCAAAAGCACACTGTCTGAGTACACAAAAAGATCACTAGCCTCATGGTCACGCAACAACGAGTGAGGGGCATGGAGAACAAAAACACATTCAGGCCTATGGACACAGAGTACTCAAAATGGCCCCTGGCTATGTGGCCTTTAGAACAAAGACACATTTTGGCCAATGCAAACACTCTCATACACATGCTGGCCAGAAAACCCTGCCATTAATTCAGCAACAAAGATTAACTGAGGTATACAAATTTCACAACAGCACACATTCTACTATAGCATCATATTACCCCACATATACACTTTTTTCAGAAATAAAACATGAAATACAAACATGCTCTAAATGATGTTTTAAAAAAACATATACCACAGAAACTTGATTTGGAAGAATAGGCAACGCAGTAAAATAAATGAATATTGCAACACAAAAAACAAAAATGGAGAAAATGTACTGAACTGTGCAACATTTTTGCCTTACAATGGGTGAAAAATAAAATGCAAAAAATAGGCCCCAAATTAAACTCCACGCCACCCATTTGAATGAAAATAAAAATTAAAATAAAAGTACAAAGAAATACTGGTGCATGCCCTATCAAGTAAGCAACATCCTTAACAGTGTTTTAACTTTCTTGTGTGATGATATCATAAAATATAAAGGGCCAGATGTAGGAAAGGATTTGCGAGTCGCAAACGGCAAAAACTGCCGTTTGGGAGTCGCAAATCGCATTTTCCTATGGAGAAATGCATTTTGCGAGTCGGACCGACTCGCAAAATGCATTTCCGAATCGCAAATAGGAAGGGGTGTTCCCTTCCTATTTGCGATTCGCAGTGGTATGCAATACCATTTGCGACCGCATATGCGGTCGCAAATGGTGTCGCAGTTACCATCCTCTTGAAGTGGATGGTAACCCACTCGCATATTGGAAGGGGTCCCCATGGGACCCCTTCCCCTTTGTGAATGGACCACAAATTATTTTTTCAGGGTAGGTAGTGATCCAAGGGACCACTACCTGCCCTGAAAAAATACCGAAACTAAAGGTTTCAGATTTTTTTTTAAGTGCAGCTCGTTTTCCTTTAAGGAAAACGGGCTACACTTAAAAAAAAAAAAACTGCTTTATTTAAAAGCAGTCACGAACATGGAGGTCTGCTGACTACAGCAGGCCTCCATGTTTGCGAGTGCCCATAGTCGGTATGGGGCCGCAATTTGCGACCCACCTCATTAATATTAATGAGGTGGGTCTTTGCGACCCCATACCGACTCGCAGACGGTGTCTGAGACACCGTTCTGCATTGCAAATTGTTTCTAGGCCACTAGACGCCAGGGATTTTTTTTTTAAATTAACATAAGGGGAGCGACCCCTTGGGCAAAGGCCGCTCCCCAGGTGGCAAATAATTTTTAGGCCATTTATGCAGATCAGCCTAATAAAATTAGGCTGATCTGCCCCCGGGGGGGCAGAATCACTAGACACCAGGGATTTTTTTTTATCTTATACTTGCGTATAAGGGGAGCAGCCCTTGGTAAGGGATGCACCTCAGGGGGCCAAATCATTTTTAGGCCATTTCTGCCCCCCCTGGGGGCAGATCGGCCTAATATAATTCGGCCGATCTTGCCCCCAAGGGGGCAGAAACCTCTAGACACCAGGGATATATATATATTTGTATTTACTTTATGTTTTTATGTCTGAGGAGCGAACCCCTAGGCAAGGGTCGCTCCTCTGGGGGGGAAATTGTAATTGGGCCATTTCTGCCCCCCTTGGGGCCAGATCAGCCTATTGTTTCTAGGCCAATCTGCCCCAAGGGGTACAGAAATCACTAGACACCAGGGATTGGTGTGTGTGTGTCTTTTGTTTGGGGGGGCTGCCCCTTAGGCAAGGGTTGTTCCCCTTATTTTTGGAAGATCCATCTGCCCCCAAGTAGGGGAGAAAGCCCACCAGAAACCAGGGAAGATTTTTTTCCACAATAAGAGAGTGGGGGTACGGCCATACCCCCACCAAATAAATGGGGCCAAAGTTGTTCTGCCCACCAGTAGGCAGATGGGACAATTATCCCCGATTGACACCGCGGAGAACAGAAAGTCTACTAGATGGCATGGAATTAAAAAAAAACAAAAAATAGTGGGGTGGTGGCTTCCAACCAATATGGGCCTGGTTATGCCACCACCCCAACTGAAGGGGGTAACAGTCGTCTAGTTCTTCCCCGGCACAGTAAACATTTTATCCCATGCCAAGCAAGAAGACATTTGATTATTTTGGGTTTTGGCTTTACATTTGGGCCATGAGAGCTTGGTAATCTCTCAAAATTGTCCCACCTGGAATGGTGAGGGCTGCACTTCATTGACTTTGGGACACTGCCATGTAGAAAAATCTACAAGTCCCAGACAAATCTGAAAACTAAACATCTGGTTGATTCCAGGGTGGTGTGCTTCACATGCACCCCGCATCATTTTCTTACTCCCAATGCCCTGCAAACCTCCAACTTTGCTGAAAATCACACATTTTTCCCACATTTTTGTGATGGAACCTTCCAGAATCTGCAGGAATCCACAAAATTCCTACCACCCAACATTGTCCCATCTATACCAATAAAAAGTGTGCTGCACTTGTCAGCCTACAATTTTTTTTTTCAAACTGCCCTTTTGGACCCGCTTTGGTTCCCCCTCAATTTCGACATGTTTTTTGCTCTCCCTGTCACAGGCACTTGGCCCACCTGCACAAATGAGGTATCATTTTTACTAGGAGACTGAGGGGAAAGTTGAGTGGTAAGAAATGTGTCTCGGCGCGGTGATCCCACACAGAAATGTGGGGAAGAATTGATTCTTTAGCTAAATTTGAGGTTTGCCGAGGATTCTGGGTAAGAAATAATTGAGGGATCCACACACGTCACACCTCCCTGGACTCCCTAGGGTGTCTAATTTTCAGAAATCACTAGGTTTGGTTGGTTTCCCTAGATGGCTGCTGAGCCCAGGACCAAAAACGCAGATGCCCCCCCCAAAAAAAACCAGGTAGTTTTGTATTTGATAATTTGTATAGTGTTTTGGCGCGTTTCCTGTAGCGGGTACTCAGCCTACCCACACAAGTGAGGCATCATTTTTATTGGGAGACTTAAGGGAACGCTGGGCAGAAGGAAATTTGTGGCTACTCTCAGATTCCATAAGTTTCTATCACCCAAATGTGAGGAGAAAGTTTTTTTTTTAGCCAAATTGTGAGGTTTGCAAAGGATTCTGGGTAACAAAACCTGGTGAGAGCCCCACAAGTTACCCCACCTTGGATTCCCCTAGCATCAGGCCTACCCACGCAAGTGAGGTATCATTTTTATCTGGAGACTTGGTGAAATGCTGGATGGAAGAAAATTTGCGGCTCCTCTCAGATTTCAGAACTTTCTGTCACCGAAATGAGAGGAAAAAGTGTTTTTTGGGCCAAATTAGAGGTTTGCAAAGGATTCTGAGTAACAGAAACTGGTCAGAGCCCCACAAGTCACCCGATCGTGGATTCCCCTAGGTGTCTGGTTTTAAAAAATGCACAGATTTTGTAGGTTTCCCTAGGTGTCGGCTGAGCTATAGGCCAAAATCCACAGGTAGGCACTTTGCAAAAAACACCTCTATTTTCTTTGGTAAAATTTGATGTGTCCATGTTGTGATTTGGGGCATTTCCTGTTGCGGGCACTAGGCCTACCCACACAAGTGAGGTTCCATTTTTATCGGGAGACTTGGGGGAACGCTGGGTGGAAGGAAATTTGTGGTTCCTCTCAGATTCCAGAACTTTCTGTCACCGAAATGAGATGAAAAAGTATTTTTTGGGCCAAATGTTGAGGTTTGCAAAGGATTCTGGGTAACAGAACCTGGTCAGAGCTTCAAGGTGTCTAGTTTTCAAAAATGCACATGTATGCTAGGTTTCCCTAGGTGCCGGCTGAGCTAGAGGCCAAAATCCACAGCTACGCACTTTGTAAAAAACACATCAGATTTCAATGTAAAAATGTGATGTGTCCATGTTGCGTTTCCTGTCGCGAGCATCAGGCCTACCCACGCAAGTGAGGTACCATTTTTATTGGGAGACTTGGGGGAACACAGAAAAGCAAAACAAGTGTTATTGCCCCTTGTCTTTCTCTTAATTTTTTCCTTCCAAATGTAAGACAGTGTGTAAAAAAGACGTGTAATAGAGAGATGCCCTGTAAGTCACATGCTAGTATGGGCACCCTGGAATTCGGAGATGTGCAAATAACCACTGCTTCTCAACACCTTATCTTGTGCCCATTTTGGAAATACAAAGGTTTTCTTGATAACTATTTTTCACTCTTTATATTTCAGCAAATGAATTGCTGTATACCTGGTATAGAATGAAAACCCATTGCAAGGTGCAGCTCTTTTATTTGCTCTGGGTACCTAGGGTTCTTGATGAACCTACAAGCCCTATATATCCCCGCAACCAGAAGAGTCTAGCAGACATAATGGTATATTGCTTTAAAAAATCTGACATCACAGGAAAAAGTTGCAGAGTAAAACGTTGAGAAAAATTTATGTTTTTCTTCACCTCAATTTCAATATTTTTTTATTTCTGTTGTTATTTTCTGTAGAAAACCCTTGTAGGTTCTACACAAATGACCCCTTGCTGAGTTCAGAATTTTGTCTTCTTTTCAGAAATGTTTAGCTTTCTGGGAGCCAGCATTGGTTTCACACCCATTTCTGTAACTAAGTAGAAGGAGGCTGAAAGCACAAAAAATAGTAAAAATGGGGTATGTCCCAGTAAAATTCCAAAATGTTGGTGAAAAATTAGATTTTCTCATTCAAGTCTGCCTGTTCCGGAAAGCTGGGAAGATGGTGATTTTAGCACTGCGAACCCTTTGTTGATGTCATTTTCAGGGAAAATAACACACTCCTTCTTCTGCAGCCCTTTTTCCCATGGTTTTGAAAGAAATGTCACTCTATTTTGGCTAATTTCTTGGTCTCCTTCAGGGGAACCCACAAAGTCTGGATACCTCTAGAACCCCTAGGATGTTGGAAAACAAATACACAAATTTGGCGTGGGTAGCTTATGTGGCCAAAAAGTTTTGAGGGCCTAAGCGCGAACTGCCCCAAATAGCCAAAAAACGGCTTGGCACCTGAGGGGAGAAAAGGCCTGGCAGCAAAGGGGTTAAGGGGCTTTATACAATAGAAAATCGCACCTTGCATTTCTTAACAGCCCGAAATACAATTCAGACCCTTAAGAAATGCAAACAGGCTTCGTTCATCTGGCCTAAAATGGCTCCCAGTCTGCCACTTCAGATTGGAAGGACAATGTCTTTTCCCTGTGAGTTAAACTTTGCAATTTTGGATAATGGCAAAGCCATCCTGCCCCTCAATGTTATATGAAAGCCTCCCCCAAGGAAGGCCTAGAGAGCTCTATGGCAGGAGCTATATTTTGCTAAGAAAGACATATATATATTTTTATAAAGTTGGTAGCCCCACTCGCTAACACAGGGTTACCGGGCGGCACCCCCACCCAGCTACCTTTTGACTGGGACTACCAAACTGGGTCTGGTGAGGCATTAACTTATTCCTGACACTAAGGCCCTCATTATGAACATGGCGGTCTCAGGTCTTGTGGTGGTCATTACCGCCAACAGAATGTCGGCCCAGACAGCCATATTCTGAACATAGTATTGAACTACCACCCACTGCCAGGCCACAGTCCACCGCTGAGCTGACTATGAGCACATTCAGCCCGGCGGTGGAGACAGGACAGGAGGTGGGATTACAATCCCTATTCCACCAGGGATTCCCTGCAAATTACTCTACCAGGAAATCCCTGGCAGAAAGCATGTGGGTAACAGGAATATCATTCCTGTTACCTGTATGTGACATGCCTGGCCCCTTCCCCTTTTCCTCTATACCTACCCACCCCCCCCAAGCCCCTAGAACAGCCCCCACCCGAACCTCGAAAACTGACCCCCCAACCCTCTACCCCCAAAACCCCATGCAGACCAACTCTCACCATGCCCCACCCCCTACCCCTACATACAGGTCCCCCAAAACCCCAACCCCCCTCACATTCACATTCACCCATTCATGGACATGTACACATGCATACATGCACTCAGACACACCCCTCCCCCCACAGACACCCATGCACACCCCCATACACTCACACACAGACACCCCTCTACTCCCTTCCCTCTCAGACAGCACTTACCTTATCTATTGCGCTGCTCTGGGAGGGAACAGGCTCCATGGATGCTGCTCCGCTGCCATTGCCGCCTCTCCATACACCGCAACGCCTAAAATTGCTTCATAATGGGCGTGGCGGTATAGGGAGTGACCTGGCGGTGAGGGTAGAGCAGCATCCACCCTGCCAACGACTGCCAGCATGGCGCATGGCGAGCCTCACCGTCATCAATGTTGACCGCCGGCACAATTGGCGGTGGGCCATTCCGCCATGTACATAATGAGGGCCTAAATGTGATCTGATTTTCATGTTGAAATTAATGTCATTATTCATAGTCGGCCACTTTTAGAAAAATGCTCACTCTGTGCTCTGCTCGTTCAGCAGCCTCACAAAGGCACACACATACAGACAGCTTTCTGCCCACCTGGGGAGAGGTGTGGATGACTCCTAGGCTCAAGGACAAAGGTAGTGCCATAGCAGAGAGGTGTCACCTCCTCTGCCAAAATGACCACTCCGGGATTAGCTTGGATGCATGCTTCAAAGGGGAAGCCACCTTTGATGGGCTTCCTGGCCTGACACCCCTGAGCAGGAGGCCTTTTATCCTTGCAGACAGTAGGGAGACAGGGCTAGAGGTGGGAAACTCACCCCAAAATCAGTTTTACCATAGGTGTACTGTTCCCAGGTGGCCACACCCCTAGTGTGGGCTACCTTGCTCCTCATGACCAAGGTTGTACCATCATCAGTGGGGCAAGAATGTGGCATTCTTGGATTGCCATGTGCCACACATCACAGGAACTTCATCACTAGGTAAAAGGGGACCCAGTTGCTTATTGGCTAGTGACCACAGGGTCCTCTCAGGACTCTTTCCTGGCATAAATTTGGCACCCCTGGCATGTGGACCCTCAGGACTCACTGGATCCAGAAAGAGAATGAGAAGAAGACCACTCTGTACCCATTGGAAGTGTGGAAACAGAGGCTGTGATGCCAGAGTGACTGCACTAGTTGCACTTTAGACTTGTAGAGTTTGGACCCTATTCTGCATACCTAGCTTGGGGAAATGCTACTCTCTAGTTCCAGACTGGGGCAGAGACTCCAGGGGTCAGTTGGCTAGTCCCCCAGAACAGCACTGTGGACATCAATGCTGCAGGAGCCCAAATCATATCCCTGATAGCCAACACAGAAGTCTTGCCACTACCAGACACCAGGCACCCTCAAGGATGATTCATAGATAGCCAAAAGGTGAACCTGTGTCTACTGGACTCCTAAGTTTTGGTTGTGACTAGATTCATCATCCAAGAGGGATACCAGCCACCATCAAAGATTTGCACAGTGTCTGCTGTGTTGCAAAAGCACAAGGGCCCATATTTATACTTTTTGACGCTAAACTGCGCTAACGCAGTTTAGCGTCAAAAAGTTTTGCGCCGGCTAACGCCATTCTGAAGCACCATGCGGGCGCCGTATTTATTGAATGGCGTTAGCCGGCGCAAGCAGACCGGCGCTGCCTGGTGTGCGCGAGAAAAACCACGTACACCAGGCAGCGCCGGCGTAGGGGGAAAATGGCGCATGGGCGTCTTAAAATGGGGCAAGTCAGGTTACGTCGAAAAAATCGTCGTAACCCGACTTGCGCCATTTATTTTCGACGCCCATCCCCCATCAACATGACTCCTATCATTGTAAAGATAGGAGTCATGCCCCCTTGCCCAATGGCCATGCCCAGGGGACTTCTGTCCCCTGGGCATGGTCATTGGGCATAGTGGCATGTAGGGGGGCACAAATCAGGCCCCCCTATGCCAAAAAAAATTATAAAAAAAAAATATATATATACTTACCTGAATGTCCCTGGGGTGGGTCCCTCCAGCCTTGGGTGTCCTCCTGGGGTCGGCAAGGGTGGCAGGGGGGGTCCCTGGGGGCAGGGGAGGGCACTCTGGGCTCATTTTGAGCCCACTTGTCCCTTAACGCCATGCCTGACCCAGGCGTTAAAAAGCGGCGCAAATGCGCCGTTTTTAGCCACGCCCACTCCCGGGCGTCTCTTTTGCCCGGGAGTATAAATACCACGTAAAGGCCTGGGAGTCATTTTTTAGACGGGAACGCCTCCCTTGCATATCATTAACGCAAGGAAGGGGTTCACGCTAAAAAATGACGCACATTCCGGGAACTTTGGCGCTATTCGCCTCTAACGCCATAGTATAAATATGGCGTTAGTTGGCGTTAGTTTAGCGTCGAATTTGCGTCGAAAAAAACGACGCAAATTCGGCGCAAACGGAGTATAAATACGGCCCAAGGTCTGCATCCGCAGCCCTTCAAATCCTGCAAAGATGACTTAGTGGGACCACAAACTCCATGGACAGAGTTGCCCCCACTCACCTGTGGACCGTGGACTGAACCAGACTTCAGCCCTATGAACGGCACAGCATCCATATCATTCCTTGAGAATCTTTTACCCTGCATCCCTCACTCTATTATTGTCTATGGCTGTCATTCTGTAAAGTTTGGATCTTGCACTAAAATGCTCTGGAGGCCACATTACTGTCCAAAATATCCTCTCTGGCCCCCTGGACCTCTGTCTTTCTGGATTTGGTCACCCAACTCTGGCTAGAGATGACAATCTGAATTTTTTGTTATATGTAACAATAAGGTAGTCTAAGAATTTGGAAATAATTTTAAGTCCAAAATCGAATTTGCATATAACTTTAGTTCAAAAGCAGCCAGTAAGGCAGGCCTGCCTTTACAATGACACTAGTCACCTCAGCAGTGCACCCATGGGTGCACTCCCTAAACCTCAGCATATACTAGGGACTTATAGGTAGGTTGGCACTGCCAATTAAAATTTGCCTAATGTGCGTATCCACTTTACATAGAGCACTGTCCCTGGGTGGGGGCAGAAAGCTCACTAGAAACCAGGTTTTTTTTTTTAGAAAGGTCTTGGAGTGGAGGATGCCAGCAATGCCCACAGCCCCAAAATATGGGTATAGTATTTCTGCACCCCTAGGGGTGGAGATTGGTGAATTACCTCCAATCTGCCCCCTGGGTGGACAGAAAGGTCACTAGACTCCAGGTAATATTGTTTCAGGAAAAGAGGGGCGAGAACTACCCACCAGTATGGACATGGTTATGCCCCCACCCCACCTGAAGGGAGCAACAATCTTTCTGCTCCCCCTGTGGACTAATGCATCTCATCCCAAGCATGAGGAAATGTAACTCTTTTGTGAGTTGATTTACATAGGGGCTAAGGGAGCTTGACTATCCCCAATATCATCCCACTTGCAATAGTGAATGGCTGCACTTTTTGGGTCTGGGTAGGCTGCCACCTGGAAAAACCTACCAGACACTTCTGAAAACTAGTCATCTGGGAGAGTCTAGGGTGGTGTGCTTCACATGCACCCACACCATTTTGCTACACACAATGTTCTGCAAACTTGATTCATTCCTGTCGCAACACTAGGCCCAGCCACACAAGTGGGGCAGGGTTTTTATTGGCACAGGTAGCTAATGCTGATTGAAAGGAATTTTGTGGATTCCTGTGTATTCTGGAAGGTACCATCACACACATGTAAGGAAAATTCATGATTGATGACTACAAAATGGTCTTGTGAATCATTCTCTGATTCTCTGAATCATTCTCTGTATGTATATAAATTAAAAATGTATTTACACCACATCTCAATGGCTTGACCTTTTGACCTTCGGTGACACTTCTATTTTTATCGATGCAAAATTGGTTTTTTTTTCTTTTTTTTTTTTCTCACAGTTGAATCAGGCGAAAGCACCACCACGAAGTTATGGATTTATTGCTGGATAATAAGCACATGCTTTTCTCTAACTCTGTTCACAGCGTAATTAAATTCCTTTAAAATAACATATTGGATCCAAAGCTGTATTTATTTTCATAGAATACAGCAACATCTGGCATACATCACAGTACAGTCCAGACAAAAGAAGTTGGAGATATAGGATTGGCCCGGACCAAAAGCTGCATATTTCTTTATTCTAACAGACAGAATAACAACAGTCCTAAATATATGATCTCAAGAATGCTTTCATGGTAAATGGCATTCCTCCCAGAGAGATGTTTAGCCAGACCTCGGGGCAGTGCCATTACAGAAATTATGAAAAAATAAATATACATACTGTGGTGTTTATAGGGCCTGAGTGTTTAGCATATAAATAGGACCATCTGCAGCCAGAGTACCATGCACTATAATCACTGCCACCATCATTTGTCACCCGTGACAAGGCAAGCGTACAAGGTCTGTAGAGCCTGCAGCCTAGGCATTTTTCTCTGCAGGAGTGCATTGCTATTAGGATAAAACACACAATGAAGGCTCCAGGCCCATCTGCTGCTAAAATCTTTATATCTGTTTTGAGATTTTTCAAAATATTTAAACTGGATTAGGCAGCTAATTCACTACAAACTTCAAAGGCATTTTCTCACCTGCAGCCTCAATCAGACTTACTCAAAACTAAGCAACACAACACCTACCCCTCCACTTAATGGAACATCATTGCAGGTATATACCATGGGGCTTATTCACAAAGGTAAATTGACAAACTGTTGAGTATTTGTATTACTTTTGGCTATTCTCCATTTAGGAGGATAAGGTTACCTAATGGTTTAGACTTACATGTCTCCAACTCAGAAGATAGTGCCAAATGTGCACATTTAAAGTTACTATAGCCACAAAGGAATAGTAGTAGGTCCGGCTCCACACATGGTCAACCACTAATACTACAACTCCCTTCAATAGAACATAATGGAGTCAGGGACTTGAAGTTGAAATAGAAGTCTTTTGCAGAATGAAATATTGGAATCAATTATTGCAAACATTTTAGTTGTGTTTCTTTTGCGTATATCAATAAAATGAATAATGTGCATCATCCTACACTTTCAAATAAAATAACTGGCACTGCCAATTCTTTTACTGTTACTGTTTATGAGGATGTTGGGGAAAGTAATAATGGAGATATAAATAAGGAAGTGAGGAGGCTCTTTCTATATAATTGTTGTAGCAAATTTTCACTCCTGGGAAAAGTGGGTAGGTTGTGCAAGCATAATCATATATTCTTATATTGTCATTTTATTTATATAGCACATAGCCCAGACAATGTGTTAAACCACTTTTTGGTGAGTAGCACCCCACACCAGAACCCAAAAAGGATTAGTAGTGGATTAGTATAGGGCATATGATTTAATTTCAGCAGCATCTTCTTTTTGTTTTGAATTGGATAATGGAGAGATAGAAGAGAGCGCTGCTTAATGAATCAGCATGAAATTTTCAAAACATATTGGCCCTCATTACAACCCTGGCGGTCACATCGCCAACAGGCTGACGGTACAATTTGCCATATTTTGACTGCGGCAGTAGCGCCGCAGTCACACCACCGGGACCGGAGGTTTCCCACCATCATTGTCCAGGCAGTTATAATCCGCCAGGGCAGCGCTGCTTGCAGCACTGCCCTGGGGCCCCATGACTCCCCTTCCCTCCAGCCTGTCCATGGCGGTAGAGACCGCCATGGAAAGGCTGGCGGTAAGTGGAGTCATGGGGCCCCTGGGGGCCCCTGCACTGCCCATGCACTTGGCATGGGCAGTGCAGGGGCCCCCAGGCATAGCCCCACCCTGCTTTTCACAGCAGACAGTGAAAAGCACAACAGGTGCAGCTGTACCCGTCGCACGGCCGCAACACCGCCGGCTCCATCAGAAGCCGGCTGCAATGTTACGGTTGACATCCCCGCTGGGCCGACGGGGATGTTGTAATGCGGCCAGCGGGTTTGCAGCCGCATAGGCGGGCGCTTGGCGGTTCAACTTTGGTGGGCGGCCTCTGCCGCCCGCCAAGGTTGTAATGAGGGCCATAGTTTGTTCAGTTGAGCTTCCCTCTTGAAAGTTTCGGGGTGATCTGTGAAGTTGGGGCTGACAAAAAGGGGGGTCCCAAAACCTGTTTTCCCCATTCACTGTTCCAGAGGACCTTTAGACATGCCTACAGCCCGAACCACTGAACGGAATTACACCAAATTCAGCAATCAGCTAGATTATGTTCCACAGATCACGCTTTTTGTTGTTTGGTGTAAATCCGTTCAGTAGTTTTGCAGTAATTTAAGGACAAAAAATATAGATATATAGAGACACGGACCCTCCACGGCTCCAACTATCTGCCCTGGGTGTTGGCAGTCATCTTTGGACACTGCTTTGTAGGAGGCTGGCCTGGTTTATAGTGGGTACCTAAGGTACTTACACCTAATCCAGCTATCTCTTTTTAGTGAAATGTAGTCAGTGTCTAGAAGCCAGGCTGTCTAGAGGTAGCTGTAGGCAGAGCAGCCAAGGCTGAACTAGGAGACATGCAAAGCTCTTGCAATACCACTGTAGTCACACAGTACTTACACACAAGAAAGACAATACTCATAGTTACCAAAAATAAAGGTACTTTATTTTAGTGACACAAGGCCACAAATATCTTAGAGGCTACACTCCCTTGGTAGGTATGTATTATACATAAAATATACACTAGTAACCAAAATCAGGTAAGTAAACAGTCATAAAAAGGTGCAAATAGAGAAAATCACCATAGGTTACAATGGGCCTGGGGGAACACAAACCATATGCTAAAATAGTGGAATGTGAATGTCTGTTTTTTGGTGGTGTTTTTTTAATATATTTCATAATCAAATATGGAAGTTTTGTCTAATGGATCTGAATGTCTTCTAGCCTTGATTATGCTTGCTAAATGTTATGATTCTAGTCGAGCCAGAACCAGTTGCATAGTTGCACAGGTGTAACCTTATTTTGCGTGTTAGCAACTCGAAGCAGACTTTTACAAGAATAATAAACTCCATATTGTATTCAGGAGTGATATCCTCTTCTCAAGGGCATCTCAAGCTCCAAGAGTAGAACCTGCCAACTGCTCATTCGATAGATTTTTGCTGAAAGATCAGGTTTCTGTCACCTGGGCACAAGAAAGTGATTAAGAGTATCTGTGAACACCTACAAAGTTACAACGTTGCTAGTGGGCATATCCTGCTCATATCATGGAAAACACCAAAATACCCGCTTCTACTCTTTTTAAACATTAAAAAAAAACATCACAATAATGTCAGATTTGCAGTGATTGCATGTGTGGGTTAGGGTTAGACAACATATCACACACCCTAATTCTGTGACTCTACATTTGAGTAGCTAACCTTCAATACACCTTTTTATCATTCGTGTGATTTATGAGTGCAAAAAAAGGTCTTGTAGATCGTTTTCTGTATGAATGCACTTTAAATAATGTATTTCCACAAGATTTCAATTACTTGGCTTTTTACTTCTGTGACACTTCCATTTTTACTGATGCAAAGAAATTCTAGCAGCTTGCGGATAGTTTCTTTTTCTTTTGTTCTCACTGTTGCAGCAAATGTACAAGTCCAAAGTTATGGTAACCAAAAGGTAGCAGGGCTATGATATGTTAATTTAATTTTACTTCGCTTTGCTTCTTATTGGGTTTTATTTTAAGTTCCAAGCTCCATTATTTCCTATGGGATGACGTTGCAGTACCAGTGGTTGTTCATGTGTTGTGCTGAATGAATTCTAGCTCTGAGCCGAAGTACATTTACAACCTATTTGGTCCTTTTTTACTGTAGTAACTGTTGAAGTGTAGTGTGAATAGCAGTGAGCCTACACTTTTGTGGGTAGACACACATCCTTCCCTAAACCCCTCCATAGCCAAGCATTTACCCCTCTATACTCTTCCCTTATACTCTCCCATTTAATATTAAGTGTTCTTAATTTTCATGTCACTCCCTTCTCCCTCACACACTTCCTACAAAAATGTATACTTATGTGTGCTGAGACTCAGCAGTGGTAGCAGAAATCTCCACACAGAATCTATAAGAGAGGAAGAGGCAGAACCCTTGTTGGTAGGTTTGTGAATCACATTTTCAGGGGCAGATTTACAAAAACGGGTGCAGCACGGTGCTGCGCCAAAATCAGCTGTGCCAGGCTGTACCAGTTTTGAAACATAGGGCTGCACCGTATTTACAAGAATATGGCGCAGCCCTCTCTTTCCCTCCTCACTGGTGCTAAATTAGGCTGCCTGTGCCAACACAGGCATCCTTGCACCATAATGCAAAGGTGTCTGAGTTGAGGGGAGTGATTGTTTATGTGCAGAAAGGTCTCTCTTTTTGCATATACACAATCTACAATGGGGATTTGACACTTTTATGTTTCCTGCATCATTTTTGAATGATTGTTTATGTGCAGGAAGGTGTTCCTTCCTGCACATAGACAATCATCAATGGCATTTTGCTTCTTATATGTGTGCTGCAGAATGCACATACATTGTCTACCAGAATAAAGAAAAGGCCTCATTATGAAATGTAGGCACTATTGTAGTTATCTGTGTGATCTGGTTATCTGAGTGATCTGGTTATCTGACAGTATTGGACACATAGCAAAGAAGACCTGATATGTTAATGAAATCTAGCAATACACATTCTTCTGAGCAATGTGGAACTAGTATTTAAAAACTAAACTTAGGAAATGAAATCCTGGAGTCAAGAGAAGTGGGCTCAGAGTCAGAAGTGGTTAGACAAGGTTAAGTGTTTACACAACACACAACACAAGGCCTTAATGATGATGTTGATGGGGCCGGTGTGGAATGTTGCTGAAGTAATAGAAGGGCACACAGTGAGTTGGTGTCACTATTATCACATACTCCCCAGCAAGTGTGTGATTCATTGATGGTGTAAATTAAGCCATGCCTAAGTAAATCACACAGCCCTCGGGAAGAGTGCTAGGGGCTCGATGAATGGATGGGAAAGGGGATTTAGGGTAAGGTGTGACAAAGACAAACACTACACAAAATAAATCACAACAATAATAATCATAGGGCGCTAAGTAGTATACCATTATCAATCTACTGTAGAAGGAAACAATAAAGGGATAAGTATTACACAGTTCAGTTAAATGCACTGCATATGGTCCTTCTGCCCCAAAGAAACTCAAGATAGTATATCTCTAAATGTTATGTCTTCTAGGTTAGAAAAATACAAGCCATGAAGGACTGAAGTTAACCACTCAGTTCTAAAAATTATGATTGTTAAAAGGAAATTGATACTGTGTTGCCAAGTTGGGTAGTGCATTTCCATTCTTCCTTGAATGTCCATCTCTCTTGGGTGTCTGGCTGAACCTGTCCAGTAGGTAAGCTGAAATGTTGAGCTTTCACCAAGTTACATTTGTGCAGGAGAGGGCTAGGAGAAGGACTGCATATTAAAAAAAACAGTGCATGTATTATGAAGTAAAGAGGACGAATTGAAGAAGTGTAGTCAGGTGGTATAAGATGCTTGTTCATTTTGATCATGCTTAATCTCTTCACAAAAAACTGGCCCTTCACTCTGTAACAACTTTGCCAGCTGCACTGAACACACATTCAGCAGACATGCTGCCTACAGGACAAACCAGATACTTTATTGCCAGTCTGCTGAGCTGTGGCCACTGGCGCATCTTCCCATACAAATACACCAATGGGTTTTGACACACATACACCTCTTTTGGATCATCCAGATACTCCTGGATGTCTGAAGTGTCATTGGTGCTTTCACTTGCTCAACCTCTTTTAGCTTCACCTCTGTGCAGGAATTGCCACTTGAAAGCAAGCCAATGCAGCGGTTATTTCAGATTCTTCTGATGCTGTTGTTTCCGGTGTTCTTGTTGCTGGTGTTTGCTGCTGTGAGACAATACTGTCCTCTCTGGAAGTTGGAGGTGGCATCCCAGAACTGCGGAGTGGGACTCTAAGTTCCAGCCATTCTTCTTCAAGTTATCTGGCTTGCTCAACAATCCACGTCTTGTATTTTGAAACACGCCCTTCAAAAAAAGGAACGAAAGTGGGACTTTTTTCTTGTAGCATGGATTAAGTAGGGTGGTACTGATGAACTTTTTGGACTTCATAATTTAATTTTGAAGCCTTGCATTACATGTCAAGTGATATATTAGGCTCTCAACCAAGGCATGTGCTTCTGAGTGTTCATTCAGAACTCTGAGAGCGAACCTTTCAGACACCTTCTTTAGTTGCCCCTGTAGGAGATACAACAACAGGACAGCTTGGCCCATTGTACTGTCCTCCTTGCTAAATTCCACCATCTGTGTCAGCATTTGACTAGGCCTCATTTGTCTGCATCCATGGTCATAGTTTTCCCAATTGCATCCCACCTCCTAGAATGACATAGCCATTGATCTGTCTGCACTTTTCAGATGTTGCAAAATATAATAGGTTGAGTTCCAATATGTTCAGACCTTCTGTATGAGGGCTTTATCTGGTACTCTGTTACCCCAATGAATAATCTGCAACTGCTTCCAGGCTTTAAAGAATTGGTGAAATGTGTGCAGATTCATCTGCAGGTTGTCAGTATGTTGCTGAATATGTCTTCTTTTTTTAGAAAGTCCTACGCAACTCTGGGTCACAGCCATTCAGGCATATTGCTATTTAATTCATCAAGTTCCAGTTTTATGAGATTTCTCCATGATGAACATGGTTACTGTTGCATGCCTCCAAAACTCTTAAAAATATCCTTGGAGCCAAGACCTATAGATGGCAGTTGCTCTACCCCCGTACAAGAGACCCAGTGTGCAGTATACCACATGTAATCAGTAGCCTGACAGCTGGGCCACATGCCAGTCATCAGGTGGATAGTGTGGGCAACACTTTACTGCAAAGTTTTTCCAACCAATTGCAGTACATTGTGATGCAGCACTAGAACTGCAACTCTGGCAAAATAGGTCTGACTTTGAACCCTCTATTTCAGGCAGATGGCTGCCACAAACTCTAAGAATCCCACTACATCCACAAAGAAAGAGGGAGGAGGTCCAGTGCAAACATTTTTGCCAGCTTTCCCTTGTACAAATGTCCTATTGGGTGGTTGGGGTCATAGGTCCCCTCCTGCTTAAACATGCCCATAATAATAGCCTGGATTTTCTCCTTTTCTTGGACTACTGACACAGGCAACTTTTGAGATGAAGGTGGTGATAGATTCAATGTAAGGAAAAAATCAGAACTTTTCTAGTACAGGGGAAATGTTTTACATGTGCTATCTCTAGTGAAAAACGTAGTACATGCAGATCGGGAAGGTGATTGGGAGTTGCATGTGAAGACTGTTCAGTCACTGATTTCTGTGTTTCGTGAATTCCATTGCATAAGCTACCTAAGATATGAGTCTTGGTATTTGGAAAGAGTAAAGGACCTAGAGGTAGAAAAACAATACCTCTATAGAAAATGTATTCAAAGACATTTTGTGGTGAAAGACAGAGAGGTAAAGTTAAATGCTGTGGCTCCAGATATAAAACTGAAAAAGATGATCCAGAGATTACAGAAAAGCTCCAAGGGAATTGTTGGTCAGATATGTAAGAGAAATAGGTTGCTCAATGTCAGCTAGGTTACCATGAAGTCCTTTCTATTTGCAATGTTTTCAGAGAGATGAGAAAATCAAAATCAATGGACCATTGTGAAACTGTTACTCACCACAAACATATGGGAACATTTTATTAAACATGTTGACAGCCTTCATTTTATTTAGCAACAAGGAAAGCCCTATAAAATGACTTATCATGTGTGACTACACAACTTTGTGACCAAACAGTATGTAGATAACAATAAAAAGACATGTCTACAAGATGTCCTGGAACACGGAGCAAAACTATATGCAGAACCAAAGCAGGAGAGATTAGTATTGAAAGAGAAAAAGCTGTTTGACATAATCACTAGAGCTAAACTTCCACACTCTAATTGCCATAGTAAGAGTTTCTTCCAACCAGCCATTACAAAACAGGTTACAATAAAACAACTTTCACAAGCACATAGAGAGATGTATGTAGCAAAACAAAGGGCTGAATATATCAACAACATTCTGTTGCAAGATCTTCTTCCAAGAAATGCACTTTTTGATGGAGATCCTGCAACCAAACAAGTGAAGCACAAACTCATACAAGAGCTAAAAAAAATAACTTTCACTTAAAGAATTTCATTTTGAAAAGGTGTCCTCAGTGAAAACTGCTGTTGTTGTGGACTATGGGGCATATTTATACTCCGTTTGCGCTGAACTAGCGTCGTTTTTTTCGACGCAAATTCGGCGCAAAACTAACGCCATATTTATACTTTGGCGTTAGACGCGTCTAGCGCCAAAGTATGAGGAAAGAGTGTCATTTTTTTGCGTGAACGCCTTCCTTGCGTTAATGAGATGCAAGGTAGGCGTTCCCGTCCAAAAAAATGACTGCGACACAAATGCGTCGTATTTATACTCCCGGGCAAAAATCACGCCCGGGAGTAGGCGGGGCAAAAAACCCGCATTTGCGCCTCTTTTTAACGCCTGGGTCAGGGCAGGCGTTAAGGGACCTGTGGGCTCAAAATGAGCCTACAGCTGCCCTCCCATACCCCCAGGGACCCCCCCTGCCACCCTTGCCCACCCCAGGAGGACACCCAAGGATGGAGGGACCCATCCCAGGGACATTCAGGTAAGTTCAGGTAAGTATCATTTTTTATTTTTTTAATATTTTTTTTTGGCATAGGGGGGCCTGATTTGTGCCCCCCTACATGCCTCAATGCCCAATGACCATGCCCAGGGGACATAAGTCCCCTGGGCATGGTCATTGGGCAAGGGGGCATGACTCCTGTCTTTACTAAGACAGGAGTCATGTAAATGGCGTCTGGGCGTCGTTAAAAATGGCGCAAATCGGGTGGAGGCGATTTTTTAGCATCAACCTGACTTGCACCATTTTTAAGACGCCCTAACGCCATTTTCCCCAACGCCGGCGCTGCCTGGTGTACGTGGTTTTTTTCCACGCACACCAGGCAGCGCCGGTCTGCTAGCGCCGGCTAACGCCATTCAATAAATACGGCGCCCGCATGGCGCTTCAGAATGGCGTTAGCCGGCGCTAATCTTTTTGGCGCAAAACTGCGATAGCGCAGTTTTGCGTCAAAAAGTATAAATATGGCCCTATATGTCACAAATGAGAATGGTCAAGATTTCTTCCATGCAAAACTTGGGAGAGGTGTGAGAAACTAGCCTCTTTATAGCCTTGTTACCCCCACTTTTGGCCTGTTTGTGAGTGTATGTCAGGGTGTTTTCACTGTCTCACTGGTATCCTGCTAGCCAGGGCCCAGTGCTCATAGTGAAAACACTATGGGGGTTATTCTAACTTTGGAGGAGTGTTAATCGGTCCCAAAAGTGACGGTAAAGTGACTGATATACCACCAGCCGTATTACGAGTTCCATAGGATATAATGGACTCGTAATACGGCTGGTGGTAAATCGGTCACTTTTCCGTCACTTTTGGGACGGATTAACACCTCCTCCAAAGTTAGAATAACCCCCTATGTTTTCAGTATGTTTGTTATGTGTCACTGGGACCCTGCTAGTCAGGACCCCAGTGCTCATGAGTTTGTGACCTATAGGTATGTGTTCCCTGTGTGATGCCTAACTGTCTCACTGAGGCTCTGCTAACCAGAACCTCAGTGGTTATGCTCTCTCATTTCTTTCAAATTGTCACTAACAGGCTAGTGACCAATTTTACCAATTTATATTGGCTTACTGGAACACCCTTATAAATCCCTAGTATATGGTACTAAGGTACCCAGGGTATTGGGGTTCCAGGAGATCCCTATGGGCTGCAGCATTTCTTTTGCCACCCACAGGGAGCTCTGACAATTCTTACACAGGCCTGCCACTGCAGCCTGAGTGAAATAACATCCACGTTATTTCACAGCCATTTTACACTGCACTTAAGTAACTTATAAGTCACCTATATGTCTAACCTTTACCTGGTAAAGGTTAGGTGCAAAGTTACTTAGTGTGAGGGCACCCTGGCACTAGCCAAGGTGCCCCCACATTGTTCAGGGCCAATTTCCCTGACTTTGTGAGTGCGGGACACCATTACAGGCGTGCACTACATATAGGTCACTACCTATATGTAGCTTCACAATGGTAACTCCGAATATGGCCATGTAACATGTCTATGATCATGGAATTGCCCCTTCTATGCCATCCTGGCATAGTTGGCACAATCCCATGATCCCAGTGGTCTGTAGCACAGACCCTGGTACTGCCAAACTGCCTTTCCTGGGGTTTCACTGCAGCTGCTGCTGCTGCCAACCCCTCAGACAGCCTTCTGCCCTCCTGGGGTCCAGCCAGGCCTGGCCCAGGATGGCAGAACAAAGAACATCCTCTGAGAGAGGGTGTTACACCCTCTCCCTTTGGAAAATGGTGTGAAGGCAGGGGAGGAGTAGCCCCCCCCCAGCCTCTGGAAATGCTTTCATGGGCACTTTTGGTGCCCATTTCTGCATAAGCCAGTCTACACCGGTTCAGGGACCCCTTAGCCCTGCTCTGGCGCGAAACTGGACAAAGGAAAGGGGAGTGACCACTCCCCTGACCTGCACCTCCCCTGGGAGGTGTCCAGAGCTCCTCCAGTGTGCTCCAGACCTCTGCCATCTTGGAAACAGAGGTGCTGCTGGCACACTGGACTGCTCTGAGTGGCCAGTGCCACCAGGTGACGTCAGAGACTCCTTGTGATAGGCTCCTTCAGGTGTTGCTAGCCTATCCTCTCTCCTAGGTAGCCAAACCCTCTTTTCTGGCTATTTAGGGTCTCTGTCTCTTGGGATTCCTTAGATAACGAATGCAAGAGCTCATCCGAGTTCCTCTGCATCTCTCTCTTCACCTTCTGCCAAGGAATCGACTGCTGACCGCGCTGGAAGCCTGCAAAACTGCAACATAGTAGCAAAGACGACTACTGCAACTCTGTAACGCTGATCCTGCCACCTTCTCGACTGTTTTCCTGGTGGTGCATGCTGTGGGGGTAGTCTGCCTCCTCTCTGCACTAGAAGCTCAGAAGAAATCTCCCGTGGGTCGACGGAATCTTCCCCCTGCAAGCGCAGGCACCAAAAAGCTGCATTACCGGTCCCTTGGGTCTCCTCTCAGCACGACGAGCGAGGTCCCTCGAATCCAGCAACTCTGTCCAAGTGACCCCCACAGTCCAGTGACTCTTCAGTCCAAGTTTGGTGGAGGTAAGTCCTTGCCTCACCTCGCTAGACTACATTGCTGGGAACCGCGACTTTTGCAGCTACTCCGGCCTCCGTGCACTTCTGGTGAAATCCTTTGTGCACAGTCCAGCCTGGGTCCACGGCACTCTAACCTGCATTGCACGACCTCCTAAGTTGTTCTCCGGCGACGTGGAACTTCTTTGTGCGACTTTGGGTGAGCACTGTTTCACGCATCCTCGTAGTGCATGTTTCTGGCACTTTTCCAGGTGCTACCTGCTGCTAAGAGGGCTCCTTGTCTTGCTCGACATCCCCTCTACCTCCTGGTCCAATTTGCGACCTCCTGGTCCCTCCTGGGCCACAGCAGCGTCCAAAAACGCTAACTGCACGATTTGCAGCTAGCAAGGCTTGTTGGCGTTCTTTCGGCGGGAAAACACTTCTGCACGACTCTCCACGGCAAAAGGGATCTGTCCACCAAAGGAGAAGTCTCTAGCCCTTTTCGTTCTTGCAGAAACCTCAGCTTCTTCTGTCCAGTAGAAGCTTCTTTGCACCCACAGCTGGCATTTCCTGGGCATATGCCCATCTCCGACTTGCTTGTGACTTTTGGACTTGGTCCCCTTGTTCCACAGGTACTCTAGATTGGAAATCCATCGTTGTTGCATTGTTGGTTTGTGTCTTTCCTGCATTATTCCTCTAACAAGACTTCTTTATCCTTTGGGGAACTTTAGTGCACTTTGCACTCACTTTTCAGGGTCTTGGGAAGGGTTATTTTTCTAACTCTCACTATTTTCTAATAGTCCCAGCGACCCTCTACAAGGTCACATAGGTTTGGGGTCCACTCGTGGTTCGCATTCCACTTTTGGAGTATATGGTTTGTGTTGCCCCTACCCCTATGTGTCCCCATTGCATCCTATTGTAACTATACATTGTTTGCACTGTTTTCTAAGACTATACTGCATATTTTTGCTATTGTGTATATATATCTTGTGTATAAATCCTATCCTCTCACTGAGGGTACACTCTAAGATACTTTGGCATATTGTCATAAAAATAAAGTACCTTTATTTTTAGTATAACTGTGTATTGTGTTTTCTTATGATATTGTGCATATGACACTAAGTTGTACTGTAGTAGCTTCACACGTCTCCTAGTTCAGCCTAAGCTGCTCTGCTAAGCTACCATTATCTATCAGCCTAAGCTGCTAGACACCCTATACACTAATAAGGGATAACTGGGCCTGGTGCAAGGTGCAAGTACCCCTTTGTACTCACTACAAGCCAGTCCAGCCTCCTACAAGAGGTCATTCAGATTGTTCTACAGATATCAAAGTCAGAGTACACCTTGAAAGAAATGCACATTGTCTTTGACAGTCATGTTGAACTATCTGTCAAAGCAAGTGAGAGAATCAGACAAATGATGACAAGTGGAACAAATGACCTTGCCTGCATCACAAATTCAAGACCCATACCTGTGCAACTTGATAAATTCTGGTCATCAAAATTGAACAAGATGAACTTGGAGAAACATTGCTAATGCTTTAATGAACACTGAATTTTCAACTATTGCAAGTAGAATGGTTGTCACTGAGGAGTTGGTGCCTGCAGAGATATATTCAAAAGATACAGGCCATATTGTTCAAGAATCTAACAACAAATTGGAGGAAGCTGACATTCGTGTTGTGCCACATCTTGATTGAGCTGTTCAAACCAGTTCCAATTAAGTCATTGTGCTATCAAATGACACAGATGTTATTATTGTGCTACTTAGATTTGTTGCAACGTTCGTAAATCAAGGATTGTCAGAATTATGGATACCTTATGGAACAGGCGAGAAAAGATACTTAGGGGGTCATTATGACCCTGGCAGTTTCCTGACTGCCATGGCAAAGGTGGCTGTTTTCTCTGCCAACAGACTGGCGGTGAAGACCGCCACCTTATGAGTGTGGCGGGTTGGCCTCTGCCAATCTGTCACATCTCCACTCATACCACCATGGTGACCAGGCGGTCCACAGAAGACCGCCAGTGATATTAGGACCTGTCTTTCCACCAGGGTTTCCGCAGCGGTGGCACTGCCACAAAAAACGTGGCTTAAAGGCTACTGGTGACAGGGAATTTCTTCCCTATCACCAGTAGATGATTCCCCCCAGTGAGCACTAAACCCCCACCCCTCCAGATACAGTGGCCTCCAGACACAGTGCCCCCACTCCCCTCCAGACACAGTGTCCCCCATAATCCGGCAGGCATTGTCCTTCTGGTGGGGCGGGACGTGATGGAACTGACCCAGTGCCTCCTCCCACCAGCAGGACTACTGGACTACTGCTGGATTGCTGCCAAAAGTGTGGTGGAAATCCAGCAGTACCCGTAATATGGTGGGCGGAAGACTGGCGCCCGTGACTTTGGTGGTCTTCAAGGAAGACCGCTAAAGTCATAATGACTACCATAGTCCCACTTCATATTCTGTACAAGAAATTTGACCCAGAGATGCCAAGTGTTCTTATCAAGGCACATATACTTACAGGTGATGACAATATGACAAAATTAGAACAAAGCTTTGAACTTTAAGTACTGAACCTGTGAAGTTTCTAAAAGGACTTGCTGAGACCGAAGAAGAATGTGACTTTAAAGACGTAGAAAAATACAGTGTTGGTCAGTGGAAAATAAGTTCTACATTTTTTCTAAAGCCTCTTCCCACAGAACTTACATGTACATTTACTTGTAAAACCTTTCCCACAAAAAGATGTCCATCTATATGCTCTTGCTGAAACAAATAAATAAAGTGAACTATGAAAATGAATCTAAAACAGGAATGGTAAAACAATTTTTTTTTCGTATTCAGATCATGAACATTGTTTGGTGCATATATAAAAGGGTTAAAAAACATTATTATTTGTTTCACTTTTATATATGTCTCTTCTTCCTCTGTTCTACCTGCCATTTTGGAAACTGGCGGAAGGGTTGTTCTGAGGAGTGTTTTTCTGTCTCTATAAGACTACTTCACCCTCAAAACCTATGTTTTGACACCAAAATGAAGTATATAGGTCTCATGGTTTCTGATTACATCATGACTGCAATACATCTGCTATTTTTAAAAATTTGTCAAGAAAAATTGGCCGGATTAGCAATGTCTACACAAGCTAACTTACTTCCCTAGTAATACAAAAGCACAAATCAAAAATGAAAATCTCTGGACAACACTTTTTTAATGGGGGTATATAAAGGGTTCGCAATGAGCACGCTTTTAAAGCACTTTGGTACAGACATCTGATGGTGCCAGAACGAACATCACCACGGACGCAACGTCACCTGCCTGTATCAACATTATTGGGAACCCGAGAGGATACCACCTGGATATCGAAGAGGTATATCAAAATTAGCTCACTCCTCATGTCAAACAGGATTACATTAGAAGCCATCCAAGAGTCTTTAGATGATCGTCCAACTACATTAGAAGTATTTTTCATGTCATCCAACCTCATCAATCTCTCATCGTCATTTAGAAATTTAACCTGATGATTACTTGTAAATGACCGTCTGTTAGAAATGGGGTCTTTGGTTGGCAGTCAGGTTACCCTCTGTCCAAGCAAGGGCCCTCACTCTAGTCAGGGTAAAGGAGAATTATCCTCAGCTAACCCCCATCACCCCCTTGGTAGCTTGGCACGAGCAGGCAAGCTTAACTTCAGAGTATGAAAACACTACAAAATGACACAACACAGGTTTTAGAAAAATTTAAAATATTTATCTAAACAAAACAAGACCAAAACGACAAAAATCCAATAGACACAAGTCAAGTTATTAATTAAAAAGCAAAAAGAGTCGTAAATCATTGAAAAAACAGGTAAAACACTGTTAGCATTGAAAAATACCTGGTTAGCATTGAAATAACACGCACAGGCATAGGTAAGTGGTGCGTCGATTTCTCACCCACAAGCAAGACCGTGCATCATTTCTCCTTCTCCGGTCGGGTCGTCGTGCATCGTTTTTCCTCCCCACAGGGAAACGATGCATCGGTATGGCCAGGCGTTGCATCGTTTTCCCGCGCTCAGCAAGGTTTGCGTTGAAAATCCTGCTGCACGGTATCAGCAAAACCGTGCAATGTGGGTTGCGACATTAACAGCCTGTGTCAGCAGGTGTGTGCATCGTTCTTCCAGTTCCGTGTGATGATTTTCCAGCTGCGATGCCGGTGGAGCACCGATTTCTGCTGCGAAGCCAGTGGCGCATCAGTTTTCAGCCGCGTCTCTGAAGGTGTTTAAAAGTTTTCCCCGCACGGCTGTCTGTGTGTGGATTTTCATTCTTGGTCTGCCAGCTTCACAAACTGGATAGGGCACCACTTGGCAGGGCAGAAGTCTCAGCAGAGAGTCCGGATGCTGGCAGGAGAAGTCTTTGATGGACCTGAAACTTCAACAGCAGGAGGCAAGCTCAGGACAAGCCCTTTGAGATTTCTTAACAAGCAGGAAGGCACACAAAGTCCAGTCTTTGTCCTCTTGCACAGGCAGAAGCAGCAACTGCAATATAGCTCCTCAAAGCACAGTCTCAGACAAAGCAGCACTTCTCCTCAGCTCTTCTCCAGGCAGAGGTTCCTCTTGATGTCCAGAAGTGATCTAAAGTCTGTGGTTTTGGGTGCCCTTCTTATACCCATTTTGGCCTTTGAGGTAGGTTTACTTCAAAGGAAAGTCTCTGTTGTTTGTGAAATCCTGCCTTGCCCAGGCCAGGCCCCAGACTCACCCCAGGGGGTTGGAGTCTGCATTGTGTGAGGGCAGGCACAACCCTTTCAGGTGTACGTGACCACTCCCCCCCTCCCTCCTAGCACAGATGTCTCATCAGGATATGCAGGCTACACCCGAGCTCCTTTTGTGCCACTGTCTAGAGAGAGGTGTAAATAGCCCAACTGTCAAAATGACCCAGACAGGGTCACAGAATGGTTTAAGCAAGAAAGTGCATAGTTTCTAGAAGTGGCATTTTCAAACACACAATCTCAAAACCAACTTTGTTAAAAGATGTATTTTTAAATTGTGAGCTCAGAGACCCCAAACTCCACATGTCTATCTACTCCCAAAGGGAATCTACGCTTTAATCATATTTAAAGATAGCCCCAATGTTAACCTATGAGAGAGATAGGCTTTGCAACAGTGAAAACTGAATTTGACAGTAATTCACTGTCAGGACATGTAGAACACAATAGTATATGTCCTACCTTAAATATACACCGCACCCTGCCCATGGGGCTACCTAGGGCCTACCTTAGGGGTGTCCCACATGTAAGGAAAGGGAAGGTTTAGGCCTGACAAGTGGGTACACTTGCCAAGTCGAATTGGCACAGCAGTGGCATGTCTGTGCCATGTTTTACAGGGCTACTAATGTGGGTGGCACAACCAGTGCTGCAGGCCCACTAGTAGCATTTGATTTACAGGCCCTGGGCACCTCTAGTGCACTGTACTAGGGTCTTACCAGTAAATCAAATATGCCAATCACGGAAAGCCAATTACATACACATTGTATACAGGAGTACTTGCATTTTAGCACTGGATAGCAGTGGTAAAGTTTCCAGATTAACAAAAACAACAAAAACAGAGACCAGCACACATCAACAACCTGGGAAACAGAAGCAAAAAATTGGGAGGACCACGCCAAGGATGAAAAGTCTAACACCATCTGATTACTTGATAGGCTAGGAATGTTCCTGATGATTTGAGGATTACTTGTAAATGATTATCTGATAACTTGATAAGGTAAAATTGTTCTTGATGATTTTAAATGAGTATTTGATTGCTCCATATGGTGAACTGGTTCCAGATGATTTATCGATAATTTACTGTTTATTTAAAGAGCATGTAAACAATTTAGATAGCATTTTACAATGGAAAGTATGAAGCTTCTATCAAACTTCAAAATACATTCAATTCATGAACAGAATCCTGCACTCACAATATCATTTCATTGGAAGAATTTGGTTTCACATAAAGCGAGAGGTATCAGTCAAGTTCTCTACACAAGCTACAAGGTGACTACAATGCACTTGATGGGGGTAATATGTGCTATAAATTACCAAGTGGTAATGGCATTCTCCTTTTTGAGCAGTCACTTAAGTTAGGAAGCATGTTACAGTGTTTGAGAAAGATACATGCTATTGCTTTGAATTATACCAGTCGGTGGCTTCACTCTAAGTTCCATATTTTCTCATTTACTTGTTGCATTCCGGGGTTTTGAGTAGTTAAAAGTGAGACTATCAGTTTCAACCATAATATGCTGCAAGTAAAAAGTCAGACATGTACATCTTTATTGTTACATAAACAAACTTGCCAGTAGCTGATTAAGGCAAGGGATGCCCCGATTTTTAAAGCCACAAATGGCTATACTTTAGTTGTCTTTCACCTGAAATTGCATCTGTTTCAATACAAGTCACTAGGTAGAATATATTTTTGCAATAATTGTCAAAATTCCTCTCTTTTTTCTAAAATGTTAGCGCATATGCATAGATCATCCCAAAACCTTGGTGCACACGTATGATAATGTACCGTTGCATTGCTATTAAAAAAAAAAACTTACATTTCCTGTCTTGCACCAATTCCTTCATTCTTACATCCCGATCTTTTAGTGACAACACAAGGGAACTTTTGCAGTAATTAAAAACATCGAGAGAATTACATTGTGCAATTAACTTCCATTACGGACAGTGCAGGAAAAACAAAAAAGGTTATTTCTGCTGACAAAATCGGAATTCTGCAAACTAAATAGGAGGGTTGATATGTATAGCTTACTAAAATAATTTTCAGAAACTCTAGATTCCATGTAGCTGCATTGTTACTCGCCCCTGATATAACTCAGCAACAAATAGTTGTCCAGAGATTTTCATTTTTGTTTTTGGACCATTAGAGAAGTAAATTAGGTTGGGTAGACATTGCTGATTCGGCACAAAATATGATGGGGGACTTTTTCAAAATTGGCAGTTAATATTTCAGTAACCATGAGACTTATATATTTCATTTTGGTGTCTAAACATAGGTTTTGGAGGTCAAGTAGTCTTATAGAGGCAGAAAAAAAGCTCCTCAGAGAAACACATCTGCAATTTTCCAAAATGGCAGCTATAATAGAGGAAGAAGAGACATAAATAGAAATGAAACAAATAATAAGATTTTTAATCCTTTCATGAATACACCAAACAATGTTTATGATCTGAATATGAAAAAAAAATAATGCTTAGCACTACTGTATGAGACACATTTTCATAGTTCACTTTATATATTTGTTTCGACAATTACTTGTGGTACATTTGTGGAATGCTGAGCATTTGAAAAGAGCATATCAACAGTGACATCTTTTTGTAGTACAGGTTTTGCAAGTACATGTATGTGTAGGTTCTGTGGGTAAAAGCTTTAGACGTTTTGTAGGTTTTAGCACCCCATCAATATCTTCCTAACCAAATTCACACTGATCTTTCTCTACATATGAATGATCCAAAACATTTACACATCTTCTGATCAAGTAGAACTCTCTTTTAATGTTTTTATGCACAGTGCATGACATCAGTGGAAGTTCACTTAGGGGGACTGATCTCTTAAACTCTCTGTACCAAAAATCGTCAAAAGTCAGAACTCATTTTCCAAACATGCACAAGGTCCTCCTGGGGTGGGGAAGGGTGGCAGGGGGTGTCCCTGGGGGCATGGGAGGGCACCTCTGGGCTCCTTCCGAGCCCACAGGTCCCTTAACGCCTGCCCTGACCAGGCGTTAAAAAATGACGCTAAAGCGTCTGGACGTCATTATTTTTTGACCCGCCCACTCCCGGGCGTCATTTTTGCCCGGGAGTGTAAATACGGCACACATGCCTCGGAGTCATTTTTTAGACGGAAACGCCTACCTTGCATATCATTAACGCAAGGAAGGTGTCCACGCTAAAAAATGACACAAACTCCAAGATCTTTTGCGGTAGACGGGTCTAACGCCAAAGTATAAATATGGAGTTAGTTTTGCGTCGGATTTGCGTAAAAAAAAAAACGACGCAAATCCGGCGCAAACAGAGTATAAATATGCCCCTATGACTCTTTCCTTGTGGTCACAGCTGAGGATGTTAAAAATAAAAACCGCCCTACAAAGTGACCACTCATATCAGCATATAGAATTGAATATGAATGCTGCAAGACACATCTCAGTTCTGGTAATTCTGCTCTGTTCTTTTCTGTAAGAGGGTAATAGATTCAGTATACAGTAGCAACCGTGGAGTCTGCTGTCAAATTGCAATTTACGTAATGAGATCGTCAGATACATATTTTATAAAATGTATGAACAAATGCTATGCATTGCCAAAAATAGGATACATAGGGGCATAGTTATAGTTTTGTGCTGAATTTGTGACTTTTTTTTAACGCAAATTCAGTGCGAAACTAACTCCATATTTATACTTTGGTGGTAGACCCATCTAGCGCCAAATTTATGGAGGTAAAGTCATTTTTGGGACGTGGAAACCTACTTTACTTCAATGAGATGCAAAGTAGGCGTTCCCGTGCAAAAAATGACTCTATGGCCTCAGCGTCATATTTATCCCCTACATGCTAAAATCACATACAGGAGGGAGGAGGGGTCAAAAAAATGGTGCAAAGCTTGCTTTGTACCATTTTTAACGCTGGGTCAGGGTAGGCGTTAGGGGACCTATGGGCCTATTCCCATGGTGGAACACCATAGAATAAGCCCCTAGGTGCCCTCCCCAGGCTCCACCCAGGGACCCCTCCACCCACACCAGAGCAACAGCGGAGGATGGGGACCTCATCCCAGGTAAGTAAAGGTAAGTAAAGGTAAGTACAGGTAAGTATTTTTTTTAAGTGCCAATGGGGCCCCTGAAAAGGATCCCCCCTACATGGCACTGGGTGCAATGGCCATGCCCAGGGGACCCTGGTCCCCTGTACTCTCCATTGGGGTGGTGGGCATGACTACTGTCTTTTCTAAGCCAGGAGTCATGTGGTAGGGATGGTTTTGTGTCAGAAAATGACTCTAAGCAGGCTATAGTCATTTTCTTTTACTCTAGCCTACCCTTTGCACCGGCTTGCACCATTCCATAAATATGGTATCCGGCTGGTGCACAGAAATGGTGCAAGTCAGTGCTAAACTTTTTGGTGCAAAACTGCATTAATGCAGTTTTGCACCAAAAAGTATAAATCAGGGCCATAATCTTCTATTTATTTTAAACTTAATATGCAAATATATTTCTTTTTTTTTTTAAATCAGGCTTATGATAAATTTCTAAATCAAGCTCAGATGACTCAAAGCTTCATCAGTTTTACAAAACTGCATTCATCTTTTTCCCCATGGGTAGGTGTTTTAATATGTCAAAACTCCCAGGACTAGCCCTTATTGCATCCATGATGATGGTAAGAGGAGAAAGTATAGCTACAAGACACCGTAGGCCTGATTTAAGGAAAGTGGAGTCCCCCCAACACCACCTCTAATTTAAGATACGGCTCTCCATGACAGTAATTAGGGAAACTAGTGTCAAAATTGTTGATTCTAGTTTGGGGCTTTGCAGGACTAGCATCTAACATGTTGAGGCTTGTGAGAAAACAGGGCTGATTGCAGAGGCCCCCTAACTTTTTGCCCTCATTTTCTACTTTTTGCTGGTGTTTTCCTGACTGTGATGGTGCCCCGGGTACTGATAACCAGTCCCAGTGCCTGTGCTCTGTATAAAATCAGTATGCAAATTAGGCTAATTATAATTGGCTAAGTCAACCTACCTATAAGTCCCTAGTATATGGTGGGGCATGTAGGTTTAGGGACCACAGCATAGGTAGTGCACCCATAGGTGCACTGCTGAGGTGCACAGTGCCATTTTGAAGGCAGGCCTGCCTTGCTGGCTGCATTTAAATTAAAGTTACATGCAAATTCGACTTTGGAATTAAAAGTAGTTCTAAAGTCTTAAACTACCCTATTTATACATATAAGTCACCCCTAAGGTGTGCCCTATGTGCCCCTAGGGCTGGGTGCCATGTAACTATAAGCAGGGACCTTATAGAAATAGTTTTATAAGCCCTGGTGAGGTAACAACAGCCACATTCATTTTTTCCCTCATTGTAGTGAATGGCCTCCATAGGCTAGAATGGGGAGTCTTTATTTTAATTTTAAAAGTCTCCTTAAGCAATGGATACCAAGAGTTTGGTATCAAATTAATTGTTATAGTAAATCCCACAACTTCAAGTTGTTGGATTTAATAGAATTTGTTCAGGTAAAGAGTTTTAAACTTTACCTGAAAAGTTGCCAATTTCAACCCTGCATTGCTTTTGCTGCTGTTCTCTGATTGGCCAGCCTCTGGCAGCCTGGCCAGGCTGCATTGATGAGGTGTGAAGTGGCCTGGCTTCACACAAAGAGATGTGCCTGTGGGAGGGAATCTCCCCTCAGCATATGGTGAGGCAGGAAGGGGGAGGGCTGCCAAACTTGTCTTCAAAGGCAGAGAAGGACATTTGGAGCAACCCAGCAACACCCCACATCCTGCCACCTCAGACAACTAGGTGCCCCCTTGATTAGATTAGGAGAGGGCAGGAATGGGGTGTGTTTATGATTTTTAGCCATACCAGTGAGTGGGCTCAGCCAGATGTAACCTCCAAAACTCATTTTCAGCCATGATGGATTTTTGAATAATGTTGCCTCCCGGGATTGATTTTTGCCACACTTCCCAGGAAGTGGTCATCACAGGGGGAAGGACCCTGCATCTGATTGGAGAATCAGGACCCCCCTGTTTTTCACCCAGGAGCAAGGATAAAACTGGCAGACCTGCACCCACACCTCAGTTCCCTACCACATCCCTACCAGGAAGAACTTCAGAAGAAGAAGGACTGCCCTGCTGGACCCCTGGCCTGCACCTGGAACCTGCACTCAGAAGGACTGCACCAGCTGCACACTTGGGCTTCACCACAAGAAGCACTTTGCCTGGCTTCAACTGGTTGAAGTAGGGACTCCCTGTTTGCTACAGGTGAAAAATTGCTAACCAGAGTCCCCTGCACCAACTCCTGAAGAAATCAACCAGCTGACCACTGCCCAGTGGTCAAAAAGGAGTTTGTGCCAGGTGCATTCTGGGAGTTGTAGTCCGCACCCCCAAGGATCCTCTCAGAGCTTCTGCACCCTTGGGGTGAGCTGTGGACCCCAGAAGAACCATGAAAGAACATCTGGGAGAAGCCCCAGAAGTTTGGAGAAGTTTGGAGTACTTTTGAAAAAAAGCTCCATAGAGGGACCCGCAGCGGCAACTCTAGCTGGCTTGCCTCAACCGCGACCCAGCCTGATTTGCAGGTTCGTCCCAGTGAAGAAAATCTCCAAAAAAGAGACTAAGTCCGAAGGTAAAAAGTTGACCTGGACCTCCCAGCCAGCGTATCCGAGGAGGGCTCCAAGGACGTCGGATCAGGATCCAGGTTTACCCCGGTCAAAGGATTTTCACCTCGAAAAAATTACTACTTCCGAAGGTACAAATCTCCACGAGGGCTCCTGCGACACGTATCTGGAGTAGAGTTCCAGGAGGTCGGATTGGACTGGCAGGTTCTTCCCGCTCAAGAAAATCTTCAGAAAAGAGACTAAGGGCCAGATGTATGAATCTGGCCCATTGCGATTTGGTAATTGCGATTTTTAAGAAATCGCAATTACCGACTCGCAAAGGGCCATGTATCACATTTGCGATTCGGTAACTGCGATTTCTTAAAAATCGCAAATGCAATTACCGAATCGCAAATTGCGATACTGGCCCCATTCGCAGCTATGGGCCTGTTGGCCCATAGCTGCAAATTTTTTGCATTTCCTAAATTGCGATTTCTAAAACAGAAATCACAATTTGGGAAATGCAAAAGGCCAGGGTGTTGGGGGCCTAAGGCCCCCTCTCCTGCACCCCATTTTTTTTTTTTTTTTTTTACCATGTAAAGTACACACATGCCAAAAGGGCATGTGTGCTTTACATGTTAAATTTAAAAATGCAGTTTTACTGCATTTTTAAGTTTTGCACCAGGTTACCACCTGGTTGCAGACAATGGTATTTTGCATGTGCAAAATACCATTCTGCGAAAAATCGCAATTTGCGATTTTTTGCAGAATTGCCTTGCGACCTGGATTTTGCGTATTGCAAATTGCGATTCGCATAATCCAGGTCGCAATGCAGAAAATCGAAATTTTTGCGATTTTCATTTTGTGGTCTGCGAATGCCTTTGATGCATTGCAGACCACGATTTTGCACTTGCAAACGGCCGATTTTGCAGTTTGCGAGTGCAAAATCATTTGATACATCTGGCCCCATGTCCGAATGTAAACTTTTGACCGAGGCTTCCCGCGAGCTGTAGCCGAGCAGGGCTCCATCGTGGTCTGCCTTAAACTTTGACTTTGCCCCGGTAAAGGTGCAACCAGATGACCCGATTGGCGCTTTTTGTTTCTAGGCGCTAAAAATCAATAATTCTTGAAAAATTCATATCTCCGGTTCCCCTTATCTGATTTTATTCGTTCTTGTGTCATTTTAAAGATAAAAAATATAATCTATTTTTATAAATTAGTTTGGGATTTTTAAACTGTTTCCTGTGTTTTATTTAATTACTGTTTTGTGATATTTGAACGCTTTACACTCTGTCTCCTAAGTTAAGCCTTGTCGCTCGTTGCCAAGCTACCAAGGGTTGAGCTGGTTTAATTTACTGAGACCTAACTGGACCTAACTGGAGGTTAGTGGCCTATTGCTAAGTGTAGGTACTTACCTGCCCTTACCAATAACCCATTTTCCAACAAGGCTCATCCTGCAAAACCCATTGAGGCACGTTGTAAACAATGATGTGCCTCCTTTTAGTGCCTGCTCCAGGCAAGCGCTAAAAGTGTAAAAATAAATGGCACAAAGAAATCTTTTAGCTTTTTTTGTGCCATTTTTCGCCCCCCCCAACAGGCAAAGGCATAATGTAGCGCATGCAATGCACCACTTTGTAAATCTGGCATGAGGCGATTTTTGCCTCGTTGGGCTACATTAGCATAAAGAAAATGATGCCAATGTGGCGCAAAGAGGCTCTAGCGGCTCTTTAATCAACCCCCTTGTGTCTCAGTGCCCCTGGCCTATACTCACATCCAGTAGGGTGCTTACAGGGCCAAACTGGTAGTTACACTTCCCTGTTTAAACCGTTTCCTTAACCCCTCCTTAGGCCTTCCTATTCCCCCTCTTTATTGGCATTTCCCTTTTTCCAGCCACTCCCCTCTGTCTTACACAAACTGACTACTAAATTGTATACTTATGCCTGTGGAGAGTCTGCAACCACAGGGGACTATTTGAAAAGGGGGGTATAAGACCTCTGAACAGAAAAACATAGAGGAGCAAACACCGCACATGGGATTGTGAATAGCGTTTTGTTGTACTACAAAACATATTACAAAATGCAGTTTATGTATAGGCCCCCCAGTGTTTCAACATACAGACATGGCTACATTCATCATCAAATGACCCGCCCTACAGTGAAGTTTATGCTGCTGCTGTGATTACTGATGTGCATCATATTATTCAACTTCAAGACCAGTTTGCAAGCAATGAGAGTGGTAGGCATCACTTACTCTGAGATTTGTAGGTACATCAATTACACCGAACTGCAAAGAATAAACCTGCATGACTAAAGTACTTTACATGGTGTCCATGGCATCAATGTTTATGACTTACTAATTTCTTGCAATACAGAATACTTGTAGTTCATTAATTGTCTTGACTGCAAAGCACTTTTAACATAACTTATAAAAATATGAATGAACAAATGGAAAATGTAGATTGTAAACAGTTGCATAGATGTGGTTATAAGTTCACTAGTTTCTCTATTTCCCAGGATAGGGAAGACTATGATAATTTTACACTGAGATAAAGACACCTGCTCCCTAATGTAATTATGTTTGACTTGTCAATTGTTAATGGAGAGACCACCTATTACCCTGATTGCATCCCCACCTGTATAAAAGAGGAGTGTATGCTTTTATGAGTAAAAGTGAGGGGTGTACAGTCTGATAATAACTGCCTAAAAGTTATGTAAAGGTAAGTAAAGGGTATTCTATTTTGACCAGATAGATGGCAACTAATTTTCAGACATCTGTATCCTCCGACACGCAAATCCATAACACTTTTTTCCTCATCTTGTATTGTCAAAAACCATGTTTGTTTCCATTATAGCACAGTTAAGTGACACATGCTAAAAGGACATGGCTGTAAATCGTTTTCAGGCAGCAATCTGCATTGACAAGGCCAAACATCCTACAAAAAATGTGTCATCAAATATATTCAATGAATCATTTGCTATACAAAGGGTGACATACATTATTTCCTACTCCTTTGGCATGTTATTTCTATGTTGCAATCTGAAAGTATTATTGGTGATACTGTGTAGAGATATTTACTATATTTTTACGGATTTAAAAACATACTTTTTGTCACTGCTAGCTGAGCTATGCCTAGATGTCAGATTACTATTCGCAGACTACCACTTTATATTTTTACATTATATTTGAAATAGTATGATGGCAGGTATGCTAAAATGTCTGGTGGCTAGCTGCATCTGATGTGCCGGAGCTGATAAAAGATTCCACTTATACTTCCTGATACAGAAATGACCTTATCTCAAACAGGGGATTGCACAAGCTGTTGGAAGAGACAAAGGTGGTCATTATGACATTGGCGGTAAATCCCACTTATCCCTGCGGTGACAGCCGCCAACATAGCGTCACGGAAGCGAACATCTGTTCACCATATTATGACACACACACCGACAGAATACTGCCACATACACAAATCCACCAGATCAAAGGTAAGTGTTAAACTGTCAGTACGAACACCCACACGGTCACGCCAACAAAATAACACCCTCCAAATTAAGACCCATGAATCACCACTGTGAATATTCACACCGGTGCGGTCAGAATGGCCACCCAAATACAAAGCAACACAACATTGGCCAATACCAAAAACACACACCTGACACTAATACACACACCACACCCACCCAATAGCAGCACTATAAAACACACACTCACATTACCCACAACCCTTTATGAGCACGAAACATAGCCACAAGATAGACAGGCAAATCACAGACACAGCTACACACACCTCTAACATCAGCCTTCCGTCACGTACCCCACACCCCACCACATTATTCAACAAGCTCTTCACTACACACACCACATAACACCCATGTCCCTACAAAGGCACCCCAGTTTCACAGAGGAGGAGTTGCAGGTCATGGTGGTGGAAATAGTCAGGGTAGAACCACAGCTGTTTGGAGCACATGTACAGTAAATATCCATTGCAAGGAGGATGGAGCTATGGCGGAGAATTGTGGACTGGATGAACGCCATGGGACAGCATTCAAGAACAAGAGAAGACATCAGGAAGAGGTGGAACAACCTATGTGGGAAGGTAAGTTCCATGGAAGCCTGGCACCATCTTACCTTCCAGAGAACTGGTGGTGGACCCCCACCTCCTCCCCCACAGCTGACAGCATGGGAGGAGCAAATCATGGCAAGACTTCATCCTGAGTGAGTCACTGGAGTAGCCGGAGGACTGGACACTGGTGAATCAAAAGTTACAACCTATCTCCCCCCCATACTTGCATGCCATCTCACCCCCTCACCCTGCCTCCCATAATTTCCCTCCATCCCACACAGTGCACCTACACATATGACTAACCCCAATGCTAAGCCCTGCATGCCATACCCACTGTCTGTACAGCCCTCCCAGGCCTGCATTCATGCATGCACCACCTATACATGCACAGCATGGAGAACTACCAATCCCACAATACATGACCATACACAAACAAAGGTGGCAGGGAAACATCAACAATACAGAGGAAGCTAGGGATGTAGATTATGTCACAGACATGAAGCATAATACATCACTTACATCCCTGCAGGTGCCCCAACCAATCCCAGCGGTGAGGAGGTGCCAAGGCTATCCAGTCTCCCAACAGAAAATGCCCCCAGTGATGACAGTAACTCTGGACATCTGAATAAACTTCTTGGCCTATCAAGGACCACTGGTCAGTCGGCCACCCCAGCCCACTCCCAGTCCACCACAGAGCCTCCCCCCTCAGTATCTAATACCACAGCACCCACCCAATGTCCCCACACCACGTCAATCAGCAGTGTACCCTCCTGTACACAGACCCCAGTCCACACTTCACAGCTGTTGAAAATGGGTCATTGGTAAGGGCAGGTAGGTACCTACGCTTAGCAATAGGCCACTAACCTCCACTAAGGTCCAGTTAGGTCTCAGTAAATTAACCCCAGCTCAACCCTTGGTAGCTTGGCAACGAGCGTCAAGGCTTAACTTAGGAGACAGAGTGTAAAGCATTCAAATATCACAAAACAGTAATTAAATAAAACACAGGAAACAGTTTAAAAATCCAAAACCAATTTATAAAAATAGATTACATTTTTATCTTTAAAATGACACCAAAACGAAAAAAATCGGATAAGGGGAACCGGAGATATGAATTTTTAAAGAATTATTGTTTTTTAGTGCCTAGAAACAAAAAGCGCCAATCGGATCATCTGGTTGCACCTCGACCGGGGCAAAGTAAAAGTTTCAGGCCGACCGCGATGGAGCCCTGCTCGGCTACAGGTCGCGGGAGGCCTCGGTTAAAAGTTTACCTTCACACTTAGGGCCTGATTCTGACACTGGCGGCCGGTGACCGCCAGGGTCACCGGCCACGGGAGCACCGCCGACAGACCGGCGGTGCTCCGAAGGGCATTCTGACCGCGGCGGTTCAGCCGCGGTCAGAAAGGGTAAACCGGCGGTCACCCGCCGGTTTACCGCTGCCCTTCTGAATCCTCCATGGCGGCGGAGCATGGGGATTCAGACACCCCCTGAACCCGCCATGAACAGGATGGCGGTAGAGGGTGCTGCGGGGCCCCTGGGGGCCCCTGCAGTGCCCATGCAAATGGCATGGGCACTGCAGGGGCCCCCATAAGAGGGCCCCGCAAAGTATTTCAGTGTCTGCTATGCAGACACTGAAATACGCGACGGGTGCCACTGCACCCGTCGCACCTTCCCACTACGCCGGCTCAATTCTGAGCCGGCGTCCTCGTGGGAAGGTTGATTTGCCCTGCGCTGGCGGGCGGCCTTTTGGCGGCCGCCCGCCAGCCCAGGGCAAATCTCAGAATCACCGTAGCGGTCTTTCGACCGCGGTGCGGTGTTCTGACAGGGTTACTTTGGCGGGCGGCCTCCGCCGCCCGCCAAAGTAAGAATGACCCCCTTAGTCTCTTTTTTGAAGATTTTCTTCAGCGGGACGAACCTGCCAGTCCAATCCGACCTCCTGGAGCCCTTCTCCGGATACGCGATGCTGGAATCCTCGGTGGAGATTTTTACCTTCGGACTTAGTTGTTTTTTCGAGGTGAAAATCCTTCGACCGGGGTAAACCTGGATCTTGATCCGACGTCCATGGAGCCCTCCTCGGATACGCTGGCTGGGAGGTCCCGGTCAACTTTTTACCTTCGGACTTAGGCGGTCATTCCAACATCGGCGGTAAAAGCCTCTTACCGCTGTCAGAAGACCGCCACCATACCGCCACGGCCGCGGTAAACCGCCACGGTCATTCTGACCCACAACAGGCAAACTGCCAAAATACAGACATCCACAAAAGTCCGCCACACCAAAGGTCAGCGAGAAACTGTCGATGACCAAACCTCCACCGTCACGCCAACAGAAATACGCCCACACTATCACGACACACGAATCCACGCGGCGGTCTTTCAACCGCGGTATTCCATTGGCGGTACACACCGCTGCGCTCAAAATACACACACTCTTACTAAACACAGCCACATTGGACAATTTGAAATACACACACCTGAGACACATACACACACCACACCCACACACCCAATTAAATATAAAACACACACCCACATCACCCACAAACCTCCACTCCTAGAGAATCGGTACCACGCCCTGAGAAATAGATATCCGAGCACCCAGACGCGCATATTACATTCACCCAGCAATATTTCCACGCACTTCACACAACACACCAATACACATCACCACACTTAGCACCACACAATCCACCCCACACATCACCCACACCACCCCATGGCACCGCAAAGACACCCCAGGTTTTCTGACGATGAACTCAGGGTCATGGTGGAGGAAATCGTACGGGTAGAGCCACAGCTCTTCGGAACACAGGTGCAGCACACCTCCATTGACAGGAAGAAGGAGCTATGGAGCAGAATAGTCGACAGGGTCAACGCTGTGGGACAGCACCCAAGAAATAGGGACGACATCAGGAAGCGGTGGAACGACCTACGGGGGAAGGTGCGTTCAATGGTATCCAGGCACAACATCGCGGTTCAGTGGAGTGGCGGCGGTCCACCACCTCCTCCCCCAGAATTTACAACATGGGAGGAGCAGGTTTTGGCGATCCTGCACCCTGATGGCCTCGGCGGAGTATCTGGAGGAATGGACTCTGGTAAGTATCATCTTCACTACTTCATCCCCCCACCCCACCAGCATGCCAACTCATACCCCCACCCACACCCTCACCCCATCACACCTACTCCTTGCAAATGTCTCACCATCACAACTCACCCATCCCAACCGCAAGCCCTGCATGCGACCACAAAGCATGGACACCCATCACCAAAGCATGCCCACTGCACATCCCCATCCCCCCCCAAACCACCGTCACAAAAGCCCCCACACAGGAATGCAAGCACTGGGGTACACGGGCACCCACCCATTGCACGCTATGGCACACACAGATGCAATAACCATCCCTTTATACCCCTGCAGGACCCGAATGCCACGTCACCGCGCAGGAGGGTCCACAAATGTCCACTCCACCCCCAGAAGAGGCCCACAGTGATGACAGCACCTCTGTCGACCTGGATCTAGATGACCAGCCCGGCCCATCGGGGACCTCAGGACAGTCGGTTCCCCTCAGACAGCCACAGGCCACAGCAGACCTTCCCCCCTCTGGGAACACCAGCACAGCACCCCCCCAGCGGGCCCATACCTCTGTCCCCAGGACACGTCAATCAGCGGTGTGTCCACCACTACAGAGCACCCAGGTTAACCCACCACCCCAACAACAACAGGGACCTGGGGGCAGTGGTAGTGGGCACACGGTCCAGGGGACAGAGGCCCAGGGAAACAGGGCAACTGGGAGGGCTGCTGTGCGACAGGGGGGGGACAGGCCCAGGGAACCCACTCTCCACGAGGCCCTCTCCTCCATCATGGGAGCCTACCATCATTCCCAGGAGACGATGACGACGGTACTGGCCAGGTTTCAGGAGATCCAGCTCCTGCAGGAGGAACAGTATTTGGGGTTCAGGGAGGAACTATGAACCATCAGTTCCGCCCTGGGCACCATTGTAGGGGCTCTGAATCTGATAGTCACCACATTGCGGGACACTGTGGCACCACAAAGGGCCCCTGACACTAGCATGGACCAAGAACTGCCTACCACCTCTGCTGGCGCTAGTGGACAGGAGGCCCCGCCACAGGACCAACAGGCCACCAGCACCCCACCCCCTGCAGAAGGAGAACCACCCCGCAAGCGGGCCCTGAGATCCAGGAAGAAGACAGAGTAAGATGCCAAGACACCCGCCAGGAAAGGATACCTCCCTGATTGTCATCCCACTGTCCCACATTGTCACCCTGTCCATCCTTAAACTGCCCCTGCTCCACTTTCCACAGGCATTTGGACAATGCACCTGTGATACAAATAGTCTGGACTCTGCCATGGACAATCCTCCACCATCACCCCTCACCGATTTGCAACCACCCACCAATATAGAGCACTGTAATAAACACAGTTATTGCACAAAACAATCAGGAGTCTGGCTGTGATTTTGAACAAATGTATTAGACATTAACGTGCCAAAATGCTTATTTACATTGTGATGCCAACATACCAATGTCACACAGCTGTAGTTCATGGGGAAACAAAGCAGATGTCACGCAGTGGGGTCCACATCTCTGAAATCGGAAGGGAAAGTCACAACTCAGTTACCATACACTGGGGAAAAAGGACAGACAGTAGAGAGGTAGTAGTGTTTAAGTATATGTAATATGCCGGTGTGTATTCTTACCTGTGTGTCATTGGAAATACTGCTGTATTACTGTGTTCCTGTTGTCTATGTCGTCTTCTTCGGCTTCCTCGTCTTCACTCTCCGCAGGCTCCACAGCTGCTACAACACCACCATCTGGACCATCCTCCTGCAGAAAAGGCACCTGTCATCGCAAAGACAGGTTGTGAAGCATACAGCAGGCCACGATGATCTGACACACCTTCTTTGGTGAGTAGAATAGGGATCCACCTGTCATATGGAGGCACCTGAACCTGGCCTTCAGGAGCCCGAAGGTCCGCTCGATCACCTTCCTAGTTCTCCCATGGGCCTCATTGTAGCGTTCCTCTGCCCTTGTCCTGGGATTCGTCACTGGGGTCAGTAGCCATGACAGGTTGGGGTAACCAGAGTCACCAATTAGCCACACACGTTGCCTCTGGAGTTGACCCATCACGTAAGGGATGCTGCTATTCCGCATGATGTACGCGTCATGCACTGAGCCAGGGAACTTGGCATTAACATGGGAGATGTACTGGTCTGCCAAACATACTATCTGCACATTCGTCGAATAATAACTCTTCCTGTTTCTGTACACCTGTTCACTCCTGTGGGGGAGAACCAAAGCCACATGGGTCTCATTAATGGCACCTATGATGTTGGGGATATGTCCAAGGGCATAGAAATCACCCTTCACTGTAGCCAAATCCCCCACCTCAGGGAAAACGATGTAGCTGCGCATGTGTTTCAGCAGGGCAGACAACACGCTGGACAACACCTTGGAAAACATAGGCTGGGACATCCCTGATGCTATGGCCACTGTTGTTTGAAATGACCCATTTGCAAGGAAATGGAGCACTGACAGCACCTGCACTAGAGGGGGGATCCCTGTGGGTTGGCGGATTGGTGACATAAGGTCTGGCTCCAGCTGGGCACACAGTTCATGAATAGTGGCTCGGTCAAGCCTGTATGTCAGTATGACATGTCTTTCCTCCATTGTCGACAGGTCCACCAGCGGTCTGTACACAGGAAGATTCCGCCATCTCCTCGCATGTCCCAGCGGACGGCGCCTATGAAGGACAACAGCGAGCACAGAGTCAATCAACCCACAGGTACGTAACCACAGTTTGCACATAAAACGATTCTCACTCCAATGAATGCTTTGTATGAGTGTTGATGCAAGGCCTAGGTATGTGTGACGCAGTAAAAAGTAAGCCATGTGGGCCCCTGAAATGGCGGCTGCCTGACCTGTGAAGTGCGACAATGGGATGTGAGGTAAATGCGCTGGCGTGGCACACCGTGGCGGTAGGCGGTCGAAGACCGCGGCGCAAAGCAGCATTGGTTAACATTGAACCCTATGGGTCTCATGAGCCAATGACGATGTGCGCCGGTGGTCGTGGTACGCACCGCCGCGGTACGCACCACCGCGGGCGTGACCGCCATTTTCTATCTGCTTAATCACTCGATACCTGATCTTCGACAGGAGAGGACCTACACTGCAAGTGCTGCTGTGACCTCGGTCAGGAAGAGACAATGGCTCATGCGACTGGGGAAAGGGCCCCTACCTTCACAGCTCAGGAGTTGGAGAATCTTGTGGATGGGGTCCTCCCCCAGTACGCGCTACTCTACGGTCCTCCAGACCAACAGGTTAGTACTGAGGGAGCATGCTTTATGGGCAATGCCTGTGTTGAGTGGGGTGGACGAAAGATGGTGGGGAGGGGAGCGATTGAGGCATGCATCAAACGACGGTGAGAGCATGTGCCACATGGCAAGGATAGGGATGGGGGCCACTCACATTGAATATGCAGAAGGTGATGACTATTTTTCTCCCCCTGTACATTTCACATAGGTCAGCGCCCACCAGAAGATCGATATTTGGCGTGCCATCGCCAAGGACGTCCGGACCCTGGAGGTCCACCGCAGACGGGGCACCCACTGCCGGAAGAGATGGGAGGACATCCGCCTCTGGAGCAGGAAGACGGCGGAGGCTCAGCTGGGGATGGCCTCCCAACGTGGGAGGGGTGCCAGTCGGACTTTGACCCCCCTCATGTCCCGGATCCTGGCGGTGGCCTACCCCGATTTGGATGGGGGCGTGAGGACATCACAGCAGACACAAGGGGGTGAGTACACTCTCATTCTGTTGAGTTTGCGCACAGTGGAGGTGTCTGGGTGGGGGAGGAGGGCTGTGGGTATCCCTAGGCCAGGGCGATTTCTGTAGGCTAGGCCCCTCTGTAAGGCATGGCCCTGTGCCCACGCACCCCACCTCTGTATGGTGCCTAGTACACCTATTCATGGCCCTGTGTCATCTATGTGTGCAGATGTCGTCCATAGGCTTGTATGCCATGTCCCACGGATTGAATAGTCGACCCCAAGTGCGCGGCGTAGTGCAGGGGGCTTCTGTGTCTATCCTGTCCGCCAACGGTGTCGCCAATGCATGCACTCAACATGTCTTTATTTTCTCCCCCCCCCTTTTTTGTGGTCTTCCTGTTCATGTGTGCATTAGCATCATCAGGCGGAGGAGAAGTGGCATCGGAGCTCGAGGGAGCTGCATCCCACATGGCCATGGAGGGCCATGCAACGGACTCCGAATTCACCAGTGGGACAGAGGGCGAGGGGAGCTCCACAGCGGGGACTCGGGCAGACATCAGTGACACCGACTCGTCCTCTGAAGGGAGCTCCCTTGTGGTGGCGGCAACATCTGTGCCCCCCGCAACAACAGGTACAGCCGCCACCGACCGCACCAGCGCCGCCCTCCCAGCAGCCCCTCAGCGTTTGGCCCGTGCCCTCTCACCCAGGAAGGTGGGCATCTCCTTCGCCCCAGGCACCTCAGGCCCTGCCCCAGTCACCCCTGCTGCCCTCAGTGAGGAGGTCATTGACCTCCTGAGGACGCTCACTGTTGGGCAGTCTACCATTTTGAATGCCATCCAGGATGTAGAAAGGGAGGTGCACAAGAGTAATGCATACCTGGAGGGCATTCATTCTGGTCAGGCTGCCCTTCAGCGATCGTTCCAGACTCTGGCCTCAGCACTGATGGCAGCCATTGTCCCTGTCTCTAACCTCCCCCCTCCAACTTCCTCCACCCATACCCTATCACCTGTACCTCTGCCTATCCCAGACACACCATCAGACCATCCTGCACACACCTCAACACCCAAGGGAAGCTCAGGCAAACATAAGCACCACACATAACACAGGCATTCACCCAAGCAACATCCACATACAGACATACCAACACCCACTGCCTCCACTGTGTCCCCCTCCTCCTCGTCTCCCTCCTCCCTCCCTGTCACGTCTCCACTCACACCTGCATGCACAACATCTTCAGCCACTACGTCCCTCAGCAGCACACACACCTAAACACCCCGCACACGTGCAGTCACTACCCCCACTGCCATTTACACGTCCCCTGTGTCCTCTCCCAGTGTGTCTGTGACCCCCTCTTCCAAGATACACAAACGCAGGCAGCCACCCACCCAACAGCCATCCACCTCACGACAACCTCCAGCCCAAGAACCTGCACCCAAAGACACCAAACTTACAACTCCTACAACCACAACCTCTTCCTCCACTCCCATACCCACTACACCTACCCGTCCCACTGCTCCTAAAAAGTTTTTCCTGTCCAAACTCAACCTCTTTCCCCCAACTCCCCCACCCCGTCCATGTCATAGGACTACAGTCAGCACCTCAGCCACAACAAAACCGGCCCCTGTCATCACAGTCTGCCATGGACTGTGGAGTGCCCCACCCTCCAGGGCAGCCAGTTCGGTACGAAGCCAAGGCACGGGCAGCCCACCCCCGGAGAAACATCCAAAGATAGGCAGTGGCCGGCGCGAGAGGGGGAAAACACCAGGGACTAAAACCCCTACCATGGCTCCGGCAGGAAGTGTGGAGACAGCTGGCACACCGCCCAAGGTGGCGAAGGGCCACAGGCGATCAGGGAAGGCTGGGAAGGGCAGCACGCCCGACAACACCGCCATCAGCCCAGCTGGCCAGGAGGGCCCCGCCAGCCCCATCCCAGGTGGGCAGGAGGCCACCAACAGTCCCGGCACAGCTGCCCAGGAGGGCACCGCCAGCCGTAGGACAGCTGCCCAGGAGGGCCCCGCCAGCCATAGGACAGATGGGCAGGCGGGCCCGCCAGCCACAGGACAGGTGGCAAATGACCTCCCCGCCATGGCCGGATCCGCTGAACTGGGCCCTTCATCTCAAGCACCGCTGCACTGGGCCCTTCATCTCAAGCACCGCTGAACTGGGCCCTTCATCTCAAGCACCGCTGAACTGGGCCCTTCATCTCAAGCACCGCTGAACTGGGCCCTTCATCTCAAGCACCGCTGCACTGGGCCCTTCATCTCAAACACCGCTGAACTGGGCCCTTCATCTCAAGCACCGCTGCACTGGGCCCTTCATCTCAAGCACCGCTGAACTGGGCCCTTCATCTCAAGCACCGCTGCACTGGGCCCTTCATCTCAAGCACCGCTGAACTGGGCCCTTCATCTCAAGCACCGCTGAACTGGGCACCGCCGTCCCAAGCATCGCTGAACTGGGCCCTTCATCTCAAGCACCGCTGCACTGGGCCCTTCATCTCAAGCACCGCTGAACTGGGCCCTTCATCTCAAGCACCGCTGAACTGGGCACCGCCGTCTCAAGCACCGCTGAACTGGGCCCTTCATCTCAAGCACCGCTGAACTGGGCACCGCCATCTCAAGCACCGCTGCACTGGGCCCTTCATCTCAAGCACCGCTGAACTGGGCACCGCCGTCTCAAGCGCCGCTGCACTGGGCCCTTCATCTCAAGCACCGCTGGCCCATGAGCGGCAGGGGCGGGCCCGCATCTGTGTCGGGCAGGGCTGCACGAAGCACTCTGGGCATCAGGCCCCCTCCAGAACCAGTGGAGACTGTTATCCACTTGTGAGACTGTGGCTTTGCACTCCCCAGGATGTAACAGTGGGCAGCCCACCCACTGTCTGGACTTGTGAGACTGTGGCTTTGCACTCCCCAGGATGTAACAGTGGGCAGCCCACCCACTGTCTGGACTTGTGAGACTGTGGCTTTGCACTCCCCAGGATTGAACAGTGGGCATGGAGTCCCCTCGTGGATCTGGCGTCGTGCACTCATCTGGCTGAGGTGCCCCCCCTTCCCTTCCCCCTGAGGTGCCTGTAGTTTTGCTATCTGATGCCCCTGCAGTGTTCTCTCCGTTGGAGTCAGGTATCCTGTGTGGGCTTTGCCCATGTGATTTGGGCCCAGTGGTCCACGAACAATGCCTGCTACAATGCTTGGACTTGTACATTTATGTATATAAGAGTTTTTGATGTGTATATATATTTTTTTGGCAGTAATAGAATATATTCAAATGTTTAGAATCATTTCCTTTTGTCTTTGCATTCTTCCGGGGGGTTTAGGGGGTGTCACTCTGATGTGTTGCTATGCATTGATGTGTATGTTGTAGTGGGTGAGGGTGAGGGTGGGTGTGTTGCGTATGTGTGTACCCGTGATAATTTCCCCTCCCCCCTCCCCTGTGTCGTAGGTGCAGTACTCACCGTTGTCTTCTGCGCCGGCGTTCGAGCTCCTGGTAGAGGAGCAGGTACACTATCGCTGGCAGTATGTGGAGTTCGGGTTCCATGCTGTCCTGATTCCTCGTGGGCTGTATGGAGGTGAGCGTTTTCCCTTCAAAATGGCTGTTTCCGCCGTGTTTTTATCGGCGGGGCTACCGCCCCGGAAAAGGTGGAGGATTGGTAGGTTGTGATACAGTGGGCGGTACATTGTCTCCCGCCTGTCTGTTGGCGGTGACCGCCGCGCTGTTTGTTTGTACCGCTGTGGCGGCGGTGTGTTGATATGGCGGTCGCTGTTGGCGGTTTCCGCCAGGGTCGGAATTCCATTTTTTTTCCCACCAGCCTGTTTGCGGTTTGGCCGCTGCTTTAACACCGACCGCCAGGGTAGGAATGACCACCTTAGTCTCTTTTTCTGAGATTTTCTTTACCGGGCCGAACCAGCAAATCAGGCCGGGTCACGGTTGAGGCAAGCTGGCTAGAGTTGCTGCGGCGGGTCGGTCCCTCTATGGAGCTTTTTTACAAAAGTTGTCCAAACTTCTCCAAACTTCTGGGGCTTCTCCCAGATGTCCTTTTAAGGTTCTTTTGGGGCCACAGCTCACCCCAAGGGTCCAGAAGTTCTGAGATGGTCCTTGGGGGGTGCAGACTACAACTCCCAGAATGCACCTGGCGCAAACTCCGTTTTGGCCACTGGACAGTGGTCAGCTGGTCGCTTTCTTCAGGAGTTGGTGCAGGGGACTCTGGATAGCAATTTTTCACCTGTAGCAAACAGGGAGTCCCTCCTTGAACCAGTTGAAGGCAGGCAAAGTCCTTCTTGTGGTGAAGCCCAAGTGTGCAGCTGGTGCAGTCCTTCTGAGTGCAGGTTCCAGGTGCAGGCCAGGGGTCCAGCAGGTCAGTCCTTCTTCTCCTTTGGTTCTTCCTTGTTGGAATCTGATGGGGATCTGAGGTGTGGGTGCAGGTCTGCCAGTTTTATCCTTGCTCCTGGGTGAAAAGCAGGGGGGTCCTGGTTCTCCAATCAGGTGCAGGGTCCTTCCCCCTGTGATGACCACTTCCTGGGAAGTGTGGCAAAAATCAATCCCAGGAGGCAACATTCTCTAAAAATCCATCATGGCTGAATCTGATTTTTGGAGGTTACATCTGGCTGAGCCCACCCACTGGTGTGGCTAAAAATCATAAACACACCCCTCTCCTGCCCTCTCCTAATCTAATCAAGGGTGCACCTAGTTGTCTGGGGTTGCAGGATGTGGAGGTGTTGCTGGTTGGTCCAAATGTCCTTCTCTGCCTTTGAAGACCAGTTTGGCAGCCCTCCCCCTTCCTGCCTCACCATCTGCTGAGGGGAGATTCCCTCCCACAGGCACATTCCTTTGTGTGAAGCCAGGCCACTTCACACCTCATCAAGGCAGCTTGGCCAAGCTACTAGAGCTGGCCAATCAGAGCACAGCAGCAAAAACAATGCAGGGCTGAAATGGGCAACTTTTCAGGTAAAGTTTAAAACTCTTTACCTGAACAAGTTATATTAAATCCAACAACTGGAAGTTGTGGGATTTATTACAACAATTAATTTGATACCAAATTCTTGGTATGCATCATTTAAGGAGGCTTTAAAAATTAAAATAAAGTCTCCCCATTCTAGCCTATGAAGGCCATTTACTACAATGAGGGAAAAACGAATGTGGCTGTTTTTACCTCACCAGGGCTTATAAAACTATTTTTATAAAGTCCCTGCTTATAGTTACATGGCACCCAGCCCTAGGGGCACATAGGGCACATCTTAGGGGTGACTTATATGTAAAAATAAGGGAGTTTGAGACTTTGGAACTACTTTTAATTCCAAAGTCGAATTTGCATATAACTTTAATTTAAAAGCAGCCAGCAAGGCAGGCCTGCCTTTAAAATGACACTGGGCACCTCAGCAATGCACCTATGGGTGCACTACCTATGCTGTGGTCCCTAAACCTACATGCCCTACCCTATACTAGGGACTTATAGGTAGGTTAACTTAGCCAATTATAATTAGCCTAATTTGCATATCCATTTTACACAGAGCACAGGCCCTGGGACTGGTATGCAGTACCCAGGGCACAGCCAAGAGTCAGTAACCACCAGTACCTGTACAAAAAGTGTGGGGGTGACCAGGGCAAAAAGGAGGACTTTCCTACAACAGCCAAGACAATCAGGGTCCTAGGGTCAGTGGCAGTGGGCACACTGTTCAGGGGACACAGGCACAGGGGACAGGGACACTGGGAGGACAGCTGTGCGCCAAGGAGAGGACACGCTCAGGGAACCGACTGTCCTGGGGTTGTTGGTAAGCCCCCAGGACAAGATGGGCCAGATTCGTAACATCATGCAGAAGAACCAGCGGCTGCAGGAGGTACACCATCAGGAGATCAGAAAAGATTTTCAGGCCCTCGACACCACCATGGTCTCCATAACAGGGGTGCTGGCTGACATGGCCAACATAATGAGGGAATATACAGCAAACCAGCTGGCCCCTTCCTCTAGCCAGTCAACTGAACATACCACCATCTCTGCTGCAGCTAGTGGACAGGAGGCCCTGCCACAGGACCCACAGGCCACCAGCACCCCTCCCCTTCCAGAACGGGAACCACCCCACAAATGGTCCCTGCGACCCAGACAGATGCCAGAGACACTTGCCAATACCTAGACCACTGACAGGAAATGAGACCCTCCTGAATGTCACCCTTGTGTCCCGCTCTGTCACATTGTCCACTTTGAACTGCCACTTGGACACTGGAGCTCTGCTAGAAACAGACTGGACCAATGCCCTAGACCTACCTCTACCATCACCCTATTCCATTGGACTTTTCTGTCTATAAATGTCACTGCAATAAACACCCTTGAACACAACTTGAGTGATAGTGCTTTATTTGAAGAAAATGTGCAATTATAGTAACAGTTATATCTTGTGCAAATGACCTGAACTCTGTGATAGCATACAAATAATGGCCTATAGCTGTCTGGAGTGATCACATTAGGACACAGTTTTTATAACACCAACATCCGTAAAAGGAGAAGGCATAGGTGACAGTCAGTTGAGATGCAAAGGAATTGACTACCATCATGCTACAGTCACACTGAAAGGATAAATAATCAGAGAAATGGTCAGCTCCACTGTCTCAGTTGTGTGTCATTGGAAGTACTGACGTATAACTGACGTTCTGTTGTCCACATCCTCATCCTCTGCCTCCTCATCCTCACTGTCCTCAGGGTCCACTGCTGCTACCGGGACTTATCCAATCTCCTCCTCCTGCAGATAAGGCACATATCATCTGAGGGCTAGGTTGTGAAAAATGCAGCAAGCTACAACTATCTGGCAAGCCTCCTCAGGGGAGCAGCACAGGGATCCACTTGTCAGATGAAGGCATCTGAACCTAGACTTCAGGAGGCCGAAGGTACCTTCTATGATCTTCCTAGTTCACCCATATGCATCATTATACCTATTCTCAGCCCCTGTCCTGGCATTCCTCACAGTGGTCAGGAGCCACAATAGGATTGGTTAGCCAGAGTCACCTGCAAGTATCGAGGGACAAACATTAGCCTTGGACAATGGTATGGGGGATGACTCCTGAAGGCATACACTGACATACAGTGGGTGGGGACTCTGACTCACCTATTATCCACACCCTCTGCCTCTGTAGTTGTGCCATCACATTTTGGATCCTGCTATTCCTCAGGATTATGGCATCATTCACTGACCCAGGATACTTGGTAGTGACGTGGGAGATGTGCTGGTCAGCCAGGTACACTATTTGTACATTGAGTGAGTGGAAACTCTTCCGATTCCTGAATACCTGTGCATTGTGCCAGGTGTTTAAACGCTGCATAGAATCCAGTCTTCACAGTGGCTAAATCTTCCACTTGGGGAAAAGCGATGTAGCTGTACATGTGTTTGACCAAGACAGACAAAACCCTTGCCAGTACTACTGAGAATATTGGCTGTGATATTCCTGCTGCCAAGCCCACAGTCACTTGGAAAGAACCAGTTGCCAGGAAATGGAGCACTGATATAACTTCCACAAGAGGGGGGATCCCATTGGGATAATGGATGGCTGATATCAGACCAGGCTTCAATTGAGTACACATCTCTGTGATTGTGGCCCTGTCCAGTCTATAGGTCAGTATTATGTGCTTGTACTCCAGTGTAGCCAAGTCCACAAGGGGTCTGTACACCGGGTCTTGTCTCCTCCTCCCATTCCTCAGCAGTGGTAGGTATCTAAGAGACACACGAGTGAGTAGGGTGTCACAATCTGAACAATGGAACCACCACCTCAGTGTACATAGAGCATGTATGTAATTGCACAATGTGAATGGCAATGTATGTGCAATTTATAGCAGGGACGCAGTTTCCAATTTCTGAATATTGTCCACAACCATAATATGGCGGCCGTCTGTCCTGTCAATATGGACAGGTGGAAGTGATGTAACTCCGCCGGCATTGGGGGCATGGCGGAAGGCTGTCTTGTACTGCCGTGCTATTCCTCATTGGCTAAAATGGAGCTCTATGGAGTACAGTGTCCGATGGGGATCACCGGTGGCGGTGGCGGTGTACACCCCCACAGACGTGACCGCCATTTTCTGACTAAAACCTCACTTGATTCCTGACTTTCCACAGGACAACACCTCCACTGCGTGTGCTGCTGTGACCTGTGTCTTGATTCTGCTGTGGCCCGTGTGACAGAGGAAAGGGACCCCTGTATGAACAGCTGTATGGGCCTCCAGACCAACAGGCGAGTACCCCATGGGCATGATGCATGTGACAAGGTTGCATGGAAATGTGTGTGCTATCAGAGTGTAATCTGGGTGAGGGTATGTCTGGTGGTAGCTTACATACAGTGCTCTGGGTGATGGGTGTGCCAATGGAGATGGAAATGGTATTTGTGGGCCATATGTGTGACAGGCTGGATTGTACGGTTAATGGTGTCCTCCTGCCTGTATTACCTCTGGAGACCAGCAGCCATCAGAAGAAGTAATTGTGGCGTGACATCGCCAAGGACATGCGGACCCTTGGGGTCTATAGCAGGCGGAGCACCTACTGTAGGAAAAGGTGGGAGGACCTGAGATGCTGGGCCCAGAAGACCGCGGAGGCCCAGCTGGGGATCGCCTCCCAACGAGGGCGGAGTGCCCGTCGGATTCTGACCCCCCCCTGATGGTCTGCATACTGGCGGTGGCCTAGCAAGAGCTGGATGGGCACTTGAGGGCAGCACAGCAGCTACAAGGGGGTAAGTACAGTGAGCATGACAACAATTATTTTTGGGTGGCATAGGATCCTCATGGTGGGTTTCAGTTAGTGGGTGCCCCTTAATGTCAGATCAGCCATTGCTGCATGATCCAGCTCAAGGTAAATGGGTTTATAGCAAAATCTGGTAACCTAGATAGGTAGCATTCCATGTCAGATAGGGTTTAGTGGGTCCCAGGAGGGGTGCAGTTGGCGGTGGTTGGCTCTCATCTTGCAGTTGCACTTAGCCAATGTAATGCCAGTGCGATTCTTAGTGCTCAATCCTGATCCCTTTGTGAGATTGTAATGTGTATGCCAACTGTGGTGTTGTTGCTGTAATTGACCCAGTGCTCCCTCTCTCTGCCCCCCTATTATCTTCTGTCACCCTGTCCATGTGCACATTAGCATCATCTGGCAGAGAAGCAGGGGCACCGGCGACTGAGGGAGCAGCATCCCACAGGACCCAGGAGGCAGAGTCCACCGACACCGAGGGGAACAGTGGAAAGGAGGGCGATGGGAGCACCATGGCAGACACAGGAGGTGACAACACTGCCTCTGATTCCTCCTCCGATGGAAGCTCCCTGATGGTGGCGGACACCTCTAGAACCACCCCAGCTACAGGTACAGCTGCCACCCCGCGAACCAGCACCACCCCCCGCAGTAACCCCCCACCGAGATGCCCGTGCACACTCATCCAGGAGGTTAGGCATCTCCTTTGCCCCAGGCACCTCAGGCCCTGCCCTAGTCAGCCCTGCTACCATTAGTGAGGAGTCTATTGACCTCCTGAGATCCATCTCTGTAGGGAAGTCAACCACTGTGAACGCCATCCAGGGGCTGGCATCCCGGATGCAATAATGCAATGCATACCTGGAGGGCATCCACTGTGGGTTGGCAGCCCTACAGAGATAATTTCAGGCTCTGGCCTCCTCTCTGATAGCAGCCAGTGTCCATGTTCCTACCGTCATCCCTCCAACTACCACTTCCCAGTCCCAGTCTCCTCAATCCCAACCAATGTCAGGCACAGATACCGACAAGCATGCACACAAGAGTAGCACAGTCAAATACAGGCAGCACATTTCAGGCCACAAGCACTCACACAAACAACAGACATTTGCACACACAACCACATCCACTGCCTCCACTGTCTCCCTCTTCTCCTCCTCCCTCACAGTCACATCCGCACTCACACCTGCATGCACTGCATCAACAGTCACCACCACCATTACCACTTCAGGCAGCACACACACTTCACTTGCAGACACCTCCACAACATCCATCCATGCATCACATATGTCCTCTCCTACCCTGTCTGTCCCCCAAGAGACACAAACACATGCATTCAGACACCCAACAGCCATCCACTTCGCCCACGCGCACTGTCCATGCACCTACACCCAAGTCCAGCAGACATACACCTCCGACAACCACTCCCTCAACCTCCACTCCCATCCCTCCTCCCACAACCCACCCCAACGCCCCTAAGAAGTTTTTCCTTGCATGTCTTGACCCCTTCCCTCCCCCTCCAACCCCTGTCCTGCCCGTAAGAGCAGGGTCCCAATGACCCAGCCCAGCATCTCAGCCAAATAGTCTGCCACTGCTCCCATCAAATCATCAGTTGCTGACACAAAGGGGCCCCAGAGTGTGATGGCTGCCACTCCTACTGAGAGCACACCTCAGATCATAAAGGGAGGACTATGGTGGTGAAAAGCAAGGTACAGGAGAAGGGGACAGTGGAGACACCTCCTAGTCCTGGAGGCAAGGACACAAGTGACATGTCAAAGGCCAAGGGGAGCCGTCACAAGAGGGTACACATGGATCCCCCTACACCAGCAAAGATTGCCAAGGATCCCCCTACACCAGCAAAGAAAGGGAAGGTTTCCACTCCACTACCAATGAAAGTGAAGGTTTCCACTCAACCACCAATGAAAGGCAAGAGGCCCACTCAACCACCAATGAAAGGCAAGAGGCCCACTCCACCAGCGGAGGGCAAGGGCAAGGGCACGGAGATCCCACCTCCAGCTGAATCACAGCAGCCCTCACCTCCAGTAGAGACACAGCAGCCCTCACCTCCAGCAGAGGGCAGGGAGCCCTCACCTCCAGCAGAGGGCAAGGAGCCTCCACCTCCAGCACAGGCACAGAAGCCCTCACTTCCAGCGGAAACACAGCAGCCCTCACCTGCAGCAGAGACACAGCAGCCCTCATCTCCAGCAGAGGCACAGCAACCCTCACCTCCAGCAGAGGGCAGGAAGCCCACACCTCCAGCAGAGGGCAAGGAGCCTCCAGCACAGGCACAGCAACCCTCACCTCCAGCAGAGTCACAGCAGCCCACACTTCCAGCAGAGACACAGCAGCCCTCACCTCCAGCAGAGGCACAGCAGCCCTCACCTCTAGCACAGGGCATGTAGGCCGTCCTCCAGGGACAGTTGACAAAGGAGCCCCCTCCAGAACTAGTAGGCAAGTTCCCCTCTTCAGTGACTGTGGCCATGCACTTCCAGCAAAGACAAATGGGCCTGGAGCCCCCTCCAGAACCTGTGGGCAACTTCTCCACTTCAGTGACTGTGGCTGTGCACTCCCCAGCAAAGACAAATGGGCATGGAGCCCCCTCCAGAACCAGTGGGCAAGTTTCCCACTTCATTGACTGTGGGCTTGCACTCCCCAGCAAAGACAAATGAGCATGTAGCCCCCTCCAGGACCAGTGGGCAAGTTCATCACTTCAGAGACTGTGGCCTTGCACTCCCCAGCAAAGACAAATGGGCATGGAGCCCCCTCCAGAACCAGTGGCCAAGTTCCCCACTTCAGAGACTGTGGCCTTGCACTCCTCAGTAAAGACAAATGGGCATGGAGCCCCCTCCAGAACCAGTGGGCAAGTCCCTTACTTCTTCTGAGGTGCCTCCCCACCCATTCCTACTTCCCCTTGAGGTGCCTGGCCATTTCCAACATGATTCCCCTGAACAGTGGATTCCGAAGTTGTCAGGGGTCAAGTTGGGCCTTAGACTGTGCCCTGTGGCCATGTGGCCATGTGGCCCTTTTGTACTTTTGACTGCCCATTGTCCCATTCTGAACATTGTCACCTGCATTTGGAATCAAATGGACAATATGGTGGCGGTTGGCATCAAATTACAGTGTTTGCTGATTCGCACAGTTGTCGTTATTTTATTTTAACCTGTGTCCTGTGACATTGGTTTAACTCTGTTGCTGGTTCTGTGTATTGTGTGTGTGTGAATGGTGTGTGTTGTGTGTGTGTGTGTGTCACTCTCCTTTTCCTCCCTCCTTCCCTTGTGTGCTAGGTGGCTGTACTCACCATTGTTGTCTTCCTCGGCATTGGTGTTCCATGAGGGCCATGGCGTAGAATAGCATGGGGAAGACTTGAAGGTCTGGTTCTATGGCGGCGGCGGAGTCCTCTGTGTACCGCCAGGCTTTTGATGGCATTGGTACCGCCCCAGAAATTGCGTGGTTTGTTGTGTCATAATATGGTGGGCGGTACCTTGGCTTCCGCCTGGCTGTTGCTGGCTACGACCATTGTCAGTGGTGTTAACGCCCCGGCGGTTGGTGTGGTACATTGGCTGTCTATGGGAAGTATCACCGCCATGGTCATAATTTGGGAGTATTTACTGCCAGCCTGTTGGTGGTATTACCACCACCTTATCACTCACTGCCAATGTCATAATGAGGACCAAAGTGTGCTTGAGACAGTGCAGGATTTCTTCTCACTGCTTTGAATGAGATATATCAGTCAGTCAGTCAAACTGTTTTATTTGGTTAATTAAAACCATATGAGTATGCACAATATAAAAATACATAGAAATCGACATAAATAAAACATACATAAAATCTTTAAAATATCACAGAGGGCAGCAAAAAACAAATAGGTGTCTAAATCATGTTCTTAGTTATTTAAAAAGCATGTCTCCTCCTTTTCTTGACAACAGCAACTAAGAAACGCTCCACTCCTAAACAGTCATGGGGATTGATACAACTGCAGGAAAATTGAGGCTAGTCCGACTTGTTAAAAACCTTTTGAAGTATAAAGCATTGATGAAAAGAGCGATAATGGTTACACAACATCATAAAGTGCACTGTGTCTTGGATAGAGAAAATATCACAGGAGCAAGTGTCCAAATTGTGTACCTTAGAACACCCTTGTGGTTCCACAAGTAAACAATGCAGTAGGTTCAGTCCAAACCATGTGAGTAAAAAGCGGTGGTGGGGAATTGTGGTAATAATTAAATAAGGTTCTATTGGCAGATATGCTTATAATAGACTATAGGTCCATACTGTGGCTTTGAGGGGCTCCCTTGCTTCTCTCTTAGCACTCACAATACACAGATATTTCTTTTTACCCGCAACAGATCTGCTTTAATAAGCCCATTCAGGTGCATAAACATATCCAGCTGCACAACTTTGTCTGCTAAGGTCTTTATGTAACACAGCAAATGAATATAATTTGCCCTCTCCAATGTTAAACAATCTTTTGTTATGCTCTGACTCAATTCCATTGTAGAGTTTGTCCACATCCTGATCCAACACAACAGTGGAGCTAAAGCCACCAAATCTTAAATGTAACACACCTCAATTCCCCATGCACAACAAAGCAGGGTGCTGTATGGGGAACAGAAAGAAGTTTAATCAAAAATGTCTTCTCAACTATTTGGAGATCTCTGGAATGCTTATAACCCTAAATGTCAGCTCCATAGCAGGTGGACTGGTTTTGCCACCAGCCTTTTTGCAAAATACAAAACTGCTGCTACGGCTTTTGATAAGGAGTTTCTGTTTGCCCTTCTTTGTGGTACTCAAGTACCCCAGTCATCAAACAGGATAGCAAGGTACAAGAAGGTACTTACACTTGTTATTTTGGTGCCCTAACCATAATGAATTTTCTGATTTCTTGTTCTCAAGCCCCTTATCATTATGTGAGGCTTAGTGAGGTTAGTGTTCAAGTTGAGCGAGGTCATAAAATCAGTAAAAGAAGTAAGTAATTGCTGGAACTCTATGGCCGACCTCACTAATAACACTGCATCATCTGTGTATAGGAGCACAGGAATTAGCTGGGTACCCACTCAGGGGATATCGCTACAGGCTGCACATAAAACTAGTCCTAGGTTGTTAACATATAAGGCCTCATTTACAGGGCCAGTGGCACAGGGCGGAGCAGCGAATGTCTTCCTGCACCACCCTGCACCACCAGGAAAGGGCAGAATTGCACTGTATATGCAAGATACAGCACATTTCTGACGTCTCCGCCTGCGCTGGTGTACAAATTGCTACCGTGCACCAGAGCAGGCACCCTGGCTACCAGGGTTCCTGCATTGTGGGGATGATTCCTGTGCAACAACAAACACGAGAGGTGCTTTCGTATTTCTATGTGTGCTGTAAAAAAGGGGAAGAAAAAAAGACATTTCTCCCCGTTGCGTCACTCTAGCAACACCCATGGAATTCCCCTTTCACGCAGCGTTATTCGTGAAAGGGGTCCATATTTATAAGACCATGAAAAGCCACACAAGGTATCTTCTCTTTACATGGCCTTGTAAATATGCACTGGCACATTGAACCACCGGAACATGAAAAAAATGATGGTCTGGTGAAACAGTGAGCTGCTAGGGCCTTATAAATGAGGCCCATAGTGTGAATAAAAGTGGGGCAAGTATACACCTTTGTGAACCTTTATAAATGAGAATACATTCCCTTCATGTGTGTATCTCATGACAGCAGAGATGTCCCTGTGGAGATCATGTAAAAAGTTCACAATATTATTGTCAACACCAATAGTAATCAACAGTGACCACACTTTGGATCTATTAATCTGATCAAATGCCGCTGTGAGATCCATAAAAGCCATGTGTAGCAAGCCTTTTTTTGGCTTCTGTATATTTTCCCACTAACAACCGCATGTTTAGGCACTGACAAATGATACCTTGCCCTGACCTAAAGCCTTATTATAAGATGGAAATTACATTGTGCTGCTCTAGCCACTCTGACACCTTAGTGCATATTACTATACCTCAGACTTTTACTGTTGAGTCAGTAAGACATATTGGCCTGTAACATTGTGGATATGATCTTGCACCTTTCATAAAAACAGGAATAATAATTAACCTTGACCAATTTAAAGTCAGACCACTTTTACAATCTGCATTGAAAACATTTGTTAGAATTTTAGTCCAGAGAGGTAGATTAGATTTATATATGTCAGCAGGGACACCCTACGGACCAGGTGTTTTCTAGTTTGACATTGATAAAATAGCCTCAAAAACTTCTTCTTCAGTAAAAGCCAGGACATAATATCCGCCCACAAAATCTGGAGCGGTAATAGTGTTCGTTTCTACTAGAGAACCATAGATGTGCCACTGAAAGTGTGGTAGCCAGGTATCTTCAGGAGTGGAAAAATCAATTACACTATTAGAAGACCCTGGAAAAAAAATGGGCGATTGACAGTCTCCCAAAACCGGGCACTATCCATCATTACATCAGTATGAAATAAATCATGCCAGAATTCTGTTTTGAATTATTTTTCCCGGGTTTCTAAGGCTAATTTCTAGAGTTCCCTGCGTCTTAATATACTAGCCTTGTCCTAAGGAATATGTATTGAGGATTCTACTAGTGTCTTGTGGGCCACAATACACTAGTGGTCAAACCATCTCTCTCCCCCAACCTTAGCTTTTCTGACAGGTCTTGCAGCTACTAGCTACCTGTTGGCATACCATATGGTAAGCATTTAATAGGGTCTACTCACTAGTGGTGCCATCTAAACAAAGGTTAAGATCATTACTACACTCATTTAATAAATCCTTCAGAAACTGGTCACCCACAACATTTCTCCATTTCAATCTGTGTCCCTGGTGCTGGTGGGGTAATAACAGCATTACTAAGGGCTACTGGAAGATCATCCCCCTTCCTTTTACCCCATTCAATTGTTAGCTAAAGTGGGTTATGACCGCTAAAATGGTACCACTTAATCACAAAAGACAAAACAAATTGAAACAGATATGCGGATATAAAGATATGATCAATAGTAGTGTTTGAGCCCCTACTAGTGAATGAGGGGATAGTGCCCCCATCTCTATTTCCCCTAGAGTGAAAAAGATTAAAATCTGAAATGATGCCCTCTAGTAAAGTCAAATTAAAATTCAAATCAATCTTTATTTGGATTTTACTCCATAAAAGATAAACAATCTCTTTAAAAAATATATATATAATAATGTGTAATAAAATACTTCCAGAAAAAGACATTATTATTAAAATATCAAGTTAGGCGATTATTCATTCTCGTGCCGGAGGTTTTCTAAATACAACAACTTTTTTCTTTGTTCAATGGCATATAGGATAAATTTTGCTACTACATCACATTTCTCGTTAGTATCCAATTTACATAAATAATTAAAAGCTTCTTTACAATAAAATAGTTTGTTAATAACAAATAAGGGTTTTAAAAAATGTTTCCTGATATCATGATAAAGTTTACAAGATATAATAAAGTGCATTGTAGATTGTGCAAATCGTCCCGCACAGGGGCACTTCGGTAGGTTTTTACTCCAGACCCTCACCTTTGGAAAAGCTACCAAAAAGTGCAACGTTCTAAAGCGCATTCGGGTCAGATAAAATCTATCCTATATATTTGCAACTGTCAATAAGTAGTTTGGCATTACCTCGTTAGTTTCAGTCATATAAAGTGCAACTGTTGATTTCCTGCATTCTCTATTTTCTCTGTCACTATCCCTCCATGCCATTAATTGATTTTTCAATTCTTTCTTGCTGAATTGGAGGATAATACCTGGATTGTCCAGATTTGGAGCTAGATTGATACCTTTCAACAAATCTCTTAAATGCATGAACCAAGGGATTCTATCCCAATATTCCAATGTAAGGCAATCTTTAATAATCTTTTTGGTAAATTGTGTTTCTTCTTTAGACCAGATGCCATGCCAGGCCAACAACACATTAGTATATATTCGATCTTCCACGTAAGGACAATACAGTTCCTTGTGTACCATAAATGTGGAAGTGGTATTTGAGACTGCGAGCAGTCTACTGAGAAATGTATTCTCTAGCACTTGTAATAAGTGGATCTCGGGCATCAGACCCCAAAGGGCAGAACCATATGTAATGCTGCTAATTGATTTACTTTTGTAAATCTGCAACATTTCCCTGAGGGGTTTGTTACCAATTTTTTTTGAAAATCTAAAAACTGCCTCAGTTGACCTAATATACTTCATCTTGATAATTTCTAGATGTTGTTTCCAATGACCCATATTAGAAAACTGTATACCCAAGAATGTAAATCCATTCACCTCTTCACATTTATGGCCCTTAATAAAATGCGTTTTCTTCCTCGCCTTTCCCTGTCCGCAAGTCATTACAACAGTTTTGCTCATATTCAACAGCATATCTCTTTCTTCCATGAATTCCACAAAGCCCTCAATTAGCCGCTGCAAACCATTTGCAGTTTGTGACAGCAGTACTGCGTCATCTGCATTTAAGAGGACTGGGATAGAGCATTCTCCTATTTTAGGGGTATCAATTCCTATATTTTTTAGATGGGCATCTACTCCATTTATATAAAGGGAAAATAAAAGGGGCGCCAGAACACAACCCTGACGTATTCCTCTCCCTATCCTAAAACCTGGGGTACACTCGCCATTCCTTCCATATCTCACCCTCACTGTTAAATGGTTATATAGTTGCGCCAAGAAGCTTATTATATCTGAGGGCCACCCATGTCTATTAGGACTTTCCACAGCTTTGCATGGTTCACCAAGTCAAAAGCGCTGCTAAGATCGGCGAAACAAAGGAACACATGGCCCTTCCTTGCTTCTGTATATTTACTTATTATTAAATTAAGATTTAAACATTGTTCAAAAGTACCAACCCCAGGTCTAAATCCCAATTGAGCCTCTGAGAGTATATGATTGTTGGTTACCCATAGCTCTAGTCTTTCTAGCAGTACTCTTCCCAGCAATTTGACAGAGGTATCTAAAAGTGAAATTGGTCGATAACATTTGGGGTCACCGCTATCTCCCTTTTTGTAAATAGGGACAATTATACTTTCGGTCCATGATGTTAAGATATATCCCTTTGTCGCACTCATAAAAACTTGGGTCATAATAGGGCACCATAGGTCGACGTATGTCAAATATGCATCTATTGGCACCCCATCAGGGCCTGGTGCCTTCCCTTTCAAACATCTTCCTATGGCAGATTTCACTTCCCCTAAACTAACTGGTTTCAAGAAGGGTGGCTTGATCTCAATTATCCCAGTATTCGAAGAGCGAATGATCAGATTATCTGGGTTAAAAATTGAGCCAAAATGAGGAAGCCATTCCGATGATGGAACGTGTACTGTTATTTCAAGAGCATCATTATTTTTTAGGAATAGTTGGTTAATAGTTTTTCAGAATAGGGTACTGTCTCTTAGTATCGTTGCTTGCTCAAGATTAGTACATGCCCTAGCTCTCAATTGTGCCTTCCTGGTCATAAGTGCATGTTTGTAGCTCGCGCGTTTCATAGTTACTTCTTCCCTATTTCTTGGTCGAGTCTGCAGGGCCTGTTTTAATTCCTGGCTTGCTAATGAACAATTATGATCGAACCACCCCACTTTTCCTCTCTCTTTATTCCCCAGTGTTCTCACTAAGCTTCCTGGCATGGCGTTTCTAAGCTGGTTAAAAGATCCTAAAATCTCGTTTGGACTTTGATTATATTCTGTACATGTGTAAATTTCTTGACGGTGTTGTGTCACAACTTTTTTCATCACATCTATTTCGTTTACCCCAGTCCATTTGATTGCAATTCCATGTTCCCTTCTTATTCCTATATTTGTTGCTAATCGTTCACCTATATTAAAGGGTTTAGCTAATTTCATAGTAAGTAACAAGGGGTAATGATCACTGTAGGTGGTTGGCTCAATCTTCAGAGATTCAACCATATCTATGTTGCTCTTAGAAATTAATATATGATCGATTCATGAGAAATTTCCTCTTCCTATAAACGTTGGAAACTTCATTCCATTAAGCCCATCTTGTTCTGTCAATTCTAAATCATATCTAGATAATATTTCATTCAGTACAGTTCCGTAATTATTGTGCAAAAAGTGCGATTGGGCGCTTCCCCCATCGTCAATAAATCCACATGTCTTTCCTATGGTGTTCTGGCATGTCCCAATATTAAAATCTCCAGCACATATTATTGTATAACTAGAAGTTATATCATTTACAAAAATCTGTAAATCATCCTGGAGGGTCGATGCCACTACTCTGTTGGTGCCATTGAATTTATTATTGTAATAGTTTATTAACACAATTCCTAAAATTCCATCTATCCGAAAATATAAAAGCTGATAGTAAAGGGAATCAAGGGAGGATTTCACCAATGTATACGGTACCAATGTTGATATCAGTATTGCTAATCCTCCCTTTGCCCTACCACTGGCGGAGGCAGAAGCTGGTGTGGAGAATATGGTATAACCTTCAATAGAAAAGAATCCCGTATGCCATGTCTCTTGTAGACAGATTATAAGTGATGAGTTTATTATAGTCTGCCATTCCTTCTCAACCATTTTCGTTTTTATTCCACGACATGAGTATAACTGAGCCTCTTGCTCGGGACCTCCCGTCTGACTCAACATCACCATTACGGCTTAAAGATTTTAGTTTAGGCATTACAGTGATAGGTTGTAATTTGTCAGATAGCAAAATCTCTTTTCTACTCATGTCCTCCTGTTGTCAGTCCAAATCCTCCATGTTACTCAGGGGGGTGAATCGATTGGAATATTCTAGTTTGTTATGCCTGACCAAATTACTGGATATATTCCTTGTAGCCCCTATGTCTCTTGTACCTGAGATATTCATCATTCTATAAAAATAACCTAATGGGACAGCCATAATCTCCCTTCTCAGGTTTTTACCAGTTCGGTGTCTTATATCCAAGTCCACTAGTAATTGACCCACAAAGCGAGGATTACGGAAATTGACCACAATGCAGTCTCCCTCTTCTTCCTCCAAATGACCCACCCAATCAACCCTCCTTGCATATAAAATTTCACAAAACAGTTTATCTGGTGTACATATATTCTCTGACATCCAATGTACTACTTTGTTACGTAAATATGGCCAGGTCTCAACAGTATTTGGTCCCAGTTTGGGAACATTTTTGAGAATAATTGTGTATGGAGTAACATCTGGTGGTAGTTGTAGCACCTCTTTCACAGGTCTATTTCTAATCAAAGACTGGCACCTATGGTTTCTATCCAATTGCTCCCTTTGATTAATCATAGGTACCCTTGACTGAGGGATTTCTTCCTGTATGGGGTACCGGTGTTCCTTACTTCTTTTATTAGAGTCTGCTTTCCCTGTCATTGCACTGTTCCTTATATCTACGGCCGCTTGACTCTCATTTAATATAGTGTCACTACCAAGGGACAAAACTTCCGCTTTAGTCATTGAATTAACACTTACTTCTATCTTAGTTATGCGTTCCTTTATCTCCTTGAATTCTAACAATACTTTTGAGTTTATGTGGTCTAGCTTACCATGCCCAGAACCCGCCCACCGACTCCACCGACCCAGACACCACTGCACACAACCTACGACAGTGGATCAACGACTGCACCAACACCCTCGCACCACTCAAGAGATCCACCGACAACAAAGAAAAGAAAAAAGCTGCCTGGTTCACTGACGAACCCCTCACCTCCAAACGCGTCTGCCAGAAACTAAAGAAGAAATGGCTCCTCGAACACACACCTGACAGCCTCGCAGCCCACAAGGAGGCCACCCGCAAGCACCACCAGTTAATCAGACTCGCCAAACGATCCCACTTGACAGAACGCCTGAACAACAACGCACACGACAGCAAAGAACTCTTCTGCACTGTGAAAGAGCTCTCCAACCCCAGCGCCAACGTCAACGACATCCCACCATCCCAAGAACTCTGCGACGCCCTATCCACCTTCTTCTATCAGAAGATCGCCGACATCCACAACAGCCTCAACACCACGCCTCCGTCAGACCCCACCCCGACAACTCCACCTGCACCAACCGCCTGACCGCCTGGACCCACGTAGACGACACTGAAACTCGCAAGATCATGAACTCCATCCACTCAGGATCCCCTTCAGACCCATGCCCCCACCACGTCTAAAACAAAGCCGACTCCACCATCGCCCCCCAACTTCGAAAGGTCATCAACCTATCCTTCGACACCGCAACTTTCCCGGAAAGCTGGAAACACGCCGAATTCCACGCCCTCCTCAAGAAACCCAAGGCAGACCCCAACGACCTCAAAAACTGCCGTCCGATCTCCCTCCTCCCCTTCCCGGCGAAGGTCACTGAGAAGATCGTCAACGCTCAGCTTACCCACCACCTCGAGGACAACTCCATCCTGGACCCCTCCCAGTCCGGTTTCAGACGTAACCACAGCACCGAGACTGCTCCCCTCGCCGCCACAGATGACATCAGACAGCAAATGGACAACGGCGAAACATCAGCCCTCATCCTCCTCGACCTCTCCGCAGCCTTCGACACGGTTTGCCACCACACCCTATTAACACGCCTCCACGAAGCCGGAATACAAGAAAAAGCCCTCAACTGGATCTCCTCATTCCTCTCCGGCAGAACCCAGAGAGTCTGACTCCCACCCTTCCGCTCCAAAGCCACAAACATCATCTGCGGCGTACCCCAAGGCTCCTCACTAAGCCCGACGCTGTTCAACATCTACATGGCCCCCCTCGCACAACTGGCCCGTCAGCACAACCTCAACATTCTCTCTTATGCCGACGACACCCAGCTCATCCTCTCCCTCACCAAACACCCACACACCGCCAAAGCCAACCTCCACGAGGGAATGAAGTCCATCGCCAAGTGGATGAGAAATAGCCACCTGAAGTTGAACTCTGACAAGACGGAGGTCCTCATCCTCGGACGCACCCCCTCAGCCTGGGACGACTTCTGGTGGCCCACCGCGCTGGGACCCCCGCCAATGCCAGCCAACCACGCACGCAACCTGGGTTTCATCCTCGACTCTGCCCTCACCATGTCCAAGCAGGTCAACGCAGTTTCCTCCTCCTGCTACAACACCCTCCGCATGCTCCGTAGAATCTACAAATGGATCCCGAAGGAAACCAGAAGAACGGTGACCCATGCCCTCCTCAGCAGTAGACTAGACTACGGCAACGCACTCTACAAAAAGACATCCGACGCCTCCAACGCATCCAAAACGCCTCCGCCTGACTGGTCCTCGACGTCCCCTGCCGCTACCACATCTCCCACCACCTGAAAGACCTCCACTGACTCCCCGTGGACAAGAGGATCACCTTCAAGCTCCTCACCCATGCCCACAAAGCACTCCACAACGCCGGACCAGCCTACCTGAACAACAGACTCAACTTCTACGTCCCCTCCTGGCAACTCCGCTCCGCCAACCTCGCCCTCGCCGTCGTCCCCCGCATCCAGCGCAAAACCTCCGGTGGCAGATCCTTGTCCTACCTTGCCGCCAAGACCTGGAACACCCTCCCGACCTCCCTGCGGCAGACCCAGGACCTTCTCACCTTCAGGAGACTTCTTAAGACCTGGCTCTTCGACCAGTAGCAGCACCCCCTCCCCCTTTTCAGCACCTTGAAACCCTAACGGGTACGTAGTGCGCTCTACAAATGTTGTGATTGATTGATTGATTGATGCAATTTCTTGAAAAGGGTTTCCATATGTTTTTGTAAGGGACCATCGTTATCTGATAATGTTACTACTGTATGACCCCCATGCATTTCAGTGGTTATTTTGCTACTCTTAGGGAATTGTGGGGGTGGTAACATAGGCTTAGGTTTAGTGATCTGGCTACTTCTTTTTTTCTTGGGTGGTGGAGAAATTTGGTCGTCTATACTATTTGATGGATCAATATGCTGATCCTCTAGAATAGTGAGTTATCTTTAATCTTTTCACTTATTACTTAGCCTAGCAATATTCCAACTAAAGAAGTTCAGCTGACTAGCTGCTTTAGACATTATCTTACTCATGGGTGGCATATGAGACCTTTACCGGACATCAGAACCCTTAACATGTGGTGTTGAATCAGGGGCAGAGCTTAGTCAGTCATTAGCATCAAGATTACTAATTGTATGGAAACCTCCAGCACCTCTCTTTCCTTCACTATTGGATCTCTAATAAAGGACTACTGTGTCCTGAATGAACCCAGTTACTAGGAGGGTAAAAGAAACCGAGCGGTAAGACTCTGATTCCTTCAGACTAAAAATTAGGTCCTGGGCAAACTAGGCTCTTCTCTATGTTAGGTTGATTGAAGTTAATGACAATACAGTCCACCTCTACTGTTTTCTTCCCGGGACGCATCCAGCCCACCCATCTGGCATGATAATATGGGGTGAAACCCATACTCCTTGCCACAACACGTTAGTACACCAATGTATAATTTTACGAATGAGCTCTGGGGTGGATTCCGAAATGCCAACACTCAGAGGAGGGACCCCTACCAGGATAGCTATAATGGTGTTACCTCAGGGGGAAGGTGTAATTTAATCATACTACCCTCCTTAACAGATGGGTCAGGCATGCCCTGAGTATGAGGCCTTTGTATAATATTATTTGATGAAGAGGCCATAGAGACCCTATTGGACAGTAAGATCTGCATTGTGGGCTGCTCTATGACCTCTTGAATGCAAGACAGGACTGCTGAATCATTTGGAAGCTTAGGTAAATCCCCCTTGTTATAAATGTCACTAAAATCTTCCCCATGGGATTGACGGACAGTAATACCCTGTAGGTGTCTGGGGCTGGTGCACTGTATATTATATCCAGCTTGGGAGTCCTCCGACAGGTGAGCCTTGAACAGCTTACATGTCCTTGTAGAGAAACATTTAGCTCAGTAATTAAAATTTCTATTAATGACAAGTTCCCCAACACTCCCTTCACAGTATTTTGTACAGACCGTCTCATACAAATCCTAAAACATAGGTTCAATTAGTGAGTGGAGATGTGTATCTAGTCCAGCATCTAAAACTGAGCCCATCAATTTATCAGTAACTGGTAATGTTATTTCACCTACACCCAGATGGGTAATCAATTCATTGTTGGGTATAGAGGCTGATTCAATAATACAAGATGCAGCCCTTGAAGCCCTTTTCTTTCTCTGTTTGATTGATACAGCCTTCTCAGGTGATGGGGTGTTTTTTCTATGAACGTATGGCTTTGCAGTTAGTGTCTGTGATGAGGGCTCACTTTGGACTAACTTGATATATATATAGTAGGCGATTTGGCTTCAACTACATCCCCCCATACCCTCCACAAAAGCTGTTTAATATTAACAGGCAAAGCCTTTTCGACCCCGAACCCAAAGTTTTCTTCCGCACTCTGTATCTCTTCAGCGAGAGCTCCCACAGTAAGTGTTAAATAAGATGTAATGGAGGTACAATTTCAAGGCACAGAGGTGAGATATATATTTACCAACAAAGAAAATTGCCAGAGATGTTACCAAGGTTCAGGGTGGAACTTCTGCACTTGATGAAGAGAAGGTTTACATTTAATAAGGTAGTTCCAGGGAAACAACTCCAACGTGAAGTCTGGTGACAGCAAACAGCCATTGATGCACACACTGCTACAAGTATTACCTCACACCTGTACTCTGTCGGTAAGCAGTCCCATTTTACAACTTGGTTGTAGGATCCTTTTATGTACCAGACCTTACTCTGTCTAACATTTGGGTCCATGTAGGGCACAGCGGGGAAGCTGCTCTTTTCTCTTCTTTTGAGCAGTAGATTAAACAGTGAAATAGTACACTTTTTATGTTGAACATCTCTGTCTACACCACTTTATGAATGGGGTTGACCATCTGAATCTACTAAGTTACTTGTCACATTTCAAAAAGATAAGTTTTCTCCATCTTCAGCATGGATAATGCTCTCATATCACCCTTGCTTCTGTGACCACTGGCAATAAACAAACTGTACTGACTATTGGAAGCTTATGATCATGCTGCATTTTTAAGACAGTATACTCTAAACAAATGTCCTAATCTATAGTTTAGCTATCCTTTCAAAGTTTATGAAATCTGTGTACAAGACCAAAAGCTGGTCAACCATGAACATCAAAATGACACAGTGGAAACTTGCCTTGCCAGATGAGAACTGAAGAGAACAACAAATCTTGAAGCAAACAACAAATTATTGGTTTTCATTGACCATTTCTTGTCTACTTTTCTATTCTATTTTAGGGTAACTTGAGCCCTTTCGGGATATATGTTGAGTTGAATAAAATGTAATTTACAAGTCATTTTGAATCCATTTTATTTCAACCTTTGTTTTGTTTAGTCGTTTCCCACAGATCACAATATTAGAAAAAAGTCAGGTAAAATTGTATACACAAATAAAGGCAATTTCCACTGATTATGACAGAGTATCACAAGTTGAAAGCCTTCTTTTGAATACAAAGTGTGTTGTAGTCTTGCTAATTCCTACTTCAGATTATTTGTATACCTTCCTTCCACTCCCTCAAAACACAACAACCACTTTTAATTGTGCAGAACAATATAGTATTGTGGCAAAGCCAGAGCTTAATTTTACTTGCTTATTAATTACATGAAACACAATTCCCTATTGTACAGGGTGGTACATAGGTCATGCCCCTCAAAGTACTTATTTAGCAACAGATTAGTAGATCTAAAGTACTTGATGGGAACTGGATTTAAGAAGATGTGACTACAGAAGGTTCTCATGCCAAATAATCTGCAATAAGTATAACAATCCTCACTCGATAATAAATCATTCATCGCTAACCAACAGCCATCAAAATGTGTCCTGGAATCATCCAGGAGTAATTCCTACCCCCTGCAGTTGTCATGAAGCCATTCTGTAGTAAGCCACACTCATTCTAATGTTTTCATGAAATCATCCAGGAGTAATTCACAGTCACCCAGAAGATGACCTAGAAACATCCTAGAGTAATCCACAGTCATTTTGAAGTTGTCATAGAATCATCCGGTGGTAATTCACTCTTCCTGAGATTGTCAATCATTGTTCATCGAGTAGTAAAAGATCATCACACGTATTAAATTGAAGTAATCAGGACACCATCCCAGGTGACTCTAGAGTCATCTTATTTAAATATTTCACCCTATACACATACTTCAGGATGGCTTGAGATGACGTCTGCAGAGAATTACAGAAATAGCCCAGCTGGAGTTATCGGATGACTTCAGAATTACTCCAGGAAGATCGTCCTTTTTGACTTATGTCATTAATGTGCTTACTTGGTATACGTGACTCCTTCCTGGATCCCCAAAAAACAGCTGTATAGGTTGAAATGGTGCCATGATCACTGCTGTAGCTCTAGTGTGGGACAATAACTCCTGCCAATAAGTGGGTGCATGATGCCTTACAACCACAAATGAAGTAGCTTTCAGTGTAGTAGGGGACAGAAACCGCCTGGTCATGATTTTGTACCCAGATAGACAACTTAGACCCCAAACGTTAGACAATATATAATTGAATTTATCAATCCCCAGGTTGATCTCCATGCTCACTGCATATGGTCTACATTGGCTGTAGGTTGTTTATCCATACATAAGGGCATAAGATACCTCTTCGTCTCTATTTTGGCTTAGTATATTGTCACCCTCCCATGCCAGGCCCAGATAACCTTCGAGTTTCCTGTCTTATAGAAATATTACCTAACATTGGTGGATAATAATGAGTACATTTTTTGGTTCTGGATCCATAATTCCAGGATTAAAATCAGGGAATGAAGCAGACCAGTTCTTTCTTGCTATTTGTTGCCAGTAATCCAAGAAGATGAAACTTCATTATAGAAGACTGCAATATCTATGTCTAGCTTTGGACAGAAGAACTGCGGAACATGGGAGCATTCCTGCTCTACTTGAACCAATAATTTGCATCCAGGTTATGAATCTATTGAACGGTTGGGTACATTTGAACTGCTTGTATGTGAGTCTTCAGTTTGAAAAGTCCCAAAAGCACTTCCCCTGTAGATCAGTATGATGTGTTCCTAATGGCTGTAGCGGTCCTGTCTTTTCACAAAATATACAATAGCTTCCATTGATAAAGGTCTTTATTGAGTGTCCAGAGAAGTAGAAGGATGTTGCACTCATGCACGTCAACAGCCATCAGCCCAAGATATTTAATTGGTCATTCGATCTAGCTAAAGCCATTATGTAGTAGTGGTGAGCAGCATTTGTTTCTAGGGTCAGAGTTATCTATTGCTTATGACTTAAAATAATTACAACCAGAGATGTCACCAAACAGTCAATTAAAGATGAGAGAGAAGTCTCTGGCTTGGCAAAGAAGAGAAAATCATCAGCAAGTAATGATAATGTGTTTAGTATTGCTTAGGTTGTGTCGTTCAAATGTGGATTTACCTTAAAGAAATTAAAGCCATGGGGCGTTTGGCAAAACAGGAATAATTGGTTTAATTAAAGTCAGTGGCCGGGAGAGTGCAGTACAGAGTAGGGGTCTCATGACTGTCTCTCAAAGTTAGAGTTCTGAGTGCCCTTATATGCAATTCTTTAAAGGTTATACAATAATTCTTAACATTCTTTGCAGAAAGAAATCCAGAGTCATAAATCTGACCATCTGATAAAGTGATCAGGTGTGTCCTGACCTTGCATGGGCAAAAAGTGGGCCAGTAGGTATCATGTCTAGATGTCTGGCATAAGGAGCTCAGTGTAATAGTTTATTGTCTGATTACTAAAAATCATTGCAATGTGTATAAAACATTAATAAAATATTTACACACCCTAGTATATAGCTAAAAATATATTTACAAACCATAAACCAATGATTATCATTATACAAGGTTCAATGTTCACAATCTATACTAAAAAAAGTCTGCCATTTGTACAAAGTTGATACACAATGACACTAAAGTGCTTTTATGATTACAAACCAAACTAATAGAAAAAAACAAAGGTCAGCTTTATGTAGTCCATTCTGTAAGCTCGACTACACCAAAATGTATCCAGCTGTTCATAATACAACTAATAGCTTTACTGCATCATAAATAACACAGGCTTTATGAATACCCTTTTGCAACGTTCAGCATCACCTACATCTATCCCGTTATTCTAACTAAAATAGAATATTATAGTACATTAGAAATAAAGCTGAACATAGTGAAATAAACATCTGTTCCATGGCGGTCAGTAAAGATTTTAAACCTGTTTTCAACATAATGTCCACCAGGTGCAAAAACCTAGTAAAACGACTAATCAGGGGGATTGTTTACACGATAAGCAAGGTAAACTGGCTTGACGGCATGTTCTCACACCAAGGGGGTCATTCTGACCCTGGCGGTCCAAGACCGCCAGGGCCACGGACGACTGAAGCACCGCCAACAGGCTGGCGGTGCTTCATTGCCCATTCCGACCGCGGCTGTAAAGCCGCGGTCGGAAAACCGGGTCCGGCGGTTTCCCGGCGGATTTCCCCCGGCTCGGCGAATCCTCCATGGCGGCGCTGCAAGCAGCGCCGCCATGGGGATTCTGACCCCCTTCCCGCCAGCCTGTTTCTGGCGGTTTTTACCGCCAGGAACAGGCTGGCGGGAATGGGTGTCCTGGGGCCCCAGTATGCTTTTCACTGTCTGCCTAGCAGACAGTGAAAAGCGCGACGGGTGCAACTGCACCCGTCGCACACCTGCAACACCACCGGCTCCATTCGGAGCCGGCTTCAGTGTTGCAGGCCTCTTTCCTGCTGGGCCGGTGGGCGCTATTTTGGCTAGCGCCCGCCGGCCCAGCAGGAAAGTCAGAATGGCCCCAGCGGTCTTTCGACCGCGGAGCGGCCATTTGGCGGTTCCAGCCAGGCGGGCGGCGACCGCCGCCCGCCACGGTTGGAATAAGGCCCCAAATGTATTAAACAGCAGTTTCAACAAGAGTCTTCATGCTTGTGGTAGACAAGGGCAGACTAAATGCAATCAAGATTGTTTTGGAAAGTTACAGAGTCTGCAGCTGTTTGATGGCCGTTGTTGCTCCCATCTTGCGGTGCCATCATTTGTTATATTCCTGCCAAGCCTTAACCTCAAGAACAAATTCCTTGTATGCAGTTGAAGATGGGACCATAAATGAGGGTGGACTTCAAGATTTTCAAATTGATTAATAATAGTCCGGGCATGCCTCTTTGCCACTATGGCCTCTTTATCCATCGTAATAGATATGAGTTGGAGCTCAATTTAAAAGTATCTTACAGAAGATTTACTTGCATCCAATAGCCAAAAAGGCTAGAGATTGAAAGTATGATGATATGAAGACATTCTCGAAGAAACAATCTCCAGGCACTTGCAAAAAATCCTGATTTATAAGTTCTTGCCAACATAAATTAGCTAAGGAACACGGTTTTGATAAAACAAAATATATGGACTTTTTAAAAAGTCGGACTTTCTAACTAGAAATTTACTTTGTGCGCCAAACCCTAGTCAGATTTCTTCTTCACCAGTGTTTCTTGGGATCTTACAATTGGATTTAAAAGCTTTGATTTGTATATTATTCAATAAATGTGCCACATGGCCTTAGACAATTGCTGAAGCGTAGTCAAGAGAAGGTACAGTCTTAGCCTTCATGATTTTTACTGAATGCTTGTGGCTATGATATAATAGCTTGTCACGCAGAGATCTAAAAGCAAAGATAAGTGAAGTAGTTTTTGCCCTTGAGTTTGTTAAAATGGCATTTGAACAACACTCTATCATCAAATGTGATGCCTAGATATTTATATGACCTGATTGATTCAATCACTATTCCACATACTTTTAGTTCACGAGGTCTAGGTCCAGATCAGCTAATTGACATTATTTTAGTTTTCCTCATATTCATCTTTAAATAGTTTGCTGTTATATATTTACCTAAAGACTCTATTAGCTGCTGTAGACATATTGGGGAATGACTGAGTAGTATGGCATTGTCAGCATATTGTAAATATTTTATATTACAACCTGCAAAATTGGGGGGAGCATTTACATTATGCAAATGGAGTGGTAAATCAGTAATGAAGAGGTTCAAAAGACATTGCCTACAACTGTTGTGGTGTCGCTGCCTATCTGATGGATCATTCTGGGTTTTCCAGTTTTGTCAGTAAGCTAGGTATCACCCCACCTGTGATCTGGCAATCAGTTGCTTCAGGCCTTTGTCACAGAGATCACATATTTCTGACTCTGGAAGATGAAAAGGTCACATCAGGTGGAATTGACAATAGTAATGCAAGTTTGTTGTTGTGTGCACACACATCATGGCATACATTGACATCATTTTTATCTCTATCAACATTTAAGTCCTTTTCTATTCAGAATGTGGTGATTTCCTTAGAACAGGTGCTCCATTGATGATGCAATTTTAGGGTGAAATAGAGCAACACTCTCTTGTTCACAGAGTGTGAGTAGAATATTCCCCACTCACCCTTATTTTAATTCAGGGTTCTTTGCAATTGGACTGGGAAAATGTTTTCATTATTAGACGTAGGGACCTATTTAGATATTAGCATATGGGATACTCCTTCACAAACATCACGGATATCCCTTCCACTATATTACATTCTTCATAGCATATAATGGGATATAATATGGTGGATGGGATATTCACCACGTTTGTGATGGAGTATTCCACTCCACAAGGATCTAAATGAGGTTTTGTTTGGCAACTTGCTTATATGCCTTAATGATTGGCCTAGACTATGCATTCTCTGCACCAGGCATAGTCTAAGCCAAATAAAGTGCAGTCGAGAATCAGAGATAGATGTAAATATTTTGGCTTCACAATTAAGGAGCACAATGGCACTGTAAGACTGAAGGATGTTGATTTTTTTATTTGGATTGAGCACAAGGACTAAAACTAATAATGACATATTACATAAAAAAGTGAGGCTCAAGAAGATGTTTGTTCCTATGCCAGTGTTTATAACGTGACTGAAAAGCTTTGAGCGTGGTTCTGTCAGTATATTTGAAGCATTATAAAAAGGCATTGGGAACCATCTAATTTAGTGTCTACCTTCTCTACATTCTTTTGGTAAATGTTCTCACTTACTCCATATAAATTTAATATTCTAAGGTTTCAAAATCTATCTGGTATGTGGGTAGACTGCAATCAGTGCCCTAGTCATCCAATTTGTCTGAATCTAATTGGTGTTCTTTCTAAAAGAGATGAGTATAATACAATCAAAGCCTTGGGAATACCAGGGGTTCTCATATGTGTGTTTCCTTTTTCCTGCTTTTAATTATTTGTTAAAGTTATATATGTTTATTTATATTAATTTGTACAGTAAGATTTTATCCACCTTGTCCCTCTTATTAGAATATGTTTATGTGATGAGCAAGACTTTCTTGCTGAGTCTTGCATCAGTAACTTCTCCATATCTACTCTAAAGTTAAATAAGTTTCTGTAGGTACGCCTTGATCCATCTAACTTATGACACGATTCTATCTTTTAAAGATGTGTTTTTTAATCCAGTTTTGTTTGCCTGGTTACATTTTGAAAATTTTACCTAAGGAAGCTCAATCCTTCCTCCATATAAAAGCGTTTGCTGCATCCCAATTTATGTCACAGTTTACTTTGTCATTACATTTTCATCATGTTCTAATACTTCCCTTATGCTTTCTCTTACTGCTGGATCAAATAAAGCAATTTTGATAACGTTTCGAGGTCTTGAATGGGGTCTGTGAGGTGATAAGGTAGTGCATAGACCCTGATGTAGAAGATAAATAGCCTTGCAGTTTGATTCCGTGGGAGTAAGAAGAAATCTATTTGTGTATATGATTTGTGTACATTAGAAAAAAATTGAAGTCTTTTTTACCCTGATGTTGTTGCCTCTAAATGCTCAGAGCCTGTAAAACTGTGATTGTTAAAACACTGCTTTATAGATGTGTAATGTAATTTTCCAACTTCGTGGGTTGTGTATACGTGATGTGGAGGAATAGTCCTTGATCCTGGCTACCAATCCAACTAATATTCAGGCCCTGTTTTAAGAAGGCCTAGCTCCACTTTAGCACCACCCTAGCATCATGTTTTTTATGATGAGGAAGCAATAAGGTAGTCTTTTGCTGTGCCATATTTACAGAGTGGCACAATGCATTAGTTGCACCACTTTGCAACCCTGTGTGCTACATTATGCCAGCAAAGGGGGCGTTCCCCCATTAGGGGACCTGAAAAAATGTAATTTTTTTCAGTACTCCTAACACCTGCTCAGAGCAGGTGTTAAAAGGAGGCACACCATTGTTTACAATAGGCCTCAATGGGCTTTGCAGGATTAGCATCAAAACATTTGATGCTAATCCTGCAAAGCTCCAAACTAGCGTAAAAAATGTTGTTCCCTAACTATTGCCATAGTCCGCCGTATCTTAGATATGGCGCACACATGGTGATGTTAGGGGGCGCTATGGGGTGCAAGAAAAGTGGGGCTGCACTGGGTGCCGCACCACTTTTCCTAAATCTGGACCTCAGTCTCTTTCCTTTTTGGGATTGGCTTTCCTCCTAATGCTCTGCTGTTTGGGTTTGAGGAGACTATTGGTATCCATTGGTACCAAAATGTAGTAGAAAAGGAGGAATCACAATCCCAGAACGGGAGAGTGGCTCAATATTAGGTGCCTCAGTGCTTCAATTGTCCAGAAGGTTCTGGTCAGTAGGACCTTTGGTGCAGGCCTTATTCTGAGGAGATTTCCCTTGTATAGGTTTTAGTATTTTAATAAATCCCTGCCCCAAAATGACATCTCTTTTTTGCAATTTTGTTTACTTTGGCAAATTGTTTTTTTTTGTTTGTTTTTTTTGCAAATTGATTTTACTTTTATATTGAAATGAGTATTATGTTCGACTGGCCCACAGTGATTCATATTCCTACAAATCTGCCTTCTTTGCCTTTGTATTGTGTGTCTAAGGTGAACTCAAGGCATCAATATAAGATAATGTGTGCACTCTTCGCTCTATTATTCTTGGTGCCTTTAAACTGTGAAGGGAATCGGTATGAGGATACACATTGTATGTCTTTCATAAGTAATTAGGATTCCTGGAACAAAATACTATATTTCTTCTTAATTTGCAGCCTGTGCAGTACTGTTCTTCACTTGCCCGGGCAGCTAAGGGCCTGTATATTTAAGGATACTATTGTGAATTGGTTCATCAGTCGTTCATCAGTCGCATCAAATTAGTGGTTCATCTTCCTTTTCCTCGGAGTGGGCTTTCTGTACAATTTTCTCCTTGAAAAGATTATTCAACACTTTATATAAATCATGTGCCAAACCCTTCCTTAATACTTCATAACATTCATTTCCATTCTATTCTCTCCCTCCACTGATCCATCCAGTTATTAGAATCAACAGTATCTATGTAACAAAAAAAATATAACTCAACAAGCAAATCACCCACTACCACAACATACACCAAATCCTAGACACTACTCAGTCGCACTTCAGACCCACTCACACCACCGAGACTGGCCATATCACTGCAACCAAACACATTAGGGCCCTCATTACAACCCTGGCGGTCGGTGGTAAAGTGGCGGTAAAACCGCCAACAGGCCGGCGAAAAGAAAATGGAATCATGACCGTGGCGGAAACCGCCAACATAGACAGCCACTTTAACACTCCGACCGCCATGGTGGTACAAACAAACAGCATGGCGGTCACAGCCAACAGACAGGCGGAAGACAATGTACCGCCCACACTATTATGATAGGCCAATCCACCACCTTTTATGGGGTGGATTCAATGCAAACAAAAACACGGCGGAAACAGGACTTGGAAGGGAAAACACTCACCTCTACACACCCCACGAGGAACCCGGACGCCATGGAGCCTGAACTCCAAAATACTCCCTGTGATAGTCTTCCTGCTGTTCTACCAGGAGCACGACCGACAATGGCGACGACTACGGTGAGTACTGCACCTACAACACAGGGGAGGGTGGAGGGAAAAGAGAGTGACACACACATGCAACACGCAACACCCCCACCCTCACCCACAACAACATACACACCAATACATGCTGAAACATTACATTTACACCCACCAACCTCCCCCTGGAAGAACGCAATGACAAAAGGAAATGATTTGAACGATTGTAATCATGTAAAATCCATTAGTCAAAACTTTATATACACTATAAACAAATATGTACACCAAGAATTCAAGTCTAGGTACTGCACCTATATAGTCCATGGACCACTGGGCCCAAAATGCATGGGCGAGGCCCACACTCGATACCCGATTGAAACGGAGAGAACACTGCAGGGGCATCAGATCGAAATAAAACAGGCACCTCAGGGGGAAAGAAAGGGGGGGGCACCTCAGCCGGATGAGTGCACGACGCCACCACCACAATGCCTTTCTCCACTGGTTCTGGAGGGGGCCTTGTGCCCAGAGTGCTTCATCTTGCCAAGGACTGAGGTAGTGGATGTGAATTTCCACTGGTTCTGGAGGGGGCCTTGTGCCCAGAGTGCTTGATCCTGCCAAGGACTGAGGTAGTGGATGTGAATTTCCACTGGTTCTGGAGGGGGCCTTGTGCCCAGAGTGCTTCATCCTGCCAAGGACTGAGGTAGTGGATGTGAATCTCCACTGTTTCTGGAGGGGGCATGGTGCCCAAAGTGCTTCATCCTGCCAAGGACTGAGGTAGTGGATGTGACACTCCACTGATGGTGGGGCAACATCGAAGCTGCCCAGGCCCCTGGAACTGACCACCAGCCTCGTACGAATTACCACTGGGGATCGCAGCCATGTCTGCGGTGGTGCCACTGGCTCAGGATGTCGCGTGGCCGCTGGCGGTGCTTGCGGCGCTTGCGGTGGGGTCAGTAGCGGCGGGCTTGCGCCGGTCATTGGGGTGGCGGTGCTTGCGGTGGTCATTGGGCCGGCGGTGCTGGTGGCAGCCTCACTGACTGTAGTGCAGGTGGCTGGCTTACTGACTGCCGTGCTGGTGGCTGGCTCACTGACTGCTGTGCTGGTGGCTGGCTCACTGACTGCCGTGCTGATGGCAGTGTCAGTAGCAGCGGTGCTGGTGGCGTGCTCACAGACTGCGGTGCTGGCGGTGGTGTAAGTAGCGGCAGTGCTGGTGGCGGGCTCACTGACCGCAGTGCTGCTGAAGGGCACAGTGTCTGCGGTGCTGGTAAAGGGCTCAGTATCTGGGGTGCTGGCAGCGGTGTCTGTGGCGGCGGTGCATGTGACGGTGGCGGTCTTGTGCGCCGTGCAGGTTGGTGGCGACGTTGACTTGCCTTTCTTTTTCAGGTCCTTCCCCACCTTGGATGGTGGCACAGCTAGCTTGCCACTCCCAACTATTGTCTTGGCTGAGCCCTTGGTGGCAGTTGTTTTGGCCTTCTCCCTCCGGGATGTCAGCAACTTCTTCTGTTTTGTAGGTGGGGGAATGTCCTTGGACTCCCTCCTTGGGACACTGGCAGCCCTGTTGCTTGGCGCACTCCAGAATCCGGATATTGCTGGCACCACTGTGCCCGGTGATGTGGTGGCTGAGGTGCTGGGTTGGGACCTGGAAAGGCTGGCCCTAGGGGACGGACGGACGGGAGGGGGAGGTGTAGGGAAGAGGTCAAATTTGAGAGGAAAAGCTTTTTAGACACACTGGGACGGGTAGATGGAGGGGGTTTAGGAGTGGAGGAAGAGGTAGTGGTTGTAGGAGGTGTTCGTATGCTGACTTTGGGTGAAGGTGCATGGCCTGGAGGCTGTTGTGAGGTGGATGGCTGTTGGGTGGGTGTGTGACTGCGTTTGTGTAGTTTGGAAGGAGGGCTCACAGACACACTGGGAGAGGACACAGGGGATGTGTGAATGGTAGTGGGGGTGGTGAGTGCACATGAGTGGTGTGTGGTGATGGGCGTGCTGGTGATGGAGGTAGTGGCTGAAGATGTAGTGCATGCAGGTGTGAGTGAGTGGAGATGTGACAGGGAGGGAGGAGGGAGAAGAGAAGGAGGGAGACACAGTGGAGGCAGTGGATGTTGGTATGTGTGCATGGGTATGATGCTTGTGTGAGTGCTTGTGGGGTGTGTGGTGCTTATGTTTGCCAGAGCCACCCTTGTGTGTTGAGGTGTGTGCATGCTGGTCTGATGGTGTGCTTGGAATAGGCTGAGGTACTGGGGATTGGGTCTGCGTGGAGGAAGTTGGAGGGGGGAGGCTGGACACAGGGATAATGGCTGCCATCAGTGCAGAAGCCAGAGCCTGAAATGCTCGCTGTTGGGCTGCCACGCCACAATGAATGCCCTCCAAGTATGCATTTGTCTGTTGCAACTGCCTCTCTACACCCTGGAAGACATTCAGAATGGTAGACTGCCCAACAGTGAGGGATCTCAGGAGGTCAATAGCCTCCTCACTGAGGGCAGCAGGGCTGACTGGGGCAGGGCCTGAAGTGCCTGGGGAGAAGGAGATGCCCACCCTCCTGGGTGAGCGGCCACGGGACACACGCTGAGGGGCTGCTGGGAGGGCGGTGCTGGTAGGGGGGTGCGGCTGTACCTGTAGATGCAGTGGGCACAGAGGGGCCCACCACTGCAAGGGAGCTCCCATCAGAGGAGGAGTTGGTGTTGCTGGTCTCAGCTCCTGTCCCCGCAGTGGAGCTCCCCTCGCCCTCTGTCCCACTAGTGAATCCAGACTCCGTTGTCTGGCCCTCCACGGCCATGTGGGATGCAGCTCCCTCCTGCTCCGGTGGCACAGCTCCTCCGCCTGATGATGTTAATGCACACAAGAACAGGGAGACCACAAAAAGGGGGGTGGAAGAAAGACATGTTCAGTGCATACAATACTGCTACCGTCGGCGGACACTACAGACACAGCAGCCCTCTGCACTGCGCCATGCACTTAGAGTTCCCTAATTTTTCACAGGGACAAGGAGTACATGGCCAATGCCCGATTGCTGCACATATGGAAGTCACAGGAGCCTGATTAGGTGTAGATGGCTGTTAACACTGGTGGGGATGGGGTGCCACTTAGCCAGCCTCACAAAGGATCGTTGCCTACAAAGCTCGCCCTAGCCTAGGGAAACCCACTGCCCACCTCCCCCACCCAGATACCTCCAATGCGCGCAGATTCAGCTGAATGAGAGTGTGCTCACCCCCTTGTGGCTGCTGTGATGCCCTCAAGTGCCCATTCAACTCCGGATACGCCACTGCCAGGATCCGGGGGGCGAAGGTCCTCCCATCTTTTACGGCAGCGGGTGTTCCGTCTGTGGTGGACCCCCAGTGTCCGGACATCCTTGGCGATGGCACGCCAAATATCCCTCTTCTGGTGGGCGCTGACCTAGAGGAATAATACAGGGGAAAATGTAAAACTTTTACCGTCCGGACCATCACAGTCATTGTCCCACGTTCCCACCCTTGCCCTGACGCACATACACTCAACATCCAATCATGCAGGCCTCATCTCCCCCCGTATCTCCCATCCACACCACTCCAAACAGGCATTGCCCATACAGCATGCTTACAGTGTACTCACCTGTTTGTCTGGAGGACCGTAGAGTAGCGTGTACTGGGGGAGGACCCGATCCACTAGTTTATCCAACTCCTCCGATGTGAAGGCAGGGGCCCTTTCCCATGAGCCATCATCGCTTCCAGAATGAGGTCACAGCAGCACTTGCAGTGTAGGTCCTCTCCTGTCGAAGATCAGGTATCAAGTGAGTGAACAGAGAGAAAATGGCGGTCTCGTCTGCGGTAGTGCGTACTGTCACCGCCGGCGTACATCGTCATTGGCTCCTGGAACCCATAGGGCCCAATGTTAACCAATGCAGAATTGCGCAGCGGTCTTCGACCGCCTACCGCGATGGTGCACAATGCCAGCGCAGTTACCTCATATCCCCTTGTCCCACATTACAGGTCAGGCTGCTGCCATTTCAGGGGGCCACATGGCATTAATTTTTAATGCGTCACACATATATAGGCCTTGCATATACACAGAGACAGGCACATAGCGTATTGACAAATGTGTGAAATAAAATTATTTTTTCACTACCTCTTTGTTGACTGACTCTGTGCTCGCTGTTCTCATCCATAGGGCACGTACGGCAGGTGAGGAGAAGGCGGCATCCTCTGGTATACAGACCGCTGGTGGACCTGTCGACAATGGAAGAGAGACATGTAATAGTCACCCACAGACTGGATTGTGCCACAATCCAGGAACTGTGTGCCCAGTTGGAGCCAGATCTGATGTCAGCTATCCGCCATCCCACAGGAATCCCCCCTCTAGTGCAGGTCCTGTCAGTACTCCATTTCCTGCCAAGTGGGTCTTTTCAAACAACAGTGGCCATAGCATCAGGGATGTCCAAGCCTATGTTCTCTAACGTGTTGTCCAGAGTGTTATCTGACCAGCTGAAACACATGCGCAGCTACATTGTGTTCCCTCAGGTGGAGGATTTTCCTACAGTGAAAGGTGGCTTCTATACCCTGGGACATATCCTCAACATCATAGGTGCCATTGATGCGACACATGTGGCCTTGCCCCCCCCGCAGGAGTGAACAGGTGTACAGAAACCAGAAGAGCTATCATTCAATGAATGTGCAGATGGTGTGTTTGGCCAACCAGTACATTTCCCATGTGAACGCCAAGTTTCCTGGCTCAGTGCATGACGCTTACATTCTGAGGAATAGCAGCATCCTTTACATGATGGGGCAACTCCAGAGGCACTGTGTGTGGCTAATAGGTGAGGACAAGGACCCTATACCCTATGAATAGTTGTCCGGGTCTGGGGGTTTCCCTAAGTGTTAGTGTGTGTCTAACAGATTTCCCTCAACATTTGCAGGTGACTCTGGTTACCCCAACCTGTCATGGCTACTGAGCCCAGTGAGAAATCCCAGTACAAGGGCAGAGGAACGCTACAATGAGGCACATGGGCGAACTAGGAGAGTAATAGAAAGGACCTTCGGCCTCCTGAAGGCCAGGTTCCGGTGCCTCCATATGACAAGTGGTTCTCTATACTACTTACCAAAGAAGGTGTGCCAGATCATCGTGGCCTGCTGTATGCTGCACAACTTGGCTTTGCGACGACAGGTGCCTTTTCTGCAGGAGGATGGTCCAGAAGGAGGTCTTGTGGCAGCTTTGGAGCCTGTGGACAGTGAAGAAGAGGAGGCAGAAGAAGAGGACATAGACAACAGAAAAAACGTGATCCAGCAATACTTCCAGTGAGACACAGGTAAGAAGACATCACTGCCTCCTACATCTGATAAAATTGTTAAACCTATCATCTGTCTGTTACTTTCACCCAATGTATGGACCCTGAATTGCCACTTTGTGACCTCTGCTATGTTACCTCATGGACTAGAGCTGTGTGACATTGATATGTTGACCATAGAATGGACATTGCTATTTTCCTCAGTTATTGCAAATACACATTTGTGAAAGCACAGATTGACTCCAGATTGTTTTGTGATTCAAGGGTGTTTATGTAAGTGCAAAATATGGGAGGGGGTTGTATAATGGTCAGAGGTGATGGTGGAGGAATGTCCATGGCAGAGTCCAGTTATTAGTCTCACAGGTGCATTGTCCAAAGGGGCATAGGAAGTGGAGCTATGGCAGTTTAAGGATGGAAAGGGTGACAAAGTGGGACAGAAGGATAACATTCAGGGTGGTCTCAGTTCTTGGCGGGGGTCTTGGCATTGTTCTCTGTCTTTGTCCTGGATCTCAGGGACCGCTTGCGGGGTGGTTCTCCATCTGCAGGGAGTGGGGTGCTGGTGTCGTGGTCCTGTGGCGGTGCCTCCTGTCCACTAGCGCCGGCGGAGGTGGCAGAGGTGGTGGGCAGTTCATCATCCAGGCTAGTGTCAGGGGCCCCTTGTTGTACCACAGTGTCTTTCCTGGTGTTCACAAGGTCCTTCAGCACCCCTACAATGGTGCCCAGGATGTTACTGATGGACTTGAGTTCCTCCCTGAACCCCAAATACTGTTCCTCCTGCAGCCGCTGGGTCTCCTGAAACTTGGCCTGTACCATTGCCATTGTCTCCTGGGAATGATGGTACACTCCCATTATGTTGGAGAGGGACTCATGGAAAGTGGGTTCCCTGGGCCTGTCCTCCCCCTGTCACACAGCAGACCTCCCAGTTCCCTGGTTTTCCTGTGCCTCTGTCCCCTGAACCGTGTGCCCACTGCCACTGCCCCCAGGTCCCAGCTGTTCTTGGGTTTGTGGGTTTGCTTGGGTTCCCTGTAGTGGTGGACACACTGCTGCTTGACGTGTCCTGGGGACAGAGGTATGGGCCCGCTGGGTGGGTGCTGTGCTGGTGTTTCCTGAGGGGGGAGGCTCTATGGTGGCCTGTATCTGTGTCAGGGGAACCGACTGTCCCGAGGTCCCAGATGGGCCGGGCTGGTCATCTAGATCCAGTTGGACAGAGCTGCTGTCATCACTGTGGGCCTCTTCTGTTGGGGGGTGGACATGTCTGGAACCTCCTGTCCGGTGACGTTGGGTAGGGGTCCTGCAGGGGTGTAAAGGCATGATTATTGCATCTGTATGTGCCATGGTGTGTGTAATAAAGACAAACCCGGATGAACTGGAAGCAGGTTCTTTAATAGGAGTATCTTAGCCACAAACAGGTGATGGTACAACCAACAGTCTCTCACCAACAGCTTCCTCAGAATCCCTCTCCAACACTCTACTCTGATGTCAACCATGACATCAGTGCCAGAGATGAGATCCCTCACATTCTAATGCTGCATTCTATTATTACATTCTACCACACACCTTCCCCTTTTTTTAAAACAAATAAAAACCCTTCAAAAACATAAGAAACTATGTACAAAAGGAAATATAATACAAAACAAACAAGATGTAAACTGGAATAAAATAGATTATAATTTCTTTGAAACAACTACACGGTTGAGATTGCAGACTCTACCATCTTTAATTCTCACAGCATTCCTGAAAAGCCTGACAAATTCAAATGGACCCATAAACTTACTTCAAGTCTTGCTAAGTCTAGGGTTTCTAATTAAAATCGTATCACCCACTTTCACCTCAACCTTGCATGTGTTTTTCCTCCTATCATAATTTTCCTTTCTTTTCTCTAAGAAGTTTTCCTCTTTCGCCCTTTTCTCCTTATTTCTGTCACACCATGTTACTAACTCATTCTTACCCCAACGCACCCAACCTGGCACCAAACAAGTGTTAGCTTTCTAAGACTTCAAACGGTACTTTCCCTGTAGTGACGTGAAGAGAAAATCTATATGCATAGAGAAAATTCTTAAGACGATCCTTCCAATTCCTGCCAGCTGCAACTTCTAACTGTATACATTCCTTTATGCACTTGTTAAATCTTTCTACTGCCCCATTACCCTCAGGATGATACAAGGAACATTTTTTATGCATGATACCCCTGGATTTACAGTACTCCTCCATCTCATTAGAAACAAACTGGGACCCATTGTCTGTGAGAATGGTGTTCGGCAAACCCTCAAGGCTAAAAAGTTCATTAAAGAAATTAATTACTTTAGTAGTCTCCATGCTACTACCAATTGCTATTTCAGCCCACCTTGAAAATTGGTCCACTAGGACTAGAATATAGTTACAACCGCCTTTACCAAATATAGGTCCCACTCCATCCACTGCCACAACATCCCACTGCTTAGTGGGACATTCACGAGTACACATCAGTGGCACCCTGGTTTTGTAAATCTTGTTACTGTTACAGCAATCATAACATTCTCTTACCCTCCTTTCAACCATTAGATCCATTCCTGGCCACCAATAATTGAGGCGAATTCTTGCTTTAGTTTTACTCATCCCTTGATGACCCTCATGTGCTAGTTCTATAATTTCTTCTCTCAAGGATACAGGGTCAACTAATCTAGTTCCCCACAGCAAAATCCCATTCTCCATAGATAATTCCTCTCTCACCTTCCAAAACCCGCCTAACTCTTTATCCCCTTTGACATATGAACTCCATCCTTTACTATATTCCTCACACACGCGTTGTAGTACAGCATCCTCCGCAACTGCTCTCAACCACTCATCTTGTTCAACAATATCTTTTGTCACATTGCACACACTAATGACATCTTCTTGACTTTCTTCTGAATTGCTTTCTACTTCAGTACCTAATCTCAATAGACAATCAGCAATCTTATTCCTCGGACCTGGGACATAAAACACCTTAAAAGCAAAGTCTTGTAAGTCAACAATCCACTTACTGATTCTTCCAGAGATCATATCCAGACCTCTCTTCATGAACACTTCCATCGGGGGTTTGTGATCAGTGAAAATCTGAAACTCCTTTCCCCACAGGAAATTTTTTAATTTATTGATCGCCCAAAACACACTTAAAGCTTCCTTCTCTATTGTTGAATAATTCACTTCTGCTCCTCGCAGAGTTCTGGAGAAGTAGACCACAGGTCTTAAATCATGCTCCCCCAGGTCTTGTAAAAGTACCGCTCCTAACCCCTTCACACTCGCATCAGTCATGATCACACACACTTTCTTGGGATCAAATGAGCTTAAACTTCCAACTGATGTCAATTCTTTCTTTATACTCTCAAACTCTCTTCTGCACTCATCATCCCACACAAATTCTTTCCCTTTCTTCAACAATTTCCTCATGTTTGTGGTTTTGGATGCCAGATTTGCCAAAATGTTGCTTGAAATTCAACCATTCCCAAGAATGTTAACAGTTCCTCCTTTTTATCAGGTTCACGTAAACCCAAAATGTTCTTAAAACATCTTCCTTAGGATACACCCCATTGGGAGTTATTCTATGACCTAAGTATTCTACCTCTGGTCTACTAAAAGAACATTTCTTAATTTTAAGAGTCAAACCATGTTCTCTTAAGATTCCCAAAACTTTCCTGATTATTCTCTCATGTTCCTCTTCAGTATGAGCATGTATTAAGATATCATCCTGGAAACATTTAACGCCTGGTTCTGAGGCAAACATATTGTACATCAAACGCTGGAAGACAGCTGCAGCTGATACTAATCCAAAGGGCATCCATTTGAACCTAAAAGTCCCAAAAGGTGTGACGAAGTTGGTGTAGTCCCTTGAGTCTTCATGTAGCATGACTTGATGGTAGGCTGATGTGAGATCTAATTTACTGAAATACTTGGACCCATGTAGCAAAGTCACCATCTACGTTATATTGGGTAGAGGAAACTGGTCACTAACTACACATTTATTGAGATTCCTCAAATCAACACACAGTCTAATGTCACCAGATTCTTTTCGTGCGACTACAATTGATGACACCCATTCTGATGACTCCACAGGCTCAATGATTCCATCATTGCATAGTCTTTTTATTTCTCTTTCTACATCATCCTTCATGGCAATCGGAACAGGACGTACTTTGGAAATAACAGGAACAGATCCTTCCTTTATTCTGATATGATGGACATATTTCTTAAGACAACCCAACTTGTCACTGAACACATCCTCATAGTCCTTAACAAACTTCGGCCAGAAATTTTCTTTGATTTCCTTCACCGGAAATTCACCACCATCTTGCATTTTTTTATGAATTCATCTCTCAACATTATCGGAGAAGTTGAATTAGGATCTAGTATGACCTTCAAGTCTTGTTGGTGCGGCCAACTTAAAACACGGTCCCCTTTTACTGGAACATAAATTTCCCAAAAATAGTATTTCCTTGGAATGAAATTTCTGATTCAAAATAGCCCCTCAGTTGAATGGTTTGACCACCATACCCTCCTGGAACGACATCTGGATCTTTCAGATGGATCATGTGACTTGATTTTTCATCAAAAAACTTATTTGAAATTAGAGTCAACCACGCTCCAGAATCAAAAAGTACTTCCACCTCTTCATTTAAAATCAAAACTGTGTCTCTCTGGTGATTTTTCTTTTGAGCATTAGCAGAAATCAACAAAATACAATCCTCCACAACTTTCACCGATGTTACACTTTTGCTTGACTTACAGCATTTAGCAAAATGCCCCTTTTTATTACACAACTTACATGTGCTGTTGATAGCTGGACATTTCTTATAAGAAGCAAAGTGACCTATATTGCCACAGCAGAAACATCTCAATTCTTTTGATCTCAACCATTGAGCATGAGTTACTTTATCTTCTCCTTTGTCACCCGTCGCCTCTTTACTATGATCTTCTTTCTTTTTGTATATTTTATTTACTGTATTATTCTTTCCTCTTTCCAACTCTTCGATGCAAGCCAAAGTGTGTTGAACACTTTTCGCTAATACTATGACCTCCTGTAAGGAGGGATCATCCTTACTCCACAGTTCCTGGCAAACTTTATCACTCGAGCATCTCAGCATAAATTGATCTCTTATATGCTCCTCAATGCTTACACCAAACTTACAAGTAGATGCAAGTTTCCGCACGGCTGTAATATAATCCTCAACACTTTCTCCTGGTTGTTGCTCTCTCATACTAAAGTGATACCTTTCCAAAATAGTGCTGACTTTTGGTAAATAGTGCAAATCAATTTTTTTCAGACAAATTTCAAATTCATTCAAATCTGTTGCCTCATCACCAGTGTCAGGTAAGTTCTCAAAATTTCTTGTCCTTCGCATCCTAGACAATGCATCAGGAGAGCTGTTTTTCTTTCATTAGAAAGATTAGTTCCACACACCCTGGAGTAATGTAAAAAAGTGTTTTTCCATTTTGACCATTTTATAGTATGCTCTCCTGGTGTAGTCAGAAAAAATGGTGGCGGTGAGATGTTCTGCATACTTCCTTATTATTTATTTCCAAAACAATTTTAAAGTAGAAATATAAGTGTTTAAAATACTTTTATTGTACCACTTTTAAAATGACAAAACAAATTGTGTTCTCATTCACTTTGTTTTAAATGTTTATAAACCATTCATTCTTTTTCTGAAGCAAATTGGAGTAAAGGACCTTCCACAAAAAAAAACTTAGGGAAGAAGAAAATTCGGCCGAAGAACCAACACTGCCCGTTTCTCTGTAAGGTAAGTAGACTTCCAATTCAATTGATTACTTTAAAGTTTCATTGAACATGGAAATGCTGTCCAAAACTTGCACGAGCTCGGCAACGGCGTGCTTTATGGAGGAGCGCGCGCTGTTACAGTTGCTATGCACGCGTTCCGCGAGTAGAGCAGAAATAAACACGGAGCGCATCTGGAAATTAAATTTGCTTTCTTGAAAATAATTGAAAATTGTGTCGGTGATTAACAAGACGCGCGTGTCGAAGCTTAATCAGACGCGTTAGGAACTGTTTTCCTTACAACGCGATCAGAACAGTAAAGACCAAAAAAATATGAAGAGGCGCAGTTCGTGCATGCGGGTAAAAGGCTCCGCTTCTCCGCATATGTAATTTAAAAATAAACCAGTGAGCAAATAAAGACGCGCTCGAGCTTTTCCTTGTAAACACCCACACAAAGGAAACGTTAGTAAATCGATAGATGAAACAACAAAGCGTCTCAATTTTCAAGTTTCGATCCAGACATTTCAATTCAAAACGTTCCAATCCAAATGTGAAAAGGTTCCTCACCGTATTGAAATAAATACCACAGCTCCCTCGGGTGAAGTCTTGAATAGATGAGGCTGGATTAGACAAGCTGAAACGAGTAAGGTCGCAAAATATAAGGGGTCCTTTGTAAAAAGACCACCAAGGGACTGCCGTTCTGAAGACCGCCAGTGGTGGCGGTTTTCCGCTTAACGTATTATGACTGTTGGCAGCTCTGCGTCGTTTTTCTGACGGAGAGCCGCCAACAGCCATAGTGAGGGGCGGCGGGGAAGTCGAAGTTGCTCCACCTCCACCGCCACGCCAACAGAACACCGCCCATCGAATCACCTCCTGTGATTCGCCGTGGCGGTGTTCTGTTGGTGGTGTGGTGTCGGCGGAGCTGCCCCCATGGCTCCCGTCCACTCCCGGAGGATCGAGGGAACAGGTAAGTCGATTGTCCATTAGGGGAGGGGGGTGGGGGGTTGTTGTGTGTTGTGTGGGTGCATGGGGGTGTGCGTGGATGTATGTAGAGGGGGGTGTGAGTGCGTGTATGCTTGTGGGGGTGTTGCGTGTTTTGTGAATGAGTGCGTGTATGTCTGTGGGTATGTCTGTATGGATGTGTGCATGTATGTTTGAATGTGGGTGTGCGTGTCTGACTGTGTGTGTGGATGTTGGCATGTATGTCGGTGTGTGTGCGTGTATGTGTGTTGGTGGTGCCTGCGTGCGTGTCGGGTGTCTATGTGTAAGGTAATGTTGGGGGTCGGGTGGGGAGGGGGGTCCTGCCACCTTTGGGGGGAGGCAGGAGTGGTGGGTGTAGGGGAGGGAGTCGGGTGGGGGTGGGGGGTGGACAGGACCCCTATCAGTGCCAGGGAAGGAATTCCCTGGCACTGATAGTGCTTACCGCCATGGATTTCATGGCGGTTCCTACCGCTGGAAATCCACGGCAGTAAGCCGGGTCAAAATACTGGCGGCGGTATTGTCACGACGGCCGGGCTGGAGACCCAGGTCTCCAGCCCAGCGGGCGGAACGGAGAAGCGGCGGATGACCATGGCGGTAACCGCCATGGTCATAATCCTCAAAAAAAGACCGCCAGCCTGTTGGCGGTCTTACTGCCGCTTTAACACTGTCCGCCAGGGGTGTAATGACCCCCATAATGTGTTAAGATACTCCTGCATCCTCGTCGCCAAGTGTAATAAAGACGAATCCGGATGAACTGGAAGAAGGTTCTTTAATAGGAGTATCTTAGCCACAAACAGGCGATGGTACAACCAACAGTCTCTCACCAACAGCTTCCTCAGAATCCCTCTCCAACACTCTACTCTGATGTCAACCATGACATCAGTGCCAGAGATGAGATCCCTCCCATTCTAATGCTGCATTCTGTTATTACATTCTACCACAGTGTGCAATGGGTGCATGACCCTGTACCCCAGTGCTTACATGCTTGTGTAGGACCTTGTTTGATAATTGTTTTGGGTTCTGTGTGGGTATGTGTAGTGGACATGCTTTGGTGATGGGTGTCCATGCTTTGTTGTTGCATGCAGGGCTTGGTGTTGGGATGTGTGGTTTGTGATAATAGGACATATGTGAGGAGTTGGAGTGATGGGGTGAGGGCAAGGGTGGGGGCATGTGTTGGCATGCAGGTAGGGTGGGGGATATGGTAGTTAAAGACTTGACTTACCAGAGTCTATTCCTCCAGCTACCCCTGCGAGGCCCTCAGGATGCAGTATAGCCAAGACCTGCTCCTCCCATGTTGTTAGTTATGGGGGAGGAGGTGGGGGTCCGCTGCCAGTCCTCTGTACTGCAATCTGGTGTCTTGAGACCACAAAACGCACCTTTCCCTGTACCTCTTCCTGATGTCATCCCTTGTTCTTGGATGCTGTTCCACTGCATTGACCCTGTCTACGATTCTGCGCCATAGCTCCATCTTCCTAGCTATGGAGGTGTGCTGCACCTGTGATCCGAATAGCTGTGGCTCTACCCGGATGATTTCCTCCACCATGACCCTGAGCTCCTCCTCAGAAAACCTGGGGTGTCTTTGCTGTGCCATGGGGTGGTGTCGGTGATGTGTGAGGTGGTGTCTGTTGTGATGTGTGGGGTGATGTTTTAGGGTGTGTGGTGTTTTGTGCATGGATGTGTATGAGTGATGGTGTTGTGTGCCTCTGTATGCTGGTATGGTCTTTGCTTTTCTGTCTCTCTGCTTCTTCCAAATTTTTCGTTGTAAGGGTTTGTGTGTTTTATATTGTATTGGGTATGTGTATCAGGTGTGTGTATTTCGAATTGTCCAATGTGGTTGTGTTTTGTAAATGTGAGTGTATTTTGAGCGCGGCGGTGTGTACCGCCAATGGTTTACCGCGGTTGAAAGACCGCCGCATGGATTCGTATGTCGTGATAGAGTGGGCGTATTCCTGTTGGCGTGACAGTGGAGGTTTTGTTATCGCCAGTTTATCACTGACCTTTGGTGTGGCGGACTTGTGTGGGTGTCTGGATTTTGGAAGATTCCGAACTGTGGGTTGTAATAGCTGTAGCGGAATTCCGCAGCAGTGTGTTGGCGGTCTTCTGCACGGCGGTAAACGGGATTTTCCACCAATGTTGTAATGAGGGCCTAGGATCATTCTCGACTGAGAAGAAACAACAGTCCTTATCTGCTTGGTGCCTCGGCGGCAGTCAACGGGGTCTCCCTCTCTACCCTGATCAGAAGAGTACATAAAACAGTCACCTAAGGACTTGCCATCAACCTGCTCCTTCCTCACAGGGAGAATACAAAAAGCCAGTATGCTTTACATGTCAGAAGCCAGGGACCTTATCTGTGAAGTCGCCCAAGGATTATCTTTCAGGCTGACCTTGTTTAACATATATGTGACCCACTGGACAAACTCTTCAGGGCACATTGCATCCATATTCTATCCTATGCAGATGACACCCAATTGATACTATTCCTGACAAACAAGACTACTGTAGCAAAAAGCAACTTCACTACCTGCATGACTGTGTTTGCCAACCGGATGAGATTCCAGCCAGACTGAATGAGATTCCAGCTAGACTCTCACTAGTATATGTCGCCTCTATGCACTAGAACAGGGTTGGAGATAGCACCTTCTTGTGCATCTCCCCCAATGCAAAGAACAGCCTCCCACAGCACATCAGAGGCTCCTTTTTGCTTCTTGACTTCCAGAAGAAACTGAAGACCTGTCTTTTCTAGTATTTTCACCTTGGGAGACAACCGCCTACCCACCTGCACAGTGTCTTGATACCCTTACGGGTGATTGGTGTGTTATACAAATAAGCATTAAATAACTAACAACTGTGGATACCCTAGTTTTCACCTATTCAACCTTATCCAGCTTGCCAGTTTGATTGTGGTGGTAAAAAAGTGATCTCAGTAGAGGAAATCACTTCATGGTATAGTTTTGGGTTACCCTCTCCCCCACGAAAGTCAGATCATACACTTCAAGTCTTTACTTTCTAGCTATTATGAAGTACTGGTTTTGATAGCAAACATAGTCATCATTATAGTTCTATTCACTCAGTTTATCAGAGCATGTCAAAGACATTGATACCATCAACACCAGAATTCATTGGTCTGTGCTATGCTTATTAGTGTTGGTGTTACTTTGTTTGATTTTTGGATCCACCATCCTGCACAGATGTCTCTTGCAGGGGCTAATTGTTCATAGACCAATGCCTCTTTATTAGAGGTAATACCATAGTATCTCTTCGGGCTCACTCACTTCTCTCACATTACGCTGTCTTGCATCTCCAGGGCATTTTCTTAATTTTGAGATATGATATGAAGTCTTCAATTTCTATTCATTTGGCCGGCCTGTGAGAGGAGTTATCTTGAAAGAATGTGACCTTATCAACACTGTAGAACAACTATTTTTGTTTGAGAGTCACCACAAGATTCTCTCTTTTTCTAGGCAGTAGTGCACTCTCATTAACACATTTTGGACCCCGGTTTTTCTGCTGTTGAATGCAATCTAGATGGATGGTCTTACCCTGTAGCGTCTGAAAGATGGGGGTGAAGAGACCCTGTATTAAATTCACAATAACAATGTCCTTACTGATGCTCCTGAGTCTGACCTTATTTCTCCTTCAATTGTTTTCAATGTCTTCAATATTATTAGCATATTTTGATGTTTTTCAACCTGGGCCTAAATTCTCATCTTTGCTCATTTCTTTCATGTGACTGAAAGGCTTTTCTTCATGTGGTCCAACCTTGTTTTTGCTTTCTGAAGTGAATGATCTAAATATGAGAGTGCTTTCATATAATCTCAAAGCAGTGATCATCAATCAATCAATCACGGAATTTGTAAAGCGCACTACTCACCCGTGAGGGTCTCAAGGCGCTGAGGGAGGGGCTGATACTGCTCGAACAGCCATGTCTTGAGATAGCTCCTGGAGGTAAGGAGGTCCTTGGTCTGACGCAGGGTGGTGGGAAGAGTGTTCCACATCTTGGCGTTAAGGTGCAAGAATGATCTGCAGCCGGTGGTTGTTCTGTAGATGCGTGGGAAGGTGGCGAGGGCAAGGTCGGCAGAGCAAAGATGTCGGGTGTAGAAGGAGAGACGTCTGTTGAGGTATTCTGGTCTGGTGTAGTGCAGTGTCTTGTGAGCGTGGGTGAGGAGTTTGAAGGTGATTCTCTTGTTGACGGGGAGCCAATGTAGGTCTCTCAGGTGGGCTGTGATGTAGCATGTCCAGGATGAGGCGTGCAGAGGCGTTCTGGATGCGTTGCAGTCTTTTGTGGAGTTTGGCCGTGGTTCCTGCATAGAGGATATTGGCGTAGTCCAGTTTGCTTCTTACAAGGGCGTGGGTGACTTCTGGTTTCAGTGGGGATCCATTTGTAGATCTTCCGAAACATGCAGAGGGTTTTGAAGCAGGAGGAGGAGATGGTGTTGACTTACTGGGTCATAGATAGTGAAGAGCCCAGGATGAATCACAGGTTGCGTGCCTGGTCGGTGGGTGTCGGTGCAGTTCCAGTGTGGCAGGACACCAGGAGTTGTCTCATGCGGAGGGGTGAAGCCGAAGATGTCAGATGTCTCAGTCTTGTCAGAATTCAGTTTCAGGCAGCTGTTGTTTATCCATTCAGCAAGGTTTGTCTTGGTGGTGTCTTTGGTGAGGGAGAGTATCAGCTGGGTGCCATTGGCGTATTAGATGATGTTGAGGTTGTGAGATCAGACGATGTTAGTGAGCGGAGCCATGTAGATGTTGAAGAGGGTCGGGCAGAGGGATGAATCCTGGGGTACGCGGTAGATGATTTTGGCGGCTTCAGAGAGGAATGAAGGAAGGGGGACTCTCTGAGTTCTGCCAGTGAGAAAAGAGGTGATCCAATCTAGGGCTCTGTCGCGGATTCCTACGTCGCTGAGGCATGTGTGTAGGTTATGGTGGCAGACGGTGTTGAATGCAGCAGAGAGGTCCACGAAGATGAGGGCCATGGTTTCTCCGTTGACCAGTATGGTTCTGATGTCATCGGTGGAGGCTATGAGGGCAGTTTCGGTGCTGTGGTTGCTGCAGAATCCGGATTGGGATAGGTCCAGAGTGTTGTTCTCCTTGAGGTAACGGGTCAGTTGTTTGTTGACAATTTTCTATATGACTTTTGCCGGGAAGGGGAGAAGGGAGATGGGCTGGAAGTCCTTGAGGTCCTTTGGGTCCGCCTTAGGTTTCTTGAGGAGGGCGTTGAGCTTGGCGTGTTTCCAGCTCGCCAGGAAGGTGGCAGACTCAAAGGAACTGTTGATGATCTTCCAGAGTTGGGGTGCGATGACAGATCTTGCTTTGTTGAAGATGTGATGAGGGCAGGGTCGGATGGTGAGCCGGAGGGGATGGTGTTCATGATTTCGATGGTGTCGTTATTGATGTGGGTCCAGGAGAGCAAGAGGCTGGTGGGTGGTGAGTCTGTGGTGTCGGTGGTTGACGAGGGGGTCTGAGTACTGAAGCTGTCATGGATGTCTGCGATCTTGCGGTGGAAGAAGGTGGTTAGGGAGTCATAGAGGTCTTGTGGTGACGGGATTTCGTTGGAGGGCTCCTTCATGATTTTTAAGAGCTCCTTGTGGCTGTGTGTGTTATTGTCAATGTGTTCTTTGAAGACGGTTCTCTTGGCTGTTCGAATAAGTTGTTGGTGTCTGCGGATGGTGTTCTTAAAGGCTGTGTGGTTGTCCAGTGCCTGATCTTGGCGCCAACTCTTTTCGAGTCTTCAGCATGTTTGCTTGAATTCTTGGAGGTAGGTGGTGAACCAGAAGGCCCTTCTTTCGATGTGTCTGTTGGAAGGATTTTTGATCGGGGCGAAATTGTTGGCACAGTTGTTGATCCATTGCCTAAGGTTGCGGGCTGCTGTGTCAGTGTTGGTGGTGTCGATGGATGGGTTCTGGAAGAGGGTAGTGATCAGTTGGTCTTTGGTGACCTTGTTACATCTGAGCTGGGGAATCCGTTGCAGGTGATGGTGTGTTGTGGGTTTCTCGAAGGAGAAGTGGATGCAACGTTGGTCGGTCCAGTGGAGTTTGGTGATGTGGCTGAAGGAGACATGTTTGCTGGTGGAGAAAATGGGGTCGAGTGTGTGTCCTGCAGAGTGGGTGGGTGTCGTGACAAGCTGTTTGAGGCTGAGGTTGGAGAGGTTGTCAAGCAGAGTGGTAGAGTTGTTGTCGTTGGTGTCCTCAGGGTGGAAGTTCAAGTCCCCAAAGAGTATGTAGTCTGTGGATGCGAGAGCGTGCGTGCTAATGACGTCGGTGATGGAGTCGCTGAACTGCTGTTGGGGGCCGGGGGTTTGTAAACGAGGGTCCCTCTGAGGGTGGTGTTTGGATCGGTAGCAAGGAGTATTTCTAATCTTTGTTTTGTGGTTGCTGCTTGTAGCTCAGTGTTATTGTACTTAGAAGTCTTAAGGGTCTGAAGGGTCTCAGTGCATTCCTGCAAATGAGCTTTGTCTGCTTTCTAGCAGTAAGGGATATATTTTATAAATATATTTTTGGTGGCTTTCAGATTGTTTGACAACATGATAAGGAAAAGGAAACTTTCTAAAAGTTACTTACTTTTCCTTAATAGTTATGAAAAATCTGACTTCACCATTAAGTTGGGCATTTGATACATACTAATAGGTGTTTCTGAATCAAGTCTCTAGTTGGAAAAGAGCTTCAGGGTGCTAGTATAACATTATTTTTCTACATGCCCTACTTTGATACACCATTTATCAGGACCTTTGGGCTACAAGGCCTACTTAAGGTTGACATTAATATTTAAAGCAAAGGTTTAGACCTGTCAAAACGGTTCACTTTGACAGGTTGAATTGCAGTTTTTTCACTGCTCCAGTAAGGCCACAATTAGGTTTTGTTTAAAGATGAAATAAAAACAAAACCTAATTAGCTCAAATCATTTGTTTGTTTTAAAATAGTGCCCCGATTCTAAAGTGCATGGATTTGTTTGCGTAGTGGCCCAAAAGTCATAGTATAAGATTTTAAATAATTTAGTTTAAGGTCCAAGCCTTCCATGTATTCAGTAAAAAGATTTAGGTGGTCATTACAACCCTGGCGGTCAGAGACCGCCAGGGGTAATGTAGCGTCCGTACCGCCAACAGGCTGGCAGTACGGAGGCCCTTATTACGACCACGGCAGTAGCGCCGCGGTCGCACCACCGGGGCCAGCGGTTTCCTGCCGTTTTAGCCCCGGCAGTGATAATCCGCCAGCGACTGCACCCGTCGCACGGCCGCAACACCGCCGGCTCCATTAGGAGCCGGCTCCTATGTTGCGGCCTCATCCCCGCTGGGCCGGCAGGCGCAAACTTGGTTTGCGTCCGCCGGCCCAGCGGGGATGTCGTGATGGGGGCGGCGGGAGTGCGGCCGCATTGGCGGCCGAACGGCGGTTACCGCTTGGCGGGCGGCGGTAGCCGCCCACCAATGCCGTAATGACCCCCTTAGTAACTTCTGCAGTGTGTTCGGGGTGCGTGCGTTCAAAACTGCATCATCCATGTACAAAAGTATTCAAACTGAATATTCTCCTACCTTTAATACATCCACTCCTGATAAGTGTTTTGTGATACCATTAATATATATTAGAAACAAAAAAGGTGCTAAAATGCTACCCTGTCTAACCCCTCTCATGGATTTTATTTGAGAAGATTTTTCTCCTTGTAGGTCATATCCGACTGAGACTTTAATGTCATGATGTGAAGTGAGCAAACTCGGTTCCACCCCAAATTTTCTGCATGGTCTCCTATATTCTGTCCCTATTAAACAAATCAAAGGTGTTTGGCAGGTCATTGAATGCCATGTGAATGGTGCCCCCTTTTGCCCTCACATATTTGCTGGTAATCAAGCTTAAATTTAATATTTGCTCCACAGTCCCTATGTATGACCTGAATCCGTACTGAACGGGCGTTAAAACCTTTTTCTCTTCAGTCTATGTCTCGAGTCGGGCGAATCACCCATCCCAGGATTTTTACTGTTGCATCTATTAGGGAGATTGGCCTATCGTAGGCTGCACACAATTTATCTCCCTTTTTGAAGACGAGGACAAGAATTGCCGTTCTCCATGAGTCAGGGATTTCCCCCACCATAGCACTTCTTAAAACATGTGTCAGTCCTGGGTCCCAACAATATGTATTAGATTTAGGCTAATTCATATTTGCCTGCTGTTAGAATTTGGACTACTGGTTATCAAAGGTATGCACTTTGTCCAAGTAGGAAACACAATCCTAGTCAGGGTAAGTAAGACACACGCTGTAAATTATCCTGTGTTCCCCCTCTGGTAACTTGGCACAGAGCAGGCAGGCCTAACTTAAGAGACAATGGGGGTTATTACAACTTTGGAGGAGGTGTTAATCTGTCCCAAATGTGACGGATATACCATCAGCCGTATTACGAGTTCCATAGGATATAATGGACTCGTGATATGGCTGGTGGTATCTGCTTCACTTTACCGTCACTTTTGGGACGGATTAACACCTCCTCCAAAGTTGTAATAACCCCCAATGTGTAAAGTAATTGTGCATTACATATACAGAGTAAAACATTGAAAACACCAAGGAAAAAGATACCATAGCTGATTTTTTTTAACAAAACTAGACCACAAAGACAGACATCCAATCAGTGGAAGTTAAGATATCTGTTTGTTTTAAAAAAAAAATAATATCTGCAAATATTGTGCTTAGAAACATTAAGGGGGTCATTACAACATTGGGGGTAAAAGCCGCTTACCGCCGTGCAGAAGACCACCAACACATGGCCGCGGCCGCTGGAATTCCGCCACGGTCATTATGACCCTCTGCTCTGAATCCGCCTATATCCAGACACCCACACAAGTCCGCCACACCAAAGGTCAGTGATAAACTGGTGATAACAAAACCTCCACCGTCACGCCAACAGGAATACGCCCACACTATCACGACCCACAAATCCACACGGCGGTCTTTCAACCGCGGTATTCCATTGGCAGTACACACCCCTGCGATCAAAATACACACACATTTACAAAACACTACCACATTGGACAATTCAAAATACACACACCTGATACACATACACACACCACACCCACACATCCAATACAATATAAAACACACACCCACATCACCCACAAACCCTTACGTCAACAATTGTGACAGAAGGCCAGAGAGAGACACCATCAGAAAGAACAATAGCATCCACAGGCACCCTACAACATCACTCACACAACATCCAAGCACCTCACACAACACACCTCTAAATATCACCCCACACATCACAACACACACCACCCCACACATCACTCACAACACCCCATGGCCCCGCAAAGACATTCCAGGTTCTCTGAGGAGGAGCTCAGGTTCATGGTGGAGGAAATCATCTGAGTAGAGCCACAGCTATTCGGATCACAGGTGCAGCACACCACCATAGCTAAGAAGATGGAGCTATGGCGAAGAATCGTGGATAGGGTCAACGCAGTGGGACAGCACCCAAGAACACAGGATGTCATCAGGAAGAGGTGGAACGACCTACGGGGGAAGGTGCGTTCTGTGGTCTCAAGACACCACCTTGCGGTTCAGAGGACTGGCGGCGAACCCCTACCACCTCCCCCAGAACTCACTACATGGGAGGAGCAGGTCTTGGCTATACTGCATCCTGGGGCCCTCACAGGAGTAGCTGGAGGAATGGACTCTGGTAAGGCAAATCTTTCACTACTTCATCTCCAACCCACCTGCATGCTATCACATACCCCCGCCCTCGCCCTCACCCCATCACTCCAACTCCTCACGTATGTCCCAATATCACAAACCACACATCCCAAACCCAAGCGCTGTATGTAACACCAAAGCATGGACACCCATCACCAAAGCATGTCCACTGCACATACCCATACACCCCCCTAAACCATTATCACACAAGGTCCTACACAGGAATGCAAACACTGAGCTAACGGGTCACCCACACATTGCACACCAAGGCACACAGATGCAATAATCATGCCTTTACACCCCTGCAGGACCTCTACCCAACGTCACCAGACAGGAGGGTCCAGACATGTCCACTCCACCCACACAAGAGGCCCACAGTGATGACAGCAGCTCTGTCCAACTGGATCTAGATGACCAGCCAGGCCCATCTGGGGCACACGGTTCAGGGGACAGAGGCCAAGGAACACAGGGGAACTGGGAGGGCTGCTGTGCAACAGGGGGAGGACAGGCCCAGGGAACCCACTCTCCATGAGGCCCTCTCCAACATCATGGGAGCCTACCACCATTCCCAAGAGACAATGGCAACGGTACTGGCCAAGTTTCAGGGGACCCAGCGGCTGCAGGAGGAACAGTATCTGTGCTTCAGGGAGGAACTAAAATCCATCAATTCGATCATTGGCACCATTGTAGGGGTGCTGAAGGAACTCGTCAACACCAGGAGGGAAATTGTGGCACAACAAGTGGCCCCTGACACTAGCCTGGATTATGAACTGCCCACCACCTCCGCCGGCGCTAGTGGACAGGAGGCACCGCCACAGGACCACGACACCAGCACCCCACCCCCTGCAGATGGAGAACCACCCCGCAAGCGGTCCCTGAGATCCAGGACAAAGACAGAGAACAATGCCAAGACCCCCACCAAGAAATGAGACCACCCTGAATGTCATCCTTCTGTGCCACTTTGTCACCCTGTCCATCCTTAAACTGCCCAGCTCCACTTCCTGTGCCCCTTTGAACAATGCACCTGTGAGACTGGACTCTGCCATGGACATTCCTCCACCATCACCCCGACCATTTTACAACCCCCTCCACTATTTGGCAACCCACCCACTGTAGAGACTTGAGAGACTGTGGCTTTACACTCCCCTGGATAAAGCAGTGGGCAACCCACCCACTGTAGAGACTTGAGAGACTATGGCTTTGCACTCCCAGTATAAAGCAGTGGGCAACCCACCCACTGTAGAGACTTGAGAGACTGTGGCTTTGCACTCCCCTGGATAAAGCAGTGGGCAACCCACCCACTGTAGAGACTTGAGAGACTGTGGCTTTGCACTCCCCAGGATAAAGCAGTGGGCAACTCACCCACTGGAGAGACTAGAGAGACTTGAGAGACTGTGGCTTTGCACTCCCCAGGATAAAGCAGTGGACATGGAGCCCCCTCGTGGATCTGGCGTCGTGCACTCATCTGGCTGAGGTGCCCCCCTTCCCTTCCCCCTGAGGTGCCTGTTTTATTTCTATCTGATGCCCCAGCAGTGTTCTCTCTGTCTTTTTCGGGTATTGAGTGTGGGCCTCGCCCAAGCATTTTGGGCCCAGTGGTCCACGGACTATGATGGTGGAATCCCTTGGACTTGTATTCTTGGTGTATATATTTATTTATAGTGTGAATATTTTTATACATGTATATATTTTTGATTCATGTATTTGAATATATTACAATCATTCGACTAATTTCCTTTTGTCCTTGCATTCTTGCATTGTAGTGCATTAGCTCGATAGGCTAACATAGGAAAACCTTATTAAAGTATAACTATTTCTAGGAATAAGTTAAAATGTCATTCTTGGACATAAAATGATAGAATAAATCCAACAACTTGTTAGATTTATTATAACTGTCACAGAAGAGAGGTTTGTCCCCCTGAAGCTTTTCCCAGTCAACGTGACTTCCAAGAGCTGACCCGGAGCTATTGTATTGTCAACATGTCTATGTCACACAGCTCTAGTCCATGCGGAAACAAAGCAGATGTCACACAGTGGGACCCACATCTGTGAAATCGTAAGGGAAAGTGACAACTCAGTGACCATACACTGGAAAATGACAGACAGATGAGAGGTAGTAGAATTAAATCAGATGTAGCAGGCAGTGTTGTCTTCTTACCTGTGTTTCACTGGAAGTATTGGTGGATCACCATGTTCCTGTTGTCTATGTCCTCTTCTTCTGCTTCCTCGTCTTCACTGTCCACAGGCTCCACAGCTGCCACAACACCTCCATCTGGACCATCCTCCTGCAGAAAAGGCACCTGTTGTTGCAAAGCCAAGTTGTGAAGCATACAACAGGCCACGATGATCTGGCATACCTTCTTTGGTGAGCAGAATGGGGAACCACCTGTCATATGGAGGCACCGGAACCTGGCCTTCAGGAGGACGAAGATCCTCTCTATAATCCTCCTAGTTCGCGCATGGGTTTCCTTGTAGCGTTCATCTGCCCTTGTCCTGGAATTCCTCACAGGGGTCAGTAGCCATGACAGGTTAGGGTAAACAGATTCACCTGTAAATGGCGAGGGACAACACACTAACTCATAGGGACATACCCAGACACCTATTCACACTGTATAGGGTCCATGTCCTCACCTAATAGCCACACACGGTGCCTCTGGAGTTGCCCCATCACATAAGGGATGCTGCTATTCCTCAGAATGTAAGCCTCATGCACTGAGCCAGGAAATTTGGCATTCACATGGGAGATGTACTGGTCGGCCAAACACACCATCTGCACATTCATCGAATGGTAACTCTTCCAGTTTCTGTACACCTGTTGACTCCTGCGTGGGGGGACCAAGGCCACATGTGCCCTATCAATGGCACCTATGATGTTAGGGATATGTCCTAGGGCATAGAAATCACCTTTCACTGTAGGCAAATCCTCCACCTGAGGGAAAACGATGTAGTTCTGCATGTGTTTCAGCAGGGCAGACAACACTCTGGACAACACGTTGGAAAACATAGGATGGGACATCCCTGATGCTATGGCCACTGTTGTTTGAAAAGACCCACTTGCTAGGAAATGGAGTACTGACAGCACCTGCAGTAGAGGGGGGATTCCTGTGGGATGGCGATAGCTGACATCAGGTGTGGCTCCAACTGGGCACACAGTTCCAGGATTGTGGTACAATCACGTCTGGTAGGTGATGATCACATGTCGCTCCTCCATTGTTGACAGGTCCACCAGTGGTCTGTACACCGGAGGATGCCACCATCTCCTCACCTGCCCCAGCGGACGTTGCCTATGGAGGAGAACAGCGAGCAGAGAGTCAACCAACTCTGAGGTACGTAAACACAACTTAATCGGAAAATGTTTGCAAATCGACATATGGCTGTATTAGTGTTTAAGCAAGGCCTACATATGTGTGACACAGTCCAAAATAATGCCATGTGGGCCCCTGAAATGGCAGCTGCCTGACCTGTAAAGTGGGACAAGGGGATATGAGGTAACTGTGCTGGCATTGTACACCGTCGCGGTAGGCGGTCGAAGACTGGGGCGCAATCCTGCTTTGTTTAACATTGGACCCTATGCTTCCCAGGAGCCAATGACGATGTACTCTGGCGGTGACGGTACGCACCGCCACAGACGTGACTGCCATTTTCTCTCTGTTCAATCACTTGATATCTGATCTTCGACAGGGTAGAACCTACACTGCAAGTGCTGCTGTGACCTCAGTCTGGAAGAGATAATGGCTTGTGTGTCTGGGTAAAGGGCCCCTGCCTTCAGAACGGAGGAGTTGGAGAAACTAGTGGATGGGGTCCTCCCCCAGTACACGCTACTCTACGGTCCTCCAGAAAAACAGGTGAGTACACTGTGAGCATGCTGTATGGGCATGGCTGTTTGGAGTGGTGTGGATGAAAGATGAGGGGGGGAATGAGACGTGCATGAAACGACAGTGAGTGCATGTCAGTCATGGCAAGGGTAGGGATGCGGGCCAATGGCTGTGACGGTGCGGACGGTTATATCTTCTCCTTTTCCCCTGTACTATTCCTGTAGGTCAGCACCCACCAGAAGAAGGATATTTGGCGTGCCATCACCAAGGAAGTCCAGACCCTGGGTGTCTACCACAGACGGAGCACCCACTGCCGGAAAAGATGGGAAGACATTCGCCGCTGGAGCAAGAAGACGGCGGAGGCCCAGCTGGGAATGGCCTCCCAACGTGGGAGCGGTGCCCGTCACACCATGACTCCCCTGATGTTCTGGATCCTGGCAGTGGCGTACCCGGAGTTGGATGGGCACTTGAGGGCATCACAGCAGCCACAAGGGGGTGAGTACACTCTCATTCAGCTGATTCAGCGCGCATTGTAGGTGTCTGGGTGGGGAAGGTGGGCTGTGGGTTCCCCAAGGCCAGGGCGAGTTTAGTAGGCAAGGTCCCTTCTGAAGGCAGGCCCTGTGGCACCCCACCCCACCTGTGTACAGAGCCAACTACACCTAGTCAGGCTCTTGTAACATCCATGTGTGCAGAAATCGGGCATAGCCTTGTAACCCATGTACCTGTGATTGATTAGGGAACTCCAAGTGCACGGCGTAGTGCAGGGGGCTTCTGTGTCTGTAGTGTCTGCCAACGGTAGTGGTATTGCATGCACTCAACATGTCTTTCTTCTGTCTCCCTCCTTTTTGTGGTCTCCCTGTCCTTTTGTGCATTAGCATCATCAGGCGGAGGAGCAGTGGCACCGGAGCAGAAGAGAGCTGCATCCCACATGGCCCTGGAGGGCGACACAACGGAGTATGAATTCACCAGTGGGACGGAGGGCGAGGGGAGCTCCACGGCGGGGACAGGAGCTGAGACCGCGATATGGACTCTTCCTCTGATGGGAGCTCCCTTGCGGTGGCTGGTCCATCTGTGCCCCCCGCATCTACAGGTACAGCCGCCACCCCCCTACCAGCACCGCCCTCCCAGCAGCCCCTCAGCATTTGCCCCGTGGCCTCTCACCCAGGAGGGTGGGCATCTCATTCGCCCCAGGCACATCAGGCCCTGCCCCTGTCACCCCTGCTGCCCTCAGTGAGGAGGGCATTGACCTCCTCAGGTCCCTAACTGTTGGGCAGTCTACCATTTTGAATGCCATTCAGGGTGTAGAGAGGCAGTTTCAACAAACCAATGCATACCTGGAGGGCATTCTTTCTGGTCAGGCAACCCAACAGCGAGCTTTTCAGACTCTGGACTCAGCACTGATGGCAGCCATTGTCCCTGTCTCTAGCCTCCCCCCTCCAACTTCCTCCACCCAGACCCAAACCCCTGTACCCCAGCCTATCCCAAGCACACCATCAGACCAGCATGCACACACGTCAACACACAAGGGAAGCTCAGGCAAACATAAGCACCACACATCCCACAGGCACTCACGCAAGCATCATTCACATGCAGACATACCAACATCCACTGCCTCGCTGTGTCCCCCTCCTCCTCGTCTCCCTTCTCCCTCCCTGTCTTGTCTCCACTCACACCTGCATGCACTACATCGTCAGCTTTACCTCCATCACCAGCACACCCACCACCACACCCCGCTAATGTGCACTCACCACCCCCACTACCATTCACACATGCCCTAGGACCTCTCCCAGTGTGTCTGTGAGCCCACCTCCCAAGGTACACAAACGCAGACACACACACACCCAACAGCCATCCACCTCACAACAGCCTCCAGCCCATGCACTTTCACCCAAAGTCAGCAAACATACACCTCCTACAACCACTACCTCTTCCTCCACTCCCAAACCCCCTCCATCTACCCGTCCCAGTGTGCCCAAAAAACTTTTCCTGTCCAACCTTGACCTCTTTCCCTCACCTCCCCCAACCCTTCAGTCTCCTAGGGCCCGCCTCTCCAGGTCCCAACTCAGCGCCTCAGCCACAACATCTGCGGGAACAGTGGTGCCAGTAGTAACCGGCTTCTGGAGTGTGCCAGGCAGCAGGGCAGTCAGTGTGGCAAGGAGCCAGACCACCTCAAAAGCATAAAAAGTTGGCCAGTGCCCGGCGGGAGAGAGGAAGAAAATCTGCCACCAAGGCAGCTCCCAGGGGTACAGTTGGAAGTGTGGAGACAGCTGCACCACCATCCAAGGTGGGGAAGGGGCACAGTAAAACCGGCAAGTCTGGGAAAACCTGCACGGCGAACAAGACCGCAACAAGCACCTCTGCCAAGGACACCGCTGCCATCAGCACCGCTGCCAAGGACACCGCCGCCACCAGCACCGCTGCCAAAGACACCACCGCCACCAGCACCGCTGAACAGGACACCGCCGCCACCAGCACCGCCGAACAGGACACTGCCGCCACCAGCACCACTGCCAAGGGCACTGCCGCCACTAGCACCACTGCCAAGGACACTGCCGCCACCAGCACCGCTGGCAAGGACACCGCTGCCACCAGCACCAGTGAACAGGACACCGCCGCCACCAGCACCGCTGCCAAGGACACAGCCGCCACCATCACCACTGAACAGGACACCGCCGCCACCAGCACCGCTGAACAGGACACTGCCACCACCAGCACCGCTGCCAAGGACACCGCCGCCACCACCGCCGCTGAACAGGACACCGCTGCAACAAGCACCGCAGGCCAGTGAGCACCAAAGATTACGACTCTACTGAGGCCGCCACAAGCAGGATGAGCACTCTGGGCATAAAGCCCCCTCCAGAACCAGTGGAGAAAGGCATCCACTACCTCAGTCCTTGGCAGGATGAAGCACTCTGGGCAAAAAGCCCCCTCCAGAACCAGTGGAGAGATCCATCCACTACCTCATTCTTTGGCAGGATGAAGCACTCTGGGCACAAAACCCCCTCCAGAACCAGTGGAGAATGACATCCACTATCTCAGTCCTTGGCAGGATGAAGCACTCTGGTCACAAAGCCCCCTCCAGAACCAGTGGAGATTGTTATTCACTTGAGAGACTGTGGCTTTGCACTCCCCAGGATGCAGCAGTGGGCAACACACCCACTGTAGAGACTTGAGAGACTGTGGCATTGCACTCCCCAGGATAAAGCAGTGGGCAACCCACCCACTGGAGAGACTTGAGAGACTGTGGCTTTGTACTCCCCTGGATAAAGCAGTGGGCAACCCACCCACTGTAGAGACTTGAGAGACTGTGGCTTTACACTCCCCTGGATAAAGCAGTGGGCAACCCACCCACTGTAGAGACTTGAGAGACTATGGCTTTGCACTCCCAGTATAAAGCAGTGGGCAACCCACCCACTGTAGAGACTTGAGAGACTGTGGCTTTGCACTCCCCTGGATAAAGCAGTGGGCAACCCACCCACTGTAGAGACTTGAGAGACTGTGGCTTTGCACTCCCCAGGATAAAGCAGTGGGCAACCCACCCACTGGAGAGACTAGAGAGACTTGAGAGACTGTGGCTTTGCACTCCCCAGGATAAAGCAGTGGACATGGAGCCCCCTCGTGGATCTGGCGTCGTGCACTCATCTGGCTGAGGTGCCCCCCTTCCCTTCCCCCTGAGGTGCCTGTTTTATTTCTATCTGATGCCCCAGCAGTGTTCTCTCTGTCTTGTTCGGGTTTTGAGTGTGGGCCTCGCCCAAGCATTTTGGGCCCAGTGGTCCACGGACTATGATGGTGGAATCCCTTGGACTTGTATTCTTGGTGTATATATTTATTTATAGTGTGAATATTTTTATACATGTATATATTTTTGATTCATGTATTTGAATATATTACAATCATTCGACTAATTTCCTTTTGTCCTTGCATTCTTCCAGGGGGGGTGGAGGGGTGTAACTGTAATGTATCATGATGTATTAGTGTGTGTGTTGTCATGGGTGAGGGTGGGGGTGTTGCGTGTTGCATGTGTGTGTCACTCTCTTTTCACTACCCCCTCCCCTGTGTCGTAGGTGCAGTACTCACCGTGGTCTTTGCCGCCTTCTTTGTTGTTCCTGGTAGAGGAGCTGGAAGATAAAGGCTGGCAGTATCTGGAGCTCGGGTTCCATGGCGTCCTGATTCCTCATGGGGTGTGTAGAGGTGAGCGTTTTCCCTTCCAAGTCCTGTTTCTGCCATGTTTTTGTTCGCGGTGAATCCACCCCGGAAAAGGTGGCGGATTGGACTGTTGTAATTCTGTGGGCAGTACATTGTCCTCCGCCTGTCTGTTGGTGGTTACAGCCACAGTGTTTGTTTGTACCGCCTTGGCGGTCGGAGTGTTAAAGTGGCTGTCTATGTTGGCAGTTTCCGTCACTGTCGTGATTCCAATTTTTTTCCCGCCGGTCTGTTGGTGGTTTTACCGCCAATTTAACACCGACCGCCAGGGTTGTAATGACCCCCAAAGTGCCTACCATGCTGGACTGAGTCAAATCTGAAAAGTCAGGCCAACAGTGATGAAGAGTGAGTTGGATACCAGGACTAGCCTTAGCCCACTGCAATCAGTACATTGGTTAGGGGTTACATCTGCGTCGAGGGAGGATGGGAGGAGTGATGTGGGAAACCGCTGAGTCGATGCATCGTCATCAATCCTGGCAACGTAGAAAATGCCTCAGTTCTGAACTGTACATTCAGGGATGCGTCACTGCCAAACCCATTAGATATAGACAACACGTCATCATAGAGCTATGCAACCGGGGATGCAATGTCTCCTGAAACAGCAATGTATCGGCACCGAAGGAAGTTCATTGGTTTTGTCCAGCACAATGAAGGTAATGCATGGAATTTGGTAGTTTCAGCACTTGATACCTATTTCAAAGGGTCCAATAATGGATTGGCACCACTTAGCATGGCAAGACTTGAAGAAAGTAAAATCCAGGTGCTGTTTCAGGTTGTGTTGGAAGTCCTATATGTCCCTGAGACTTCAGAAGTACAGTAGGCAAGCCAGCAAGCCTCTGGAGTCACTCGAGATTCAAGTGAGATGGGTCCAGTCATTCCTCAGCAGGGCAGAGGGCAGCAGGGCAACACAGAAGAAAAACAGTTCTGCCAGAGAAGCAGTCCAGAGTGGCAGTTTCTGTAGCAGCACAGCAGTCCTTCTTTGAAGAGTTCTTCACAGGTCCAGAAGTGTACTGATTTGGAGGGGTATGATGTCCAGTTCTTATGCCCAGTTGTGCTTTTGAAGTGGGGGTGACAGACAGCCTCCCTGCCTGCCCTACCTCCAGACTCACAACAGGGGTTTAAACAGTCTTTGTATGGGAGCAAGACATTGCCTATTCAGGTGTGTCAGCTCTTTCCTCCGATCATGCCCAGGATGGCCCATCAACAGGCAGATGACGACTCAGTCACATCTACCCTTCCTCTGTGTGAGGCTGTCTAGAGGAAATGCAGGAACTCAACTGTCCCCCCAACCCAAATTTGTATTGGAGACAGACTGCAGGGACATGGGTTTAAGATCAGGATAATGGCAACTTTCTAAAAGTGTCGCAATTGTAATTGTAAATCCGACTTTACCATTAAATAGGATTTATCCTTACAATTCCATAGGTACTAAAATGACAGGTCTACTCCTTCGCAATCAGGAATTTCACTCTATTAAATGTATTAGGGAATCCACAATGTTCACCTTTGAGATGGGTGGGCCTCACAGTAGTGAAACATGAATTTGGGAGTTTTTCACTACAAGGACATGGAAAACTTAATAGTATATGCCCAGTCTTTTCAAATACATAGCACTGTGTGCTATGCACTGCCTAGGGCCTACCATAGGGGTGACTTATCTGTAATAAAAGGGGACTTGGCAAGGGGTTTAAAATGACAAGTCAAAGTGGCAGTTGAAGTGTACACACAGGATTTGCAATGGCAGTCCTGAAACAAGTTTAAAGGGCTACTTAAGTTTGGGGCACAATCAGTGCTGCAGGTTTACTAGCAGCATTTAATTTACAGGCCCTTGGCACATATACTGCACTTTACTAGGGACTTAAAAGTAGGTTAAAAATGCCAATTGTGGATACACCAATGTTACCATGTTTTAGGGGAGTGAGCTCATGCACATTAGCACCCGTTGGCAGTAGTAAGGTCCCCAAAGTCCTATGGTCAATGAAGACAGATCAGCAAGAGTGAGGCACAGCAGGCAAAACGTTTAGGGGAAGACCAAACAAAGGCTGGCAGGTCTAACACCTACTGACAGCTTGTCTGTTCGTGCTTGACCTCAATGAGGTGTAAAACTATTTCCCAAGAGGAGGCAATGTCCTGGGTGTATGGAGATCTTTTTATTCCCTTGCAGGAAGGACAGTTAGAAGTACCCAGAAAATTCTCAAAGGTGCAAGATTGAAACATTCCTTTTTACAAATAAATGTAACCTGAAAGCTGGAGTAAGGCAAGTTGTTGTCTCCAGGCTCACGCCAGCCAGGCTGACTCCAAACACAGGCCCTCATTATAACCCAGGCAGTTGGTGTAAAAGTGGCGGCAATACTGTCAACAGGCTTGCAGTAATTACTGCCAAATTATGACCATGGCGGTGAGAACTCAGATAGACAGCTACTTTACCACACCGACCGCCAGGGCAGAAACAACAGGCACCATGGCGGTAGCCTGCAGCCAGGCGGAAGTCAATGTCCCACCCACCATATTACAACCACACAATCCAGCACCTTTTCTGGGGCGGTACCAACAACATCAAAATCCTGGTGAAAACACTGCACAGAAAGGGAAAGGACTCACTATTGGAGACACAGGGAACAACCACGCCACCATGGAGCCTGAGCTGCATGTCTTCCCCATGCTCTTCTACTTCCTGCTCCACCACAAACACCAACGACTTCTAAGATGATGACGGTGAGTACAGCTGCCTAGCACACAGGGGGAGGAAAGTGACACACACAAGCATCACACCCTCCCCCAACACCATACACACAATCAGCTGCAGTAATAAAACATAGTTACGCCGTACCTCGGATGAATAATGCAAGGACAACAGGAATTTACTACAGTGAGTGTATTAAGATCAACACAGTATAAATAAGAAATATGTAGTATAACAGGTATATATAATTGTACAGTTCAAGGGACACTGCCTAGTCCTCAGTGTGCATGGGCTACAGGGCCACAGGCCAAAGTCCAAGGCCCCACTTGTCACCTGCATCATCATGGAGAGAACACTGCAGGGGCATCATTTGGAAAATAGACAGGCACCTCAGGGGGACGGGGCGGGGGCAGGGGGACACCTCAGCCGGGAAATGGAACAAGGCCACTGGTTCTGGAAGGGGCAACATGCCCTGTGCTTGGTCCTGGGGAGTGCAAGGCCACAGTCTCTCAAGTGGGTGACTTGCCCACATGCTCGGGAGGTGGCAACATGCCCTGTCCTTGGTCCTGGGGAGTGCAAGGCTAAAGCCTCTCAAATGGATGACTTGCCCACATGCTCTGGAGGGGGCATCGTGCCCTATGTTCTTGATCCTGGGGAGGCTGGGCTTGGTGGGTGTCTTACCCACTGGTTCTGAAGGGGACATTGTGCCCTGTGCTCTTGATCGTGGGGAAGCTGGGATTGGTGGGTATCTTACTCACTGGTTCTGGTGTGGGCATTGTGCCCTGTGTTCTTGATCCTGGGGAGGCTGGGGTTGGTGGGTTTCTTACCCACTGGTTCTGAAGGGGACATTGTGCCCTGTGCTCTTGATCGTGGGGAATCTGGGGTTGGTGGGTATCTTACTCACTGGTTCTGGTGTGGGCATTGTGCCCTGTGTTCTTGATCCTGGGGAGGCTGGGGTTGGTGGGTGTCTTACCCACTGGTTCTGAAGGGGACATTGTGCCCTGTGCTCTTGATCGTGGGGAAGCTGGGGTTGGTGGGTATCTTACTCACTGGTTCTGGTGTGGGCATTGTGCCCTGTGCTCTTGATCCTGCGGAGGCTGGTGTTGATGGGTGTCTTACCCGCTAGTTCTGGGGGTGGGCATCGCGCCCTGTGCTCTTGACCTGGGGAGGCTGGGGTTGGTGGGTGTCTTACCCAATGGTTCTGAATGGGGCATCATGCCCTGTTCTTCTGATCCTGGGGAGTGAAAGGTCACAGTCTCTCAGGTGGGTGTCATACCCACTGGATTTGCAGGGGGCAGGCCTCACAGCAGCCCATGAAGGCAGGACTACATACTGTCTGCTGGTGGTGACGGCTACTCAGCGGTGGTAGTGGTAGTGCTGCTGCTGGTGGGGGGAGGCTCCAGACCATCCCCTGCAGCCTCGGATGGCTGCCCACTGGTGGTTGTGCTGCTGCTGCTGGTGGGGAAGGCTCCAGCCCATCCCCTGCAGCTTCGGATGGCTGCCCACTGGTGGTGCTGCTGCTGCTATAGGGGGGAGGCTCCAGCCCATCCAATGCAGCCTTGGATGGCTGCACAACCATGGTTGGTGGTGGGGGCTCCGTAACAGTCCCTGCCCCAGGCCCTTGTCCTTCCTGCCTGCTGGTGCTGGATCCTTGCTCTTCCAGGCAGCAGCTGGGGCAGGCTCCTTGCTCTTCCGGGCAGTAGCTGGGGCAGGCTCCTTCACCCTCAGGATATGTGCCCTGGATCCTTTCCCACCACTAGTGGATTTGGTGGCTACTGGGCCCATGGACTGGCTGGCTGAGGTGCTTGGCTTGATTTTGGCCACCCTGGCCAGATGTGCAGGACAGGGGGGAGGGGGAGGGAAGAGGTCAATGATGGATAGGAAAAGTTTAGGGACATTGGGGTGGGAGGAGGGAGAAGGTTTGGGAGTTGAGGAAGAGGGAGTGGTTGTAGGAGGTGTCTTTCTGCTGATTTTGGGTACAGGTGCATGGGCTGGATGCTGTTGTGAGGTGGATGGCTGTTGGGTGTCTGAGTGCTTGCGTTTGTGTACTTTAGGAGGGGGCGAACAGACACAGTGGGAGAGGACACAGGGGACGTGTGCATGGCTGTTGTAGATATGTCTGCAAGTGAGGTGTGTGTTCTGCTAGGTGTGGTGGTGATGCTGGTAGTGGATGAGGATGTAGTGCATGCAGGTGTGAGTGTAGACGGAACTGGGATGGAGGTGGAGAAGGAGGAGGAGAGGGAGACAGTGGAAATAGTGGATGTTGGTATGTCTACATCTGGATGGTGTTTGTGTGAGTGCCTGTGGGATGATGTGTGGTGCTTGTGTTTGCTTGTGCCACACTTGTGTGTTGTCTTGTGTGCATGCTCGTCTGCCTGTGTGCTTGGGATAGGTTGGGGTTGAGGGGAATGGGATTGTGAAGAGGAAGTTGGAGGGGGGAGGGTGGAAACAGGGACAATAGCTGCCATCAGAGAGGAGGTCAGAGCCTGGATCGATCTCTGTTGGACCGACAAGCCAGTGTGAATGCCCTCCAGAAATGCATTAGTCTGTTGCATCTGGGCTGCCAGCCCCTGGATGGCATTCACAATGCTTGACTGCCTTACAGAGATGGATCTCAGGAGGTCAATAGCCTCCTCACTCAAGGAAGCAGGGTTCACTGGGGCAGGGCCTGAGGTGCTTGTGGCGAAGGAGATGCCCACCCTCCTGTGTGAGCGGGCACGGGCAACTCGCTGAGGGGCTGCTGGGAGCACGGTGCTGGTACGGGGGGTTGCGGCTGCACCTGTAGCTGGGGTGGTCACAGAGGTGTCCACCACCACCAGGGAACTTCCATCTGAGGAGGTATCTGTGTCTGAACTTTCCCATCCAGTCTCCACTGTAGTGCTCCCCTCGCCCTCCATCCCCCTGGTGCCATCACCACCTCTGCCTCCTGGGTCCTGTGGGACGCAGCTCTCTCCATCCCCAGGGCCTCTGCTCCTCCGCCAGATGATGCTAATGCACATAAGGACAGGGTGACAAAACAAAAAGGGGGGGAGAGACAAAGGATACACTTGGTTAATGGCTGCACCAACACCACTGTTGGCGTACACAGCACGGTCACACACACGGAAAAGCCCTACTCATTATGCATTGCGCTACCAGTTATATTGGGGAGGGGCACACACCACCAAATGCAGCACATCTGGGACCCACGCAACCCTGACCAGTTGTGGATGCCTACGAGCTAGGTAACAGGATTATCCCTTCAGGACCCTTGCCACCAGGGACCTACTCTGCAATGTCAGGCCTGGGCTAGGGGCACCCACTGACACACATCCCCCACCCGAATACCACCCTACCATGCATAAGTTGTAATGATGGGAACCCCCTTGTGGCTGCTGTGATGCCCTTATGTGCCCATCCAGCTCAGGATAGGGCACCGCCAGTATGCGGGCCATCAGGGGGAAGGGTTCTACTGCCATCCCTTCCTCGTTGGGAGGCCATCCCCAGCTGGGCCTCCTCCATCTTCCGTGCCCAGCGTCTCAGGTCCTCCCACCGACAGTGGGTGCTTCGCCTGCCATAGACCCCCAGGGTCTATACGTCCTTGACAATGGCACGCCATATACCCTTATTTTGATGGGCGCTGACCTGCAGAGATAATACACACAGGAGAATAGTATCAGTCAGACAGTCCTGTCTGTTACACATATTGCCCACCATACCCCTTCACATCACCATTAACACACACATGGCCCAGCACTTAACTAGTACATTGCCCAGACGACATCCACCCACCCCCCCACACGAGGCCTTCACACACACCACTCCATGCATTCATGCCACATGCATCGTGCTCACAGTGTACTCACCTGTTGATCTGGAGGCCCTTACTGGGTATGACCCCATCCACCAGTCGCTCCAACTTCACTGAGGTGAAGGCAGTGCCCTTTCCCCAGTCACACGGGCCATGGTAGGTTCCAGACACAGGTCACAGCAGCACATGCAGTGCAGGTCCTCTCCTGTTGAAGTCAGGGAGCAAGTGAGTGATCAGATTAAAAATGGCAGTCACGTCTGCGGCGAAGCATACTGTCACCGTTGGCGTACATCACCATTGGCCACTGTACCTCATAGGGCCGAATGTTAACCAATGAGGAGTTGCGCGGCGGTTCCCGCCAACCGCCTCCAGCAACGGCGCACAACATCAGCGGAATTACCTCACTTCCACCTGTCCCTCCACAGAGGACAGGCAGATGCCATTTCAGGGGGGGGGGCAGGCCCTGGATAATTATGAGTCACTGTTAAGATTTGGACATACAGGGCAATTCTCACTGACCCATTACAAATTGACAGCATGCATTTTACTGTTGTAGTTACATTGTTCAGTGTGTGACCAGCTCCTCACTCTTTTGCCCCATAGATTGCTACCACTGTGGATGAATAGGGGATGGAGGCATACCCCCGTTGACAGACCCCTGGTGGACTTGGCAATAATGGAGGACAGGCACATTATCCTCACCTATAGACTTGACAGGGCCACAATCACAGAGCTGTGTGCCCAATTGGAGCCTGACCTGATATCTGCTATCCGTCACCCCACTGTGCAAGTCCTATCAGTGCTCCATTTCTTGGCAAATGGTTCTTTCCAAGTGACAGTGTGCTTGGCAGCAGGAATGTCACAGCCAATGTTCTCAATAGTGCTGACCAGAGTGTTGTCTGCCCTGATGAAACACATGTGCAGCTACATTGTTTTCCCCCAGGTGGAGGATTTGGCCACAGTGAAGGATGACTTCTATGCAATGGGACATATCCCCAACATAATTGGGGCAACTGATGGAACACATATTCATTCATTCATTAGCTTTATTTCGGTAAATATAAATACCATAAAAGCACATCACACAAAAAAGGAACAGCAAGCTACATGATAAACAATTTAAGTCATAAAAGATTAAAAAGGAGAGAAAAAAGAAAAAAGAAATATTTACACATAAGCAGTTCCCTACTAGAAAATCGCACCTTATAGTTATGTAAAAACACATTATAGGTAAAAGAATAAAATACAAGCCTGGCAAACCATATCAGATAAAAAGGACATTTCTATTTAAAAAAATATCTAAGAACAAAATAAAATAAAAACAGCAGGTAGGGAATGCGTCTGAACCAATAAAAGAGATATGTGCATACAATGATAAATCCATCAATTGTTGTTTACCACATTCATTGTTAAATTTCCCTCTGCTTTTTTAAGCGTGTTCAGTCTGATACGCCAGATTGAATCTAAATATTTTGACAAACAACAAACCACTAAAACCGATGAATCAGATTTAAAAATTCTCAAAGCTAGCAAGCAGTTTTTAAAACCCTTACTTCTGCACAGAGGAATAATCCAACGGGCTCTTTGTTTGGAGTATGCGGGGCATTGGAAGAGAATATGAGTTACTGATTCTTCTCTGGCACAGCCCATCGGACACATCTTAGAAGAACAACTAAAATTAGACCATTTATAAGTGAGGGAACGCAAAGGAAGAGAGCCCACCCTGAATCTAATGTATAATGAACGAGCAAACGGAGAAGATACTATATCCATATATTGTGCAAATTCATAATGGCATTTAAAATATAGAAAGTTTCCCGTCATGGATGATGACGAGACAGCGGACAATTGGGAAAGTTGAACGTGGAGCCAGAAAGCATCCTTTAGTGTCTGGGTAGCGTTCTTAGGGATAGATAATGGTTCCTTCCAATAGGACCCCAAACCAAGAAGCGAGAGGGTCCTTTCTACATATGCACACCACTTGATTTTGGAGCTAGTGTTGTTGGCCATCAAGTTAGCTAGCGCACATCTATAATGGACAAGAGAATCTGATGACCATAAGCGAATCCAGTACAACAGGGGCTTGAGTGCAACGATCTGGCTGATAGAAGGGAGATTTAGGTCCATGCGTATTGGGAGCAGTGGGGTACTGGAAGGAACTCTTAGCAATGACCTTAAAAAAGAGTTCTCCACTTTTATCAAATCATCCAGGCAACAGTGGCCCCACAGTTCAGCTCCATAGATTGCTCCCCCTCTTGCTTGTAGTTTATAAATTTCTACTGCGGGCGTCATGGCAAAGCTAGGAGATCTGGCTGCAAATCTTGCAATGCCACTCGCTCGCTGTTGCAATCGTAAAGTTGCCTTCTGGATGTGGCGCTGCCACTTGTGCGAGTCTTCTAGTTTCAGGCCTAAATAATCAAAATCGCTGACTCTTTCCATATTGCATTTGTCCTCCCGTCAAAATGAACAGGTATATTCTGCCTGCTAAATTTAGAAATTACTGCCAAGCTGGCAGTCATTTCATATTCAGTGTAAAAAACTACCATCACAGTGGTTCCTATCAATGCTTTTTGAAGATTGGTGCATGGCTTTAGCAACACAACTGAGCCATCCATCAAACTGTTTGTTTTTTATATTCAAAATGAAAGTAGAGAAACAATACAAAAGAAAATACTCCCCTTTCCATTGGATTTTCCTCCCCTGGCAAGGGGAGCATTTAGCAGCTTCTACTGCCCATTACTGCATTAATATTAATATTAATATTGCGATGAGAGACAGTGAAAACTGACCTCTATGGCTGTGCATCTAAATTAGGTGTGTGGAATTAGAGGTTAACTTCCAATGGCCCTTACTCCATCAGGCCACCAGAGGGGTTTAATCATGGTGGTGACGGAGAAGTGGTCACCATCAATAGAGCAACAGTCCACCAGCATATAAATGTGGTGGGCAGACCACAGTCTTGGCAGTATGGATACACTGTTGCCATTGTGATGGAGTATTAGTACTACCAAGATATAAATCAGGCCTTGATGTCTCGAAAACGATATCTTGACTGAGTGAAGGCACCAAAAGGATTCAACCAACCATGTGCATGAAATTTTACTTTTCATGCTCCGAGGTATTTCCACTCAAATCAACAACTTTAGCTGGACCTCATTCAACACCTATCCAATGAGATTTTTCTAGCTACAGCCTGCTGCCTGACCCGGTTATAAATTCTGACTTTTCTTTTGCAGGTCAAGTCTGCAGATAAAATTCCTGACCAGCCATCCTCGTTTATGTATCTGATGTAAATTCAGTAAATTTAGTTAGTTAAGGATTCAGTTCACCTGTTTTGCATGCATTTTACTGTTTCATCTGAAAATAACATTTTCAGTAGTGCTAAAACTAAAATAGCATATTTTTACCCTGTTTGACTGTGAGAAAGTTGTCCTTTTGCCCTGATCACTCCTATTTCTTTGTCTGATACTGGTGGTTACTGACTAACTGAGGCCTGGGCTCTGCTAATCAGACCCAAGGCCAGTACTCTGTTTAAAAAAGAGATGCAAATTAAGCATAATTATAAATGGAAATGACAATCTACCTGTCAGTCCCTAAAATATAATAGGGCGTGTAGGATTAGAGGCTCATTGGATTTAATGCACTCATTTTGAAGGCCACCATGCTTTTCAATAGTAAATTATGTGCAAATTCGACTTTGGAATTAAAAGTACATTCAAAGTCTCCAACTACCTTTTTTATATATAAGATACCCTCTCTAGGTGCCCCAGGGGTAGAGTGCCTTGTAACTATAAGCACAGAGATTATAAAAGGTGTTTTATATGCCCTAGTGAGAGAAAAAATGCCAATTTCATTTTTCCCCGTTGTAGTGCATTAGCTCGATAGGCTAACATAGGAAAACCTTATTAAAGTATAACTATTTCTAGGAATAAGTTAAAATGTCATTCTTGGACATAAAATGATAGAATAAATCCAACAACTTGTTAGATTTATTATAACTGTCACAGAAGAGAGGTTTGTCCCCCTGAAGCTTTTCCCAGTCAACGTGACTTCCAAGAGCTGACCCGGAGCTCACATTGAGCAAAGCCAACAACATTGCATCAGATTTACGGCCTGACGAGGAGCCTTGTCTGACAATGAGAGAAAAAGCTCCAGGAAAATTACTAAGGGCCTCATTACAAGTTTGGCGGATGTTATTAGTTCATCGCAAACATGACGGCTATCCCATCTGCCGTATTACAAGTTCCATTATCGTATTGCAAGTTCCATTATTATATCACTGTGAGTCCAGGGGTGAGGGAGAACAGTGAGGCAAACTGTCCCAGCAAGTGGTAACAGTCACCTTGCTGCTCTGGGGTCAGGGTGGCAGAGAGAATGACACCCTCCACTGACCAATCATTTTTCTGTGCAGAGAAGAGGTCAGGGAGAGGCTCGCTTTCTTCATTCCCACCGTCGTCTTCACAAGGAGCATGCTCACTTCGGACCTCTCAAAGTGAGGCTTCAGTCTGTTTATGTGAAGCAGCCTCCCAATTATGCTCATTGATCTCATATGGGCCAGTCCAGCGGTCCTGTAGAGCAGTGGACTCTACTGAGCCATGACCCACAGGTTGAAACTCCACCAGAGTGGCATTCTGGTCATCCTAGCATTTCATTACCTATTGACTGGCCTCAAGGTTGCTCTTGGGCTTTTTCCAGAAGCGATGCATCTGGTTTCGGAGGGCCAACATGTAGCTCACCACATCCTAGGGGGATTTCCTGGGAGCTCCTTGACAATAATAAGAGGTCCCCTAAAAGGGTTGCCATAGAAGAGTTCAAAGGGACTGAACCCTACTCCTTTTTCTGGCACCTGTCTATAGGCAAAGAGAAGGCATGGCAAGAGGATGTCCCACTTGCATCCCATGACCTCAGGAAGGCCTGCAATCATGCAGTAGGACTTGCTCTGCTGACTCTTGACAGTTGTCAAGCAGAGCCTGTGTCACTCACACGTTGCCCATTTACGGTGACCCACTGCCTATACTTTTATTGGCAGGCATGTGGTCTTTTGGCACCATACTTGCACCCCCCAGGGACATTAGGGTTACCTCTGCTCCCCAAAACTATCTGGGACTATCGTCTCTCGGAATGTTACACTAGCCAACCCAGGAGTCTGTCCACGAGTGGGGGGCTGTGCTCTCTTTGGACATTTGGAGTTGCCCTTAAAGTGACCATATTTGGAACACTCTGTACATTGAGGTACAGAACTCCTTGTCTTGTGAGCATAGAACCCTTTCTTCTTAGGGTCAGACTGAAACTAGTTACCATTACTCCATTGGGAAATATTTTGGAGGCCTTTAAAGAACTTGTTACTTTGAAATTTCCCCCCCCCCTTTTTCTTCTGTTGGGAACTCTGACCACCTCTGTGGGTGTCCCCCCGGATACCCTTTTGGACACTTGGGCGCTAGCCCAGAGGTCTGTCTCCTCAGCAAGCTTCCTGGGATAAGCCAGTTTACTGTCAACTAGGTCCTGGTGCAACTCTGTAAAACAAATACTGAGAATGTGCTCTCTCAGGATAAAATTGTACAACCCAACATAATCACTGACTTTGCTGCCCTGCACCCAGCCATTCATTGCCTTGTTGGAGAAATCAATTAAATCTACCCAGGATTGGTTGGGAAGCTTGTTACTGTCCCTGAATCTTTGGCCATAGTTCTCAGGAGTGAGTCCAAATCTGGCAACCAAAATGGCTTTCACGGAGTGCACTTGGTCTGGTCTCCAACCTCTAATGTCAGAAGTATGTCCCTCCCAAGTGTTGGCATGTCTTTCCACATACACCCCCGTGCTCTTCAGGAACCCCATGTGCCCTCAATGCAACTTCATACCCAGAAAACCACTTAGAAGTGTCATCTCCAACCTCATAACTGGGCACCAAAATTCTTGGGTATACAAACTTTCTTGTCTCCATCAGGTACTGTATGTATGCTGCCACCATCACTGCTGGACTACCTAGCTTTGAGGTCCAGCTCAGACTCAGTTCATGAGCCAGAAGTAATTAATTTTCTGCTACCCCTCTCAGCCACCTCTCATTTTTAATCTTGCCAACTGGAGCTGAAATTCTCTCCTCTCTCCTTTCCTCCACTGTCAGGCCTTGACTAGAGACGCTGCTCCCTGATCTCTCAGGTAGCACAAATACAGTGTTGGCATCCCCTACTGCTGTTGTATGCTCCACTGAAGAGCCCTTCTCAGGCTCCCTCAACTCATCATTCTCTTGGATGCTGGACTCTGCCCAGCCTCTCAGCGTCTTTTGAAACTTTCCCTTTTTTGGAAGCTACATGGGCAGGTACCCCCATCTCTTTGCTAAAGCCCTTCAGCTGTGTAACTGTGTAGTCCTGCAGCTTAGCCAGGTCAAACTTCGTAGCTCCACTTGTGGACCCAGCCAGAGAGATGATGTATAGTACGGATTCAAAATGTAAAGCAGGGTAAACTTGCAGAAGGAAAAAAATCGAAATGGTTTTTAAATGTGGGTAGGTAGTGTACACAATTCAAGTCAGGGCAAGCCATTACACAACCTAAATTATCCGGTGGTCACTCTCTGGTAACTTGGCACAGGGCAGGCAGGTTTTTGTACTATAACTCATATAGTAGCACAGTGAAAACACCACAAATATGTACTCCACACAAGTTCAGGAAACTAGATAATATTTATCTGAATAAAGCAAGACCAGAACAAGAAAAATCCAATATGTAGAAGTGGAGATATTACTTTTTAAAGGTGTAAATGAGTCTCAATCCTTAAGAATAAGTGGTTGCATTCTTTTAACACACAGTACCTGGAATGCATAAAAAATAACAAAGCACAGGAGCCCCAGAGGAGGAGAAACATTGAAAAATAAGGCGCTGCGTCAGATTTCCGGCGCAGCCAGACAATGTGTTGTTTCTGTGCTTCAAGGTGATGCATCGATTTCCAGGACCACAGCCTTGGCTCCTCACTGCGATGTTGGGTTGTTTAGATGCCTAGGAACGTTGAGTTAAAAATCCTTGATGTGCTGGTAAGAAAGAGCAGGCACGCACTCAATCCGGTAGGCGATGCATTGATTTTTCCATTGCAGGAGTATTTCTTCTCTTTGGTGAAGTCTTTGTCATCCTGAAACTTCATAACAGGAGACACGCTCAATCCAACCCCTTGGAGATCACTTGTGGGGAAGGCAAAGTCCTTCCAGCAGAGTCAGGGACCATCAGGCAGCAGGACAACAAACAGGGCAGCAGACCTTCCCGGAACACATTCCAGATGAGTCCTGTGGGCAGCTAGGCAATCCCTCTGATTATCCAGTTGTAGATCCAGAAGTGACTGATTTTGGAGGGTCACAGACCCAGTGTATGTCTACATCCAAAAATGCCTTTGAAGTAGGGGAACTGTCAAATAATGGTTTTGGAGTGCACAAGGTCCCTTTTCAACCCAGCCCTGTCTGCCAGGATCCCTGTGGGGGTTTTCAGCCCTTTGTGTGGGGTCAGGCTACTGGTTTTTGAAGTGAGAGAACCCCTCCACCCTTCCTGCCCAGTGAGAGCCATTCAGTATGCAGATAAATGCAGATGTGACTGAGTGTCCTGTGTTTTTGGCAGTCTGGGTGGAATACACAAGGGGAGCTGTCAACCAGCACAGTCCAGGTGTGGATTGGAGACAGGCTGTAAGACACAGAAGGCAGTAAGTGCAGAGAAATGCTAACTTTCTAAAAGTGGTATTTCTAAAAGAGTAGCCTTAAATGTGTAAAGCAGGGATTTCTATTGCCTTTCTGGCCATACCAAACATGACAGGGCTACTCTTTTCAGATCAGAATCTACCACTTAAAAGTATACAAGGGATCTTCTAATGCTGGCCTAAGAGAGGAGCAAGCCTCACAGTTTTTCACTACCAGGACATGTAAAACACAGAAGTACATGCCTGAGACATGGTTAAGGGGCTACTTATTTGGATGGCCCAATCTGTGCTGCAGGCCAAATAGTAGGATTTAGTTTACAGGCCCTGGGAACATCTAGTGCAGTTTACTAGGGACTTATTGGTAAATTAAGGGGCATATGTATACTTTTTGAAACAAAACTGCACTAAAGCAGTTTTACACCAAAAGGTTTAGCACTGGCTTGCTTATGCCATTCCTGAGCACCAGCTGGGTGCCATAATATCAAATGGTGCAAGACGGTGCAAAGGGTGGGCTAGCGTAAGAAAAAATGATGTTAGCCGTGTGGGGCTGGCGGTATGGAAGAAGGGGGTTTAGCACCAAAAAATGACATTAGGCTGGTTAAAAAAGATGACTCTAACCAGCCTAGCGTCATTTTCTGACGCGAAACTATCCATACCACATGACTCCGGTCTTAGAAAAGACAGGAGTCATGCCCACCACCCCAATGGCCAGCACAGGGGACTAGTGTCCCCTGGGCAAGGCCATAGCACCCTGTGCCCTGCAGGGGGCCCCAATTTGGGCTCCTGATGGCACTTTAATTTAAAAAAAAAATCTTACCTATACTTACCCTAATTACTTGGGATGGGGTCCTCATCCTCCGGTGTCCCTCTGGTGTGGGTGGGGGTGTTCCTGGGTCTTGAGGCGGGCACTTGTGGACCCATTCCATGGTGTTTAACCATGTAAATGGGTCCACAGGCCCCTTAATGCCTGGTCCGACTCAGGCATTAAATAATGGTGCAAAGCAAGCTTTGCACCAATATTTAGCCCCTCTTCCCACCTGTGTGTCATTTTAGTACCAGGGGATAAATATGGGGCTATGGCGTTAGCACCATTTTTTAGATGGGAACACCTATATTGAATCTCATTGACATAAGGTAGGTTTGTGCATCTAAAAAATGGTGCAAACTCCAATATTTTGATATTAGATGGATCTAACATCAAAATATAAATATGGAGTTAGTTTTGCACTGAATTTGCATTAAAAAAATGACGGAAATTTGGCACAAATGGGGTATAAATATGCCCCTTAATATGCCAACTGGGTAGAAGCCAATTGTACCATATCTATGGGAGAGAGCACATGCACTTTAACATGTGCACAGTGTCCTGAAACTAGCAAAAACAGGGTCAGAAAGCTGTAGGGAGGCAGGCAAAAAGTTGGATGATGGCCACCCCTAAGGCTGTCTGGTCTAACAGTACATGACCAGACAGCGAATTACTAGAGTAAATAAGCATATGGAGACAGAACCTTAGTGCAGTAATTATTGCTGGATAACTTCTTGGATGTTTCATGACAGTGATCATACTCCAAACACTTTATATTAAGCACACACAACATAAGCTCTGTGGTTAGGGTTTAGCAGCGCTGGGAAACACGAGGGTAGCCATGTGCACTATAAATTGTGTAACATAACATAAGCAGATTTCGGATACATGCACACAAGCCTGATGTGAATCAATTAGCAGAAGAGCAGTGTTCCCTCTGGGGCCGATTTCTCAAACTCACGCAAATTGAAGCAAAGGGTGGCAAAGACATGAAAAAGTATTTGCTTCCCAGCACAAAACTTTTTTGACAAGGAGAAGAACTAGAAGGTAAAAAGGATCGTATTGTTGTTACTGTGACCCAAAGGTCTCAGAAGCTATTACAAGGTAGCAAGAGGACCTGAAGAGTTTTAAAATTCAGCCTGCAGCAACCGTAACTGACTTAAATATTTGTATTCGAATGTTAGCTACATGTCTTAAGAGAATGTCCATCAGAAACATTCTTGGTATCAATGCAGCCTTAGGACTTCACATATTTTGCAACCTGTAATACTCTAACAAGACTTATTTTCAAATCGTTGTCACTGCATAAGTTTTCATTCCTTTCCTTCTTTGTTTGTAATTTGCCAGTATCATAGAGTCACATTAGAGCTTTCATCTCCAGACTGTCCCTATACAAGTTTCCCAGTGGCCTTCTTTGTATCCCCTTCGCTTTCCAAATACTATGCACATAGACCCTGGACACCTTGTTATAACCATCAGATCAATGAGTGTCAAAGAATGGCATGTCCTGCCATTGGATATCCTCATCAGAAGACCTTATATGCCTTGTTTCTACCCTTTAATCGTCTCCTTTCGAAGGATAAGTTGAATCCTTAGTACTGTGGACTTTCAACTGATTTAATATTGTGATGTGTCATGAAGTCACCAAAAGAGCACATTGCATTGCACCAGGCACCAGATACTCTGCTTCGAATACCATCATGAGTCTTCTTGATGGCCTGTTGCCTTTTATGTAGGTACCCTTCTATAGCGCCAAAAGGTTTGCCATTAATTCACAGGACTGCTATTTCAGTTCTCTACCTCTCTGTTGTTCGAGGAAGACAAAAGAGCTGAGCTACCTACGTTAGTTTTCTAGATTTCCCGTTTAAGCTATTGAATCAGCCCTCTTTTTATAATTCACGCCTATAAAATGTATAAAATAGGATGAAAAATGTCTTGTTTGCTCAGTAATAGTTACATAGTTCGTTGTCATTATCAGTGAAACACCTACCTATGTAGACTAAATTAACGTTGATTAGACTCTGATTTATGCTTTACAAAGCCTCGTGTCAATAATAAATGATAGATACCGCCTTACTATGCCACAATGCTGTTTTGAGATGCATTGTATTTCAGCAGAGCTTAGAAATATTGCCATTATAAGTAATGTAAATAATCAATAACCTTTGGTGGGTAAACCGTGATTTCATTTTTATTATTATTTATTTATGCTGGCTGTCTGCTCCATTTTAACCACTGAACAAATACATAACGTCGCCCCACAAATGTTTAGAGAAGTTTAATGCAGGCAGTTTGCTGAAGTGCTCAAGTGCGGTACCGTATATATGAAAATGCAATTCAACACAAATAATGACTTTCATCTCACCATTATGGTTTGAAAGTGTTATGCTGTAACTAAACGCTTTATACTTTCATGCTTTACTGTACTGCGAGCTGTTTACATGACAGTTCTTTTTTTGCTACAGACCAGTTTACTATTTTAGAGTGACAAAGTTGTCAGACAACGAGAGATGAACCATGTCCCTGCTGGAATAACTTTTACCTTTGTTTCCCTCTGTAACAGAACTGCCACTCAAATTGGGAAAAGTGACTCTTTTTGTGAAAGACTTGAATGCACCATTAGGTTATGCTTGAAGACATTACATTATTGCAGAAAACACATGTTGTATTATAATTGATTGATAGTAATTTAATTGAGAAATGATGTCTCTTTAAAGCAAATACAAGAAAGTGCCTATTTTCATTATAAAAACCTTCTAAACAGGGAAAATATGTTTAACAGCAATATTAAGGGGCTGGCTTAGCTCTCTGGTGATGGAATACTCCGTCACAAAGTGACAGATATCCCGTCGGCCATATTACGATCTCCATAGGATATGATTGGATCGTAGTAGGGCAGAGGGGATATCCGTCACCTCTTTCGCCTCCCTGTCTGGCCCCTTGTGCATGCACACCCCCAGGCCAGGCACTGCACCCTCATTCAATGTTGCTGACCCTATTCCTGCAGTCACCACAGTAGCACACATCCATTCATGCACCCCAGACACCACACCTGCACTCACCACAATGACTTTAGTTGACACATGCAGCACACTCACCATGCAGACACCCAGACAACATCCATTTACACTGGCAGCCTGTCTTATCCCACTGTGTCCACCCCCCTCCTCCCAAGACACTCAAACTCACCAAAACACACACCTATCACACATCCACCACACCTCAGCATACTGTCCAGTCACCTCCACCCATATCATGCACACCTACACCTCTAATGACCACTCCCTCTGGCTCCACTCCCACACCTTCCTCCATGTCCACCGCAATTGCACCTAAGAAACTTTTCCTCTCCCGTGTTGACCTATTCCAACCCACTGGCCCACCCCGTATTGTCCCTAAACATGCTCACCTCCTTGCCCTGTCCACTCCTCCCATGTCACAGCCCGCCCCTGTCCGCCCTTCACATTCCTGCGCCCCTTCCCCAAAGCGGAAGAAGACCCTTGCTGAACCCGGTCCATTTGCCACCCCCAGCTCCAACCCCACTCCTCCACCTTCCAAGGGCAAAGCCAAACCCCCTCCACCTGCCAAACGGAAATGTAAGCCTCCGTCATAAATCCCCACCCCCACCAGCCTCTGCACCTGTTCCCTGAGGTGCCTGGATGCCCCATTGTTTCCCCTATTAGGTGGAGCACCGTAGCACTTGTGGGAGTCATGTTGGGGCCATTGTGGCCCATCTGACTTATTTTCCTATGGTTGGCCATTGGCCTTCTATGTACTTCGGTTGCTCAGTGAGTATAATAAAGGTTAATGTGTGGCCTGTGTTGTTAGAGGCACACTCTAGATCTGTGATCTCTCATTTCATTGTTTGTGGGTGTTGGCACATGTATGTACTTTGGGCAGGTTGGATTTGCCTTGTGTTGGGTAAGTACCTCTTGCTGTGGGGTGTATGGCTTGTGCTGCTGTGAAAGGTTCTGGGAGCGTTGCAGGGTGGTGGAGTGGGTGGGTATGTAACTGTGCCCTTTCTTCCTCTTTTTTAGTAGGTTGCGTTACTTACAGTCATTGTCTTCATCGGCGGTCTCAGTCATGGAGGTATATGAGAAGGAGCAGAGCTGGCATGATCTGCAGCTCTCTATCCATATCTGCTTCGGCGTGTTGTGTGAGCCTCCGGCGAGTGTTTCCTTATATTTGGTTTGTTTCCACCTGGCTTTGCATGGCAGTGGTTCCCGCCCCGGAACTGATGGTGGTCTAGTGCTTCAATATTTGATGCGGGGGTTGGGCCTTGCGTCGGCCTGTGGGTGGGCTCTGCCTTCGTGTTTGGCACTGCTCTGCTGCCAGTGAGTGGTTTTCAGGATGCCTGTTTTTCAGTTGGTTCATTATTTGGCGGTACGGACCACACGTCTGTTGGCGGTTGTTACCTCCACCACCGGCGGTGCAGTGTTTACTGCTGTGTTCATAATGAGAGCCTTTATCTCTGCAAAGAACTCCTTGTGTGGTGAAAAATTTACACAAAGCCTGGCAGAAACGAGGACACCTAAGGATGGGGTGTCCCATCCAAGGTAAGTCCAGGTAAGTATTTTTTTTTTTTCCCAAAGTGCCATAGGGGTGCATAACTTGGGCCCTGTACCTAGTGGCATTGGGCTGGGGGGCATGACTTCCCTCTTTACTTAGACAGGAGTCATGTCCATGGGGGTTGTGTGTGGAAAAATTGACACTAATCAGGTCTAGCCACTTTTTTTACTCTAACCTGACTAGCGCCATTCTTTCACGCACAACCTCCAGTTTCCCCTACGCCTCCCCCACCCGGTTAGCATCAATAATTTTGACACTAATTAGGCCTTACCACTGGCTAGCATCAGAGCTTAAATATGATGCCCGGCGGGCATCCAGGAATGGCGCTAGCCCGAGGTATACTTTTTGACGAAAACCTGCAATATCTCAGGTTTGCATCAAAAAGTATAAATCAGGGCCTGAGTGTTCCCCTGGTGGGATGCTAGTCGATAGTAGGGATAACTCCATAGTTGATGTTTCTTCTTACTCTGAGGGTGCGGTCCACCCTGGCTGTGAGGATAGTATTACAGCTGTTAGAAACAGATTTCTGGCCTGACCCATATTATTGAGATGTAAAGCCCATTTCCACTACTGAAATCAATAAAGCCATTGATTGGATTACCCCTAACAAAGCTCCTGTTTTAGACAAGATCCCGGAGGTCCTTTTTAATGCTCACAAGGATACCTGGTGTCTCCTTTCTCCTTGTATATCACTTCCTTAATGGTTGGCTCCCCTATACCTTCATTATTGGCTGGAGCAGAGGTAACCCCATTTTACAAAAAGGGCTTAACGTTGTCTCCCCTCCAACAATAGGCCTATCAGCCTTATTGACAGCTCCTAGAAACTGTTCAGTTAGATTGTGTTGGATAGATTGCATGAGTGGATGGATGATGTAGGGTTGCTATCAGGGATGGTGTCAGTACAATTAATCAGGTGATTTGGCGCCAACTTATTTACTGGAAACACGTCATTCTGGGGGAGCCTATTTATATGTGGGCTTTGTGGACCTATGATCTGCCTTTGCCCTCATCCTAAGGGAGGCGTTGTAGAAGGCTTCAATCCAATAATTTTGCCCCAGTCAATATTGGGCCCCTGTGTGAACTGACTGCCCCATTCCTGTTACTCTGGGTGTAAGGCAAGAGTGTGTGCTAGTCTCAACCCTTTTTCTTTTATATATTGATGATTTAGTGCTCCAGGTTGGGCTGTGAGATATTGATGCCCAGTCTCGCCAATGAGGGAGTCCTGGCACTATTGGATGCTGATGTTATTCTTTTGATTTCAAAACCAACTCTTTGGGGAATCAAAACCTTTGTAACCAATTTGAAATCTTTTGTAAGCAGTGAGGTCTGGAGATGAATGGCACCAAAAAACAAGTACATGGTCTTCAGCCCCTGCCCATCGGCACTCTCCTACCTGACCTTAAACGGTGTTCTCTTAGAAAGAGTCCCATATTCCTCCCAGTATCCCCCACTCTCCAATCTACAACCTGCAAGCACTTAGTCCTCCTTGGATGGTGGGAAAACTTTGGGGCCATGAGAATACAACCAGTTTAGCTATTTTAAAACTGCTTTTGAAGTGTTCCAATAAGAGGGTAGTATTGTCTTGCTCGGCCCTGCTGTTCTTTGCGTTATCTTAATTTAGGACACAACTCAGTATGTTGGAAATGTCCGGGCCTGGTGGGTCACCAATAAACCTTTTGCGTTACTCCTCCTAATTTTTGCTGATTACGTTTTTGTTGTCCTTAGGGCTGTGAACACTTTACCACAGCTAACCAGTGCTAAAGTTCTCTCTGCTTAAAACATGGTAACATTGGCTTATACCCAATTGGTATATTTAATTTACTTATAAGTGCCTGGTAAAGTGCACTACATTTGCCTGGCCCTGTAAATCAAATGCTATTAGTGGGCTTGCAGGGAATAGTATCCCTTTAAACATGTCTCACGCCTGCCTTTGCAGGGACTGTGTGTGCAGATTAATGTTTCATTTCAAACTGGCAAAGTAAACCTTTTGCCAGGCCCAAACCTTCCTTTTTAAATACATAGGTCACCCTTTTGGTGGGTCGTAGACAGCTATAAGGGCAGGGAGCAGTGTATTTTAAAACTTGGAAATTCACTTTTATGTTTTACATGTCCTAGAAGTTAAATACTCTAACATTTATTTTTCACTACTGCAAGGCCTGTTTCTTCCCTAGCATAACATTGAAGTTGCCTTATTCCATTTTGTAAGTATAGTTTCCAAATGGAAAAATATAACCTCTTCAAGTTTGGTGTCTCTGGAATTCTAATTTAAAATCCTAACTTATGGTGAAGTCAGATTTTAAATTGCAATTCTGAAACTGCCACCTTTGGAAAGTTGGCACTTTCTTGCCTTACCCTTTAATGCCTCCATCCTGTTTCTGGTCTCATGACATGGGTGTAATTGGCAGCTGGGCTTTGTGTATTCCTTCAAGACAGCCACACATAATGGGATCTGTGACTGGATGGGCCATTACTGGCCTGATGGGGGGGACAAGGACAAGTCTTACTTACACCTGAATGAGCTGTGTCCTGTCTCCACACACAGGACTAAATACCCCATGTAGTTTGTCTGGAGCGAGAGCCAGGAAGGAAGGGCATCTGCGCACCTCAAAGGCATCCCTCTAGAAGCTTCTAGCCACTTCTAAGAAGCAACTCTGTATAAAAGAAGGACCTCAAACCCCCAATTCAGTAAAGCTTTAGACCTGTGAGTACCCCGCCAGGAAAAATGACGGCTGTACCACTACAAGCACTATCATTCTGCTGAACTGCTGCTCTACAAGTAACTGCTGCCCTGCTATGCTGACTTGCTGCCCTCTTGACTGGGTAAGACATAATGGACCTCCAACCCATCTTAAACCCTGAAACCCAAAGTGACTCAAAGCGGTTGTTGGCTGCCCTCCTGGTCTGAGCTTCAGAGACATAACAGGTTCCCCCAGCTCCTGGACCCATCTTCAACGAGTTTGTGGCCCCCAAGATGCATGTCTTAGGCCCTTGGTGTGGCTCTAGAGGTCTTTAATTCAAGTTTCTGAGCTCTTTGCCAATGTGGATGGGCCTATTCGCACAGGAGCTATGCTGCTTGCATGTAAAATCTGAGCGAGACACTGCAAGTTTGTCTTGCAAAGCTAGCATTGATCACCCCTGTGGACCGCGAATGCGAGGCCCATGCCTGCCCATCTGTGACACCCGGCTTGCTCCTCATGCCACCGTGACCACTGGCAATGATGCTCTGCTTGCTCCCACCAAGTGTATTCCACGTGAAGAGGACTCTTGGCACAGAAATGTGAGAAGGTAAACCTTCAGATGGAATAATCCGTTATTATTTCCGACCCGCACTTTCATTACTACATTTCTACTGATTGGATATTTGTTCTGCTTATTTTTCTAACCTTGTGTGAGATTCTTTTTATGTGGGGGTGCAGGTAAGATTAAACTGGTTTCAGATCCCAACAACACAACTCACAACTCTTTTGGTATGTTCATAATTACACACTCCTTATTGTGATGACATGTTTGTGATCTTTGACTATAAGGGCAGGTGATTGTGTATTTTTCAGATTGGCAAAATATTTAAAGATGTGTGTTTCTCATTATCTTGTATCATTACAGGTATTACAATTTTTCCCTCCATTTTTTTTTAATGAGTTGTTACCCGTGAACCAGTCCAATCCTACTTGTGGCACCGTTCATTATGCTTTATTGAACCTGATTCAAGCATGGCTTAGGGTTGAGCATCCATCTCTAGTCATCTTATACTATAACATATTAAGGCCCTCATTATGACATTGGTGGTAAATCCCACTTACCGCCATGCAGACTGCCGCCAATATACTGCCGCCGGCGCGGTTAACCACTTACCATATTATGACACACACACACCAATCTGCCAATATACAGCCACAAACACAAGTATGCCATCCCAAAGGTCAATGATAAACTGGAGGTATCAAAACCCACACGTTACACCAACGGAACTACGCCCACAACATTAAAACCCACAAATCACCACAGCGGGTATTCATTGGTGGTAAATCATTGGTAGTACCTACCACTGTGCTCAAAATACACACTCACATACAAAACAACACAACATTGGTCAATTCAAACTATACACACCTGACACCCATACACACACCACACACCCACACCACTAAAAAACACACACCCACATTACCTACAACCCTTTACAACTACAAACCATTGGCACGACACAGACACCACAACCACAGACAAGATCAGAGCCAACCTACACCTATACACTACCCATGCAAAACACATTACACACCCCAAAACATCACCTTACACACCCTCACCCACACCACTCACACTACACTCATGGCACCACAACAACACCCCAGGTTCTCTGAGAAGGAGCTAAGGGTCATGATGGAGGGAATCATCTGGGTAGAGCCACAGCTATTTGGATCACAGATGCAGCAGATATCCATTGCTAGGAAGATGGAGCTATGGCGGAGGATCGAGGACAGGGTCAACGCCGTGGGACAGCACTTCAGAACAAGGGATAACATCAGGAAGAGGTGGAACAACCTACGGGGGAAGGTGCATTCCATTGCAGCAAAACACCAACTTGCTGTACAGTGAAATGGCAGTGGACCCCCACCTCATCCTCCACAACTAACAGCATGGGAGGAGCAAGTCTTGGCAATCATGCATCCTGAGGGCCTGGCAGGAGTAGCAGGAGTACTGGACTCTGGTAAGTCAACTCTATACTACTACTACCCCCCCCACCTGCATGCCATCACATACCCCCACCCTCACCCTCACTCCCATCACTCCACCACTACCCACACACCCCACCTTCACTACTCACTCATCTCAATGCCAAGCCCTGAATGCACCACTAATGCATGGACGCCACTCACAGCCCTGCATGGACACCTATCACCACAGCATGCACACTAGAGAGAATCATCTAGCCCACCAAATAACAACTCATACAAGGCAAGAACCATAGAGGGCAACACACCCATGCACAATATGTAACATGCAGAAACAAAAACACTGCATTTACATCCCCACAAGTAACCCAGCCAAGATCACCAGCGAATATGAGCCAGCAACATCCAGTCCCCCCCCCCAGAAGAGGCCCAAAGTGTAGAAAGCAGCTCTGGTTGCCTGGATTTGGATAACCAACCTGGCCAATCAGGGGCCTCTGGACAGTCTGTTACCCAGCACACTTTCACACCACCACAGAGACTCCCCCTTCAGGAAACACCACCACAGCACCCACCCAGCGGGTCCATACCTCTGTCCTAAGGACACGTCAATCAGCAGTATGTCCACCACTACAGGGACCCCAGGCCACCCCACAAACCCAGGACGATCAGGGACCTGGGGTCAGTGGCAGTGGGCACACAGTTCAGGGGACAGAGGCACAGGACAGCAGGGAAGCTGGGAGGACTGCTGTGTGCCATGGGGAGGACAGGCCCAGAGAACCAACCCTCCAGGAGGCACTCACTGTGATCTTGGGAGCATATGAACATTCCCAGGATACGCTGGGCCAGATCATGGACAAGATGCAGGAGAACATGCGGCTGCAGGAGGACAGTACCTGGGGATCAGGGAGGACTTGAAGGCCATTAACACCACCCTGGTCTCCATTGCAGGGGTGCTGGCAGACATGGCCAACGGTGTGAAGGAGTCAGTGGCACACCACTGGGCCCCTGACACTAGCCAGACTACTGAACAGTTCTCCACCTCCGCTAGTGGACAGGAGGCTCCACCAAAGAATCAAAAGGCCACCAGCACCACTCCCACTGTAGAAGGAGAACCACCCCACAAACGTTCCCTGCGATCCAGGCAGAAGCCAGAGACTATTGCCAAGACCCCCACCAGGAAATAAGAATCTCCTGACTGTCAACCTTGTGTCCCACTCTGTCACCCTGTCCACCTTGAACTGCCATTGCTCCCCTTCCTATGTCGCCATGGACACTGCACATGTGATACAAATAGACTGGACTCTAACCTGAACTTTGCTCCATCATCACCCCAACCCATTGCACTACCCCCTCTTCTTTAGAGCACTGCAAGAAACACACTTTGATAAAATACAATTATGGTGTACGTCAAATGTTTTAAAAATGTATTTGTTTAACCAGGTTCAAACATTGCAATTCAACTGTGCAGTAATGTTTACAGAGGATAGACCTGTAGTTGGCTGCAATTAACACACCAGGAGCAATAGTGGGGCACCAACATCTGCAATAAGAGATGCCAAAGGGTACAGTGAGTTGGCATAGAAGTAGGAATTCATAGCCTGCAAGTGACAATGGCACACATCAAACTGTCAATTATATGTGAAATAACACTGTCTTACCTGTGTGACTGCACTTCTCTTGTCCTCATCCTCTGCCTCCTCATCTTCACTGTCTACAGGGTCCACTGCTACTACACGGTCATCTCCAGCCTACTCCTCCTGCAGAAAAGGCACATGGCGTCTCAAGGCAAGGTTGTGCAACATACAGCATGCCACGATGATCTGGCAGACCTTCTTGGGTGAGAAGCATAGTGAACCACCTGTTAGATGGAGGCACCGAAACCTAGCCTTCAGGAGGCTGAAGGTTCTTTCTATAATCCTTCTTGTTCACCCATGTGCCTCATTGTAACGTTCCTCTGCCCTTGTCCTGACATTCCTCACAGGGGTCAGTAGCCATTGAGAGGTTGGGGTAACCAGAGTCACCTGCAAATATCGAGGGACAACTGTTAGCCACACACTCACCCTTAGGGCCCCCAACATACCCACACACCAGCATCCACTGGGTGGGAACCAGGGCTCACCTATCAGCCACACCCTGTGTCTCTGTAGTTGGGCCATCACATTGGGATTCTGCTATTCCTTGGGATAAAGGCATCATGCACAGACCCAGGATACTTAGCACTGACGTGGGAGATGTACTGGTCCACCAGGCACACCATTTGGACATTCATGGAGTGAAAACTCTTTCGATTTCTGAACACCTGTTCATTTAGCCGGCGGGGGACAAATGCAATATCTGTTCCATCTATTGCCCCAATAATGTTGAGGATATGTCCCATTGCATAGACGTCAGCTTTCACTGTGGCCAAATCCTCCACCCGGGGGGAAAACGATGTGGCTGCACATGTGTTTAATCAGGGCAGATAATACTCTGGTCAGCACTGCTGCCAAGTCCAATGTCATTTGGAAAGAACCAGTTGCCAGGAAATGGAGCACAGATAGGACTTGCACAAGAGGGGGGATCCCGGTGGGGTAACGGATAGCAGATATTAGGTCAGGCTCCAATTGGGCACACAGCTCAGTGATTGTGGCCCTGTCAAGTCTATAGGTGAGGATAATGTGCCTGTCCTCCATTGTTGCCAAGCCCACCAGGGGTCTGTACACGGGGGATGTCTCCATCTCCTATTCATCCGCAGCGGTTGCAATCTATGGTACAAAAGAGTGAGCAGCTGGTCATTATCTGTACATTCGAACCACTACAGTTCAATGAATATTGTGACTGTAACATTAATTTATTGGGATATGTCTAAAATGTGAATTTGTGTACTGTAATGCAGATAGGATCCATGGCCTGCACCCTCCCTGAAATGGCATATGCCTGTCCTGTATGGAGGAACAAGTGGAAATGAGGTAATTCCGCTGACGTTGTGTGCCGTTGCGGGAGGCGGTCGAGAACCGCTGTGCAACTCCTCATTGGTTATCATTGGGCCCTATCGGGTATAGTGGCCAATGCAAATGTACGCCGGCGGTAACAGAATGCACCGCCATTTTCTATCAGTTTACTCACTTAATACCAGCCCTTCAACAGGAGACGACCTACACTGAATGTGCTACTGTGACCTGTGTCTGGAACCGACCATGGCTCGTGTTAATGGGGAAAGGGCCCGCCTTCACCTCTGCAGAGTTGAAGCAACTGGTGGATGGGGTCCTACCCCAGTACCGACTGCTGCATGGGCCTCCAGACCAACAGGTGCGTACACAGTGAGTACGATGCATGGGGCGTGAATGCATGGAGTGTTGTGTGTGGAGGCCTCATGTGGAGGGGGTAGTGGACTGGCCCTGGGCAGCGTAAAGCATGTATGCTGGGCCATGTCTGTGCTAATGGGAATGGGAAGGGGCATGGTGGGCCATGAGTATAACAGGCAGGACGGTTGGACTAAATACCTTTCCCTGTGTGTATTTCCCTGCAGGTCAGCACCCATGAGCAGAAGGGTATATGGTGTGCCATCGCCAAGGAGGTGCGGACCCTGGGGTCTATGGCAGGTGGAGCACCCAATGAGAGGACCTGAGATGCTGAGCTCGGAAGAAGACGAGGCCCAGCGGGGGATGGCCTCTCAATGAGGATGGGGTGCCCGTCGAACCCTGACCTCCCTGATGGCCTGCATACTGGCGGTGGCCTATCTGGAGCTAGATGGGCACTTAGGGGCATCCCAGCAGCCACAAGGGGATGAGTACAGTGCCTTACATTACAACTTACGCCTGGTGGGGTGGTACCCGAGTGAGGGGTGAAGTCCCTGTGGGTGCCCCTAGGCCAGGCCTGGTATTGCAGAGTAGGTTCCATGTTGGACAGGTGTAGGAGGCTGGCCTGGCTTGTAGTGGGTACCAAGGGGTACTTACACTCTGTACCAGGTCCAGTTATCCCTTATTAGTGTAGAAGAGGTGTTTCTAGCAGCTTAGGCTGATAGAAGGTAGCTATAGCAGAGCACCTTAGGCTGAACTAGGAGACATGCAAAGCTCCTACTATACCACTGGTGTCATATGCACAATATCATAAGAAAACACAATACACAGATATACTAAAAATAAAGGTACTTTATTTTTATGACAATATGCCAAAAGTATCTCAGTGAGTACCCTCAGTATGAGGATGCCAAATATACACAAGATATATGTACACAATACCAAAAATATGCAGTAATAGCAAAAGGAAGTAATGCAAGCAATGTATAGTTACAGTGAATTGCAGTAGGAGCACATAGGTATAGGGGCAACACAAACCATAACTCCAAAAGTGGAATGCGAACCACGAATGGACCCCAAACCTATGTGAGCTTGTAGAGGGTCTGTAAGAAAACAGTGAGGGTTAGAAAAATAGCCCACCCCAAGACCCTGAAAAGTAGGTGTAAAGTGCACCTATATTCCCCAGAGGGCACAGAAGTCGTGATAGGGGAATTCTGCAAGGAAGACCAACACCAGCAATGCAACCAAAGTGGATTTCCGGATGAGAGTACCTGTGGAACAAGGGGACTAAGTCCAAGAGTCGTGACAAAGTCGAGATTGGGCAGATGCCCAGGAAATGCCAGCTGAGAGTGCAAAGAAGCTGCCACCGGATGGTAGAAGCTGTGGATTCTGCAAGAACGAAGAGGGCTAGAAACTTCCCCTTTGGAGGATGGATGTCCCACGTCGTGAAGAAGCTTGCAGAGGTGTTCCCACGCAGAAAGACCGCAAACAAGCCTTGCTAGCTGCAAGGGTCGTGGTTAGGGTTTTTGGATGCTGCTGTGGCCCAGGAGGGACCAGGATGTCGCCACTTGAATGAGGAGACAGAGGGGGCATCCAGCAAGTCAGTGAGCCCTCACAGAAGCAGGCAGCACCCTCAGAAGTACCGGAACAGGCACTTGGAAGAGGAGTGAATCAGAGCTCACCCGAAGACACAAAAGGGAGTCCCACGACCCCGGAGGACAACTCAGGAGGTTGTGCACTGCAGGTTAGAGTGTCAGGGACTCAGGCTTGGCTGTGCACAAAGGAAATCCTGGAAGAGTGCACAGAAGCCGGAGCAGCTGCAAATCATGCAGTACCCAGCAATGCAGTCTAGCGTGGGGAGGCAAGGACTTACCTCAACCAAACTTGGACTGATGAGTCACTGGACTGTGGGAGTCACTTGGACAGAGTTGCTGAGTTCCAGGGAACACGCTCATCGTGCTGAGAGGGGACCCAGAGGACCGGTGATGCAGTCTTTTGTTGCCTGCGGTTGCAGGGGGAGGATTCTGTGGTCCCACTGGAGATTTCTTCAGAGCTCCTGGTGCAGAAAGGAGGCAGGCTACCCCCAGAGCATGCACCACCAGGAAACAGGCAAGAAAGCGGCAGGATCAGCGATACAAGGTTGCAGTAGTCGTCTTTGCTACTTTGTTGCGGTTTTGCAGGCGTCCTGAGCAGTCAGCGGTCGATCCTTTGGCAGAAGGTGAAGAGAGAGATGCAGAGTAACTCTGATGAGCTCTTGCATTCGTTATCTAAAGAATTCCCCAAAGCAGAGACCCTAAATAGCCAGTAAAGGAGGTTTGGCTACTTAGAAAGGAGGATAGGCTAGCAACACAGGTAAGAACCAATCAGAATGAGTCTCTGACGTCACCTGCTGGCACTGGCCACTCAGAGCAGTCCAGTGTGCCAGCAGCACCTCTGTTTCCAAGATGGCAGAGGTCTGGAGCACACTGGAGGAGCTCTGGGCACCTCCCCTGGGAGGTGCAGGTCAGGGGAGTGGTCACTCCCCTTTCCTTTGTCCAGTTTCGCACCAGAGCAGGGCTGGGGGATCCCTGAACCGGTGTAGACTGGCTTATGCAGAGATGGGCACCATCTGTGCCCATCAAAGCATTTCCAGAGGCTGGGGGAGGCTACTCCTCCCCAGCCCTGACACCTTTTTCCAAAGGGAGAGGGTGTAACACCCTCTCTCTGAGGAAGTCCTTTGCTCTGCCTTCCAGGGCCAAGCCTGGCTGGACCCCAGGAGGGCAGAAACCTGTCTGAGGGGTTGGCAGCAGCAGCAGCTGCAGTGAAACCCCGGGAAAGGTAGTTTGGCAGTACCCGGGTCTGTGCTAGAGACTCGGGGATCATGGAATTGTCTCCCCAATGCCAGAATGGCATTGGCGTGACAATTCCATGATCTTAGACATGTTACATGGCCATATTCGGAGTTACCATTGTGAAGCTATAAATAGGTGGTGACCTATGTATAGGGCACGCGTGAAATGGTGTCCCCGCACTCACAAAGTCCAGGGAATTTGCCCTGAACGATGTGGGGGCACCTTGGCTAGTGCCAGTGTGCCCACACACTAAGTAAGTTAGCACCCAACCTTCACCAGGTAAAGGTTAGACATATAGGTGACTTATAAGTTACTTAAGTGCAGTGGTAAATGGCTGTGAAATAACGTGGACGTTATTTCACTCAGGCTGCAGTGGCAGGCCTGTGTAAGAATTGTCAGAGCTTCCTATGGGTGGCAAAAGAAATGCTGCAGCCCATAGGGATATCCTGGAACCCCAATACCCTGGGTACCTCAGTACCATATACTAGGGAATTATAAGGGTGTTCCAGTATGCCAATGTGAATTGGTGAAATTGGTCACTAGCCTGTTAGTGACAATTTGTAAAGTAAAGAGAGAGCATAACCTCTGAGGTTCTGGTTAGCAGAGCCTCAGCGAGACAGTTAGTCATCACACAGGGAACACATACAGGGCACACTTATGAGCACTGTGGCCCTGGCTGGCAGGGTCCCAGTGACACATACACTAAAACAACATATATACAATGAAATATGGGGGTAACATGCCAGGCAAGATGGTACTTTCCTACAGCAGGGTTCTGATGTGAAAGTCCTCCAACCAAGCTAGTAGGCATCCACTACTGGACAGAGGTCTGTTGGTCTCAGGTATGCTGCAATTTGTGTTAGGTGTCCCTATTCATGGGCTGCTGAGTAGCAATGTGACTGGTAGTGCATTGCCTAATGCATAGGGCTGTTAACTGTGTGTGAGTGTGTTGTGTCCGCCAACGGTGGTGTTGGTGCCGCCATTGACCAAGTGTATCCTTTGTCTCTCCCACCCTTTTTGTTTTGTCACTCTGTCCTTTTGTGCATTAGCAGAATCTGGCGAAGGAGCAGAAGAACCGGGGACGGAGGGAGCTGCATCCCACAGGACCCAGGAGGGCGAATCCACCGACGGTGAGGGCACCAGTAGGATGGAGGGCGAGGGGAGCACTACGGCGGAGACTGGAGGAGACAGTTTGGACATGGATACCTCCTACGATGGAAGCTCCTTGGTGGTGGCGGACACCTCTGTGCCCACCCCAGCTACAGCCGCCACCACCCGTACCAGCACTGCCCTCCCAGCAGCCCTTTAGCGAGTTTCTCGTGCCCGCTCACACAGGAGGGTGGGCATCCCCTTTACCCCAGGCACCTCAGGTCCTGCCCCAGTTAGCCCTGCTGCCCTGAGTGAGTAGGCTATTGACCTCCTGCAAATCATCTCTGTTGGGCAGTCTGCCATTGTGAATGCCATCCAGGGGCTGGCAGCCCAAATGCAACATACCAATGCATTTTTGGAGGGCATTCACACTGGCTTGGCGGCCCAACAGAGATCAATCCAGGTTCTGGCCTCCTCTCTGATGGCAGCCATTGTCCCTGTGCCCACCCTCCAACTTCTTCTTCCCAATCCAATTCCCCTCAAACCCAACCTATCCCAAGCACACAGTCAGACGAGAAGGTACCCAGGACAACACACAAGAGTGGACATGGCAAACACAAGCATCACACTTCATCCCACAGGCACACACACAAACACCATCCAGAAGCAGACATACCAACATCCACTGCGTCCACTGTGGCCCCCTCCTCATCGTCCACCTCCCTCCCAGTAGCATCTCCACTCACACCTGCATGCACTGCATCCTCATCCATTACCACCATCACCAGCACACCTATTAGTACACACCCCACACAGTCAGTCACCACCCCCACATCCATGCACACATCCCCTGTATCCTCTCCCACTGTGTCTGTGCCTCATCCTCCCAAAGTACACAAATGCAAGCACTCACTACACCCAACAGCCATCCACCTCACAACAGCATCCAGCCCATGCACTTGCATCCAAACACAAAAAATTGACACCTCCTACCACCTCTGCCTCTTCCTACACTCCCAAACCATCTCCCTCTTTCCGCCCCAATGTACCTAAGAATCTTTTCCTCACCACCATTGACCTCTTCCCTACCCCTACCCCCGTCCCTCATAAAAGGCCAGGGTGGTCAAAATCCAGGCAAGCACCTCAGCCACCCAGTCCACGGGCACAGTAGTGTCCACAGCAACTCCAGGTGGGAAAGGATCCCGGCCACCAGCCAGCCAGACGGAAAGGGTGCCTGCCCAAGTGCTTAAAGGAAGGGCAAGAAGCCAGTCCCAGCTGCAGGGAGGAAGGGTAAGGAGCCAGCCCCAGCTGCAGGAAGGAAAGGCCAGGAACCAGCCCCAGCTGCAGAAAGGAAAGGTAAGGAGCGAACCCCAGCTGCAGGAAGGAAGGGCAAGGAGCCAGCCCCAGCTGCAGGAGGGAAGGGCAAGCAGCCTGCAACAGCAGGCAGTAGAGACAAGGGGCCTGGTGCTGGGACTCAGTCCGAGCCACCACCACCAAACATGGTGGTTCAGCTGTCCGAAGCTGCAGGGGATGGGCTGGAGCCTCCCCTCACCACTACCAGCTCTACCAGCAGCACTACCACCAGTACCACCACCAGCAGCAGCAGCCCCAGTGGGCAGCTGTCTGAGGCTGCAGGGGATGGGCTGGAGCCTCCCCACACCACTACCATCTCCACCAGCAGCACCACCACCTGCCCCAGTGGGCAGCCATCCAAGGCTGCAGGGAATGGGTTGGAGCCTCCCCCCACCACTACCAGCTCCACCAGCAGCACCAGCAGCAGCAGAAGTCCCAGTAGGCAGCCGTCCGAGGCTGCATGGGATGGGCTGGAGCCTCCTCCCACCACTACCAGCTCCACCAGCAGCACCGTCACCTGCCCCAGTGGGCAGCCTTCCGAGGCTGCAGGGGATGGGCTGGAGCCTCCCCCCACCATTACCAGCTCCACCCGCAGCACCGCCACTGCCACCACTGAACAGCTGCCACAGCCGGCAGACAAAGTGTAGTCCTGCATCCATGGGCTGTTGTGCAGCTTGGCCCCTGCAAATCCTGGGGGTATGACACCCAGCTGAGAGAGTGTGACCTTTCACTCCCCAAGATCTACATCACAGGTCACAACGTCCCCTCCAGAACCACTGGAGAAGACATCCACTCACCCCATCCTTCCCAGGATGAAGATCTCAGGGCACGATGCCCCCTCCAGAACCAGTGGAGAAGACATCCATTCACCCCATCCTCCCCAGGATGAAGCTCACTGGGCACGATGCCCCCTCCAGAACAAGTGGAGACGATATCCACTAACCTCATCCTCCCCAGGAGGAAGATCTGAGGGCACGATGCCCCCTCCAGAACCAGTGGGTCACCCACTTGAGAGACTGTGGCCTTGCACTCCCCAGGACAGAGCACAGGGCATTTTGCCCCCTCCAGGGCATGTGGGCAAGTCACCCACTTGAGAGACTGTGGCCTTGCACTCCCCAGGACAGAGCACAGGGCATGTTACCCCCTCTAGGACCAGTGGTGTTGGACCATCTTCTGGCTGAGGTGCCCCCCTTTCCTCATCCGCTGAGGTGCCTGGCTATTTTCGACCTGATGCCCCTGCAGTGTTCTCTCCATGTTGTTGCAGGAGTGAGGTGGGGATTTGGACTTTGTGATGTGGCCCTGTAGCCCACAGACATTGAGGACTGGGCAGTATCCCTTGATTTGTAAATATGTATATACTTTTTGATTTGGATGCACGTATTACTATTATACTTATCTTATTACACTCTTTTTACTCTATTGTAGTTGGTCTTGCATTATTCCTGAGGAGTACGGGCTGATTATGTTGTGTTACTGCATCTGCTTGTGTGTGTATAATGTTGGGGGTGGGAGGGTTGCGTGTGTGTGTTACTCTCTTTTTCCTCCCCCTTCCCCAAGTGTGCTAGGCAGCAGTACTCACCGTTGTCGTCTTCGCCATTATTGGTGTTTGTAGTGGAGCAGCACATAGAAGAGCATGAGGAAGACATGCAACTCTGGCTTCATGGTGGTGTGGTTGTTTCCTGAGTCTCCACAGGTGAGTCGTTTCCCTTCTGTGCAGTGTTTCCCCCAGACTTTTGATGTCGTTGGTACCACCCCGGAAAAGGTGGTGGTTTCCTGTCTCATAATACAGTGGGCACAACATTGTCTTCCACCTGGCTGTAGGCGGTTACCGCTGTGGTGCCTGTTGATCCCGCCCTGAAGGTCGGGGTGTGTTAAAGTGGCTGCCTGTCTGAGCCACCTGTTTCCACCATTGTCATAATTTCGCAGTTATTCCCCGCGGCCTTTTGGCAGTATTACCGCCACTTTATAACCGACCGCCAGGGTTGTGATGAGGGCCTAAATGTCTAATGGATATGAAATGGCTATTTTCTTTATAATGACAATTGGTTTGGTTGGTCTTGTGCTTTATTTCATACGGACTAATTAATCCATATTGTCTTTTTTTGCTCCTTTTTAATTTCTCCTTCCTATTTTTTTTGCTTATGGTTGTTTTATCAGTTATATTTGAGGCAATTAGATTGAGATGTCCTGATGATTATCCTTGCAATGAAAGAGGATTGAAAGGTTGTCAAATCTGCACACGGATCCTTTAACCCCCTTCGGGGCCCAGGATAAAATGTTTTCGTCCGGTGGCGCAGCGCTGGGGAGCCATGGACATAACCATTAGGTCATTGTACCTGCCCCTGGGGGACACTAGTGCTCCTCCCATGTGCCTCCAACCCACCCCCCAGTGCAGCGAATCTGTTCCCCTACTACCCCAACCCCCCATCTAATGACTTCAGCGCACAATCGCACACTGACATCACTAGAGGGCTCTGGTCGAAGTCGAAGTCATTTGCTTCCAGCGTGTCTTAGGAGAAAGAGGTAAGTTTCTCCTCCGGCTTGGGAGTGGATTCTTCTAAAAGACATTGGGGAAAGGATGTCTCTTTCAGCATTCCTGCTGCCCAATTGCATCACGAACGGGCAGCAAGAATGCCCTCTAGACACCAGGGATTTCATTTTGGCCAATTACATGTAGCGGGAAGCAGCCCCTTGGGCAAGGGTCACCCTCCTTTGGTGGGGCAACATGTTTTACGCCAGTTCTGCCAATATATCTGTTGCCATTTCTGCCTCCCTAGCGGGCAGATCAACCTATTATTTTTAGGTGTATCTGTCCCCAAGGGGGGCAGAAGCCACATAGATACCAGAGAATCATTTTCTTAGTTTTTTTGGGGGTCTGGTGGTGGCCCCTTGGGCAAGGGTCTCCACCCCAAAGGGGCATACAACTGTTGCCCATTTCTGCCCCCTTGGCGGCAGATCAGCCAATTATTTTTAGGCCCATCCGCTCCCAATGGGGGGCAGAAGCCACTAAGGCACAAGGGATTCTTTTTGTTTCTTTTCTTTTTGGGGTGGGGGGGCAGCCTCTTGGACAAGGGTTGTTCCCCTATGGGGCCAATATATCTATTACTGTTTCTGTCCCCTTGGGGGCAGATCAGCCTATTATTTATAGGTACATGGACACCTGGGAATAATGTTATTTTTTTTGTGTGTTTTGGGGGTGGCCCCTTTGGGGCCAATATATCTGTCACTGTTGGCCTATTATTTTTAGCCACAAAGAAACCAGGGAATATTGTTATTTGTTGTTTGGGGGTGGCCCCTAGGGCAAGGGTCTCCCCCCGAAAGGGGAAAAACAACTGTTGGACATTTCTGCCCCCCTTGAGGGCATATCAGCCTATTTATTTCAGGCTCATCTTCCCCAAAGGGGGCAGAATCCATTAAGGCAACAGGGATTCTTTTTGTTTCATTTTTGTTTTGTGTGGGGGGCAACCCCTTGGGCAAGGGTCACCCCCCAAAGGGGGAACATGACTTTTGGCCATTTCTACTCCTCTTGGGGGCAGATCAGCCTAATAATTTTTTTACCCTTCTGCCCCCAAGGGGGGCAGACGTCACAAAGATGCCAGGGATTTGTCCTTTTGTTTTTTTGTGTGGGGGCAGCACCTTGGGCAAGGGTCACCCCCCAGAGGGAGCACACAACTATTGGCCATGTCTGCCGCCTTTGGGAGTAGATCATCCTATTTTTTGGGGGCCATCTGCCCCCAAGGGGGTAGAAGTCACTAAGGCACTAAGGATGTTTTCCTTCTTTTTTTTTTTGTGGGGGGGGTTCAGCCCCTTGGGCAAGGGTCACCCCCCCCAAAGAAGGCACACAAGTGTTGGCCATTTCTACCCCCTTTGGGGGCAGATAGGACAATTTTTATTTGGGTTGAAGCCACTAAGGCACCAGGAATTGTTTTTGTTTCTGTTGTTTTGTGTGGGGGGTGGCCCCTTGGGCAAGAATCAACCCCAAAGGTGGAACACAACTTTGTTTCAGGCAAATGAGTGGTATAGATTTTGAGTACATAACACTTTGTGATAAAGCCACACTTTGTGTATTACTTATCTTACACAGTGCTGGTTGTTGGTGGTGCATTTGTCCACATTTCATAGGAAGGATCATGGCTAGCTGCAGGGAGACCACTCAGTAGCTTCTCTGTATGCTTTTTGAGTCGTATTCTGACCATGATTATGAGACTGACTCTACATCTGAGGCCGAGGAGGAAGTGCAAGATTCTGGCAGTGAATATGCTGTCCAAGAGGAATCATCTGATAATGAAGCCACTCTCAGTGCTGATGAAGTGCCTGTTTTAGAGAAGAATAGCCAAGATAGCCAATAGTGCAGCAGCCAGTGGCTGAAAGGCTTCCCATAGGAGGACCTGAACCCTGGGTTGCACCAAACATGGAGCAGCCGGAGTTGCCTGCCTTTCCTGGTCTCCCTGGGGTGTAGAGTGAATGCAGACAACTTTTTGCCTGTCAATTTCTTTCAGTTGTTTATGGATGATGTATTTTTGGAAGAGATTGTTGAGCAGACTAATTTGTATGCAGAGCAGTATTTGAGGGACAACACTGCCAGACTTAGGCCTCGCTCTAGAGATAGCCGGTGGATTCCCACAAATCTGGAAGAGTTGAATAAGTTCTTGGGTTAAACTCTTCTGGTGGGGCTGATAAGGAAGCCATCACTGTCTTCATATTGGTCTACTAGTCCCTTGATGGCAACTACTATATTCCCTACAACCATGAATCGGAACTGGTATGCGCTTCTTCTTCGGATGCTATATTTTGTTAATAATGCTTTAGCCTTGCCACAAGATCACGCTGATTCTGACCATCTTTTCTAAGATTAGACCTGTCCTTGATCATTTTGTAGATCAGTTTTCAGATGTCTATGTTCCAGGGAAAGAAATAGCTGAGGACGAGTCTTTGGTCCTGTTCAAGGGTCATTTGGTTTTTAGGCAGTACATTCCTAGCAAGAGGGCACGGTATGGAATTAAAATGTACATGCTGTCTAAAAGTAGTACAGGATAAGTTTATAATTTCCAGGTCTACACTGGCAGAGATTCCAGTACTTATCCCTCTGGTTGTCTGCCCACTTTTGGAGTTAGTGAGAAAATTGTGTGGGAACTTGGTAGATGACTGCTTAACAAAGGTCACCATTTGTACCTAGATAATTTCTACACTGGAGTGCAATTGTTCAGGGAATTGTTCAGAGTGAACACTTGTGGCACAATCTGCTTTAACCGTAAAGGCTATCCAAGGGAGCGTGTGTGTAAAAAACTTGAGAGGGGACAGTGCAGTGCCTTGCGTAATGAGGAGCTGCTAGCTGTGAAATTTGCAGACAGGAAGGATGTCTACATGCTGACTGCCATCCATGATGAGCGTACTTCGCCTGTGAGTGTTTGGGGTCAGGTTGCTGAAGTGCACAAACCTGGTGCATTTTGAACTGCAATAAAGAGATGGGTGGTGTAAATAGAGTAGTTCAGCGGTTGGAACCTTATGCTGCTGTTCGTAAGGATTACGTTTGGTATAAGAAGTTAGCTATTCATCTTTTCCATTTGGCAACTTTTAATGCTTTTGTTGTGTTCAAGAATAGTTCTCCAGAGTCAAGGATGACAATATTGAAATTTTAGGAGTCTGTCATAACGAGCCCTGTTGTGGTGGAATAGACAAGATTTCCTAGAGAAGCAGTAGTGGAGAATGTGGCTAGATTGAAAGATCGCCACTTTCCTGAGCACAT